>NC_133620.1:1817248-2164748 GCF_048593235.1 Sminthopsis crassicaudata | reverse complement strand
ATTGCCTTGCTATGTAGGAAAAGCACACTGATGATGCTTTATGACCAGGCAAACTCTTTAAAAATTTGTAAAAATCGTCTCATTGCTTGCATATAGGCATTGTAAAAATCAAAGAAAAATGCTCTTAATTATTTTCTGCAGTAAAATACAGTAGGATTCCACCCAAAGACGGATACAAATGGTTTTTCTTTTATCCCAATCACAATTCACCGAAAATTGTTTGGATATATCTAAATAGAGTTATAGGGTTCAAAGTGCAGAAATTAACCCACGAAAAAGTGTTAATGTAGAACTTCTTCAGGTGGAAGATATAAAATACACTTTGTGGATACCAGTAATACTGAGTGGGATTTACCACTACCTCTCATTCACTCATCAAGAACTTAAGATTTCTACTCCTGCCTCATCTCTGCCACACAGAAACCGTAGATTTTTTGAAGATTAGTTAACTGCCTCTATGAAATGCTTCCTGATTCCCTAGTTGGGTTTTTAATTTAATTCTATCAATGATAAGAAGGACAGTGAATCTAAATTATTTTCACTGATAGGCCCAAACAGAGATATAGTCTTGTTTCTGAACAAGTTAAGGAAAATCTTATATATTAGAGTCTGATCACCTGAGGTGAAATTTGAGTTTCAAGAATGGAAAAGATGGAGATGAAGTCTGGATTGGAAGTGATGTAGTTTGAAGGTGGTGGTCAATAAATACCTCATATTTTTAAATACTTATAAGCTTTATTGCATTGGATTGGATGATAACTAGAGTATACTAATTAGAGACTTTCCCTCCTGAAGTTTTTTTTTTTGTTTTTATATAACTGAATCGTTTTCAAAACCATTTTTGACATTCAAATAACAGACCCACTTAAGTATACAAAAGAATCACAGACAATGAAAGTCAAGATCTAGGCCCATCTGTCCACACAAGGCTGCCAAGTTTGCTCTTCTGGTTGGACACATCTGCAAATGGATCTTTTTCCTTCAGAACATTTCTGACTGCCAGCTTCCTTTTCAAGCATATGCACATTTCTCCTTGCTTTGAGATAGAACAGCAACTTGTGTTGCTTTGTTATTCACCATAAATCATAACGATGCTGGTCATTAATATATTATGTTTTGTGGCTAGATAAGAAGTGTTTCAAAGATGTTACAGGTTTGTAGCCATGCAGGCTTTTTTAAAAAATTATTATTCTTTTCTTTCTCCCTAGGCAGTCTCATTTTCCAAACACTGGAAATGCCAGTTTGTGTCTTAAAGATAAGTTTAATTTCCTCATATTGATTTATGGCCAATGTACCCTGGAAGCCAATGCCTCCTTCCTTATTTTCCAGACAGCGTGTGTATTCTACAAACCAACCTAGTTTAGACAGTTGATGTCTGATGCTTCCTGCTGCTTTTTGGAGTTGATATAATTGCCCATCATTTGGTAAAGGTCATCACTCACTGAACAAAGATTTCTAAACACTTGCTGCCTTACCTGTAATGAGAACAGCTCTTGTAGAGAAACCTGGTGATTGAAGGTTTGACCAGAACATATCTAGGAACAAGAATGATGATTGATGACTCTAGAAAGCACCCTCAAGTGCTGCAAATAGTCACAAGTAAAATTTTTTTCACAAAGGTGGAATGGAAAATAACTTATCACTAAAAAAAAGATGAATACAATAAGTCCTGTTCCTTAAGGTGCTCAAAGAAGTTAAGCATTTGGTCTTTGCCTTCAATTTTTCCCCCTATGGATGAAAGGTAATTCCCTGAAGCTGAAATTAGTCATCTCACTCAAAGAGCCATATAACTCAAGGCCACAGGAGTGCCTGAAATAAAAGAGAGATGGAGAACTGCAAATACATACCTGCAAAAACTCATAAAGGAAATAGGCCCCAGTGTGTTGGAAGGATAGAAGACTGACATCTGAATACTTTCCCAAGCTTTAGTCTCAATGAAAATGGGAAAGAAAAGTCATCCTTTAATGAAATGTCTACTTTCATCTTCCATCCATGGCATTTGTAAATCAAGCAATAGATACATGCTATTTTTTATTTATTTTTAAATAGAAAAGTTCCCTCTTTTTTTGTTGTTGTTGTTGTAGTAGTTGTTGTTGATGTTGTTGTTGTTGTTGTTGTTGTTGTTGTTGTTGTTGTTGTTGTTGTTGTTGTTGTTTGGGGGGGATTAATCTGCTTTGCAAATCTTTAATTGCTGTTTTATGCACATTATTCCTTAATGGTTCTATCCTTCAAGATGGCTTGTTTCTAAGACCATCATTTATAGGGATTTTTTTTAGAACTGTTTCTGATGAATCCTTGGAGGAATAAGTAAGGTCTAGTAAAAGTTAAAGATGAGGATGATTTGCATCATTTTACTTCTTCCCAATCATTCCTCGCTCAAAAAGTGGATAGGGAAACAGGAAGCCTTTTAAAGAAATGGTGGAATTTTAGACTAATCCAAGGTTAATGTCATACAGGCAATGTATTATTAGGGATTGCTCCTTGATATTATTAGGGATTCATCTTTATTGCTTAGCAAAGTTCACAGCACAAAGTAAGAACTTAATTAAAGATTTTTTTTTATTAAAGCATGATGAATTTAGAGTTTGAAGAAAGCTATTTCTATTTGCTGAATTTATATTTGAGAAAATAAAGTGGAAGTATCTTATGTAATATTATACAGACAATAAGTGGACAAGCTGAGATTTAAATACTGATCCTCTGATTCCTAACTCAATGTTTATTTTTCACTTAAGCATAAAAATGTCAAAGTTTATTTATCTCACAAAAGAAAAAAGAGATGATGTCTCCACTTCACTGGTCAATGTTCCAATCATTTCATTCAGAAGCCAGTAAGTTGAGGTCATTGCTAGAAATAATTATAAGTAATAGTTTATGAATTTTGGAACTGGAATATATTAGGTGAAGTGAACAAATTTGAATAAAAAAACTTCGAGTAAGGAAACAGAGTGGGAGTAAGAGCTAATGGATTGAAAAGGGTCATTTAATGTAAAGTACAAATTTTAACTGGGATTCAAATAAAGTAGCTATTGCACTCAGCTGTGCAACTACCTAGTTCTATGACTTCCAAAAAAGCCATTTAACATGGCCAGATGATATTTAACTGAGAAGGCTAGCTATTACAATAGATGCCAAACTCAAGGTTCAAGAACACCTTGCCAAAATCTCATATTGGACAATCAAATCAGCAGCTATTTAATGAGGATATCTCTAAGATACTAAGGTTCAAAACATCAATTTCACAAAGTCATTGTATGATGTGGAAATCATATTTAGAAAACCACTGAATGAAGGAGAAAATGAAATGGGCCTTTAGTGGACCACATATTTGATATGAATCAATGTTGTAATACAATAGCAAATAAAATCAAACAAACAAAAATTATGATGTAGATTTGATTTGTGGTAACAGAAGCACAATTTTCAGGTGTCTGCCCCCTTTGGATACTACCCTGGTAAAATCTGGTTAAAACACATTTTATTACTTTGTTCAGTTGTAGGTATCACAATTTAGAAATAGCATTGATAAGATGAAGCATTTATTCATGCTACGCTGGTATTTACTGAAGGATTTGGGTAAAGCATATCCTTTAGAAGGAAGATTAATTGAGAACAAGAAAATAATTTTGAATTCTTAGAAGAGTTATCATATGAAAAATAGATTATATATTTTTTTGGTTATACAACCAGAATTTTCATTGATGTTTGAAAGCTGCAAAGAAGCAAATTTAAAGTAGATCATAGAGTAGGAGTAGGGGAAGCCACCCCACAATTAACTTATAAATGCATCAGGTAATATTTGTTTATATAGAAAATTTAGTACAATACAAATTCATAATAATCATAACAATAACAATAATAATTTTCATGGAATCCTATAGGCTAGATGTAGCAACTTAGAAGTATTATTTTTCTTATTACTGGCCTTATTTGTGCAAATAGTAAATGAGTACTTTGGAAATGTATTATAATTGTGATTCATCTCTAGATAGATTAGATGTATATAGTATCATAAAGTTATAGTGATTCCTTCCAGTTGTAAAATTCAATAATTTGATGACTCCTAGACCACTCTCATTTTTTTCATCACATAAGGAAATCATATAAAATGAATTTTAAATCCTTTTGCAACTCTAATTCCCTGACTTAAGGATATATGTAAGCCAACCGTTTGTCTATTCTTGACCTGCCAAACCATCCCTTTCGGTAGCATAAGAAAAAGTCACTGGTTTGTTTATATTCTTATAATACCTCATTTCTGATCATTAGAGCAAAAATTTGTTACATTAATTATAAAGAAAAAGTACAAGGTGGTTAAGAAATAGAATAGTCAATCAGTGGAATAGGTTAAGTTCACAAGACACACTAGTCAAAAACTATAGTAATCTAGTGTGTGATAAACCCAAAGACTCCAAATTCTAAGATAAGAACTCACTGTCTGACAAAATTTTCTGGGAAAACTGGAAAATTGTATGGGAGAAACTCGGCATTGACCACCACCTAACAATCTGTACCAAGATAAGATTAAATAGGTTCTTGATTTAGACATAAAGAGTGATGCTATATGCAAAGTAAAAGAGCAAAGGATAGTCTACCTCTCAGATCTGGGGAGAAGAAATGAATGTATGATCAAAGAAGAACTAGAGTACATTATGAAATGGAAAATGGATACTTTTGATTATATTGTTAAAACATTTTTTGTACAATAAAACCCATGCAGAAAAGATTAGAAGGGAAGCAGAAAACTAGGGGAAATTTTTTATATCCAATAAAGACCTCGTTTCTAAAATACATAGAGAATTGACTCAGATTTATAAGATTACAATATATTCTTCAAATGATGAATTATCAAAGCATATGAACAATTTTCAGATGAAGAAATTAAAACCATTTCTTGTCACATGAAAAAAATGTGCTAAATTATGATTGATTAGAGTAATGCAAATTAAGAAAACACTGAAATACCACTACACATTTTTCAGATTGATTAAGATGATAGGAAAATATAATGATGAATGTTGGAGAGGATGTGGGAAAACTGGAACACAAATACATTGTTAGTGGACTTGTGAACTGATCCAACCATTCTAAAGAGCAATGTAGAACTATTCCCAAAGGGCTTCCAAACTGTGCATACCCTTTGATCCAGCAATGTATCCACTGAGTCTGTATCCCAAAAAAGATCATAAAAAAGGACAAAGACCCATATGTACAAAAATGTTTGCAGCAGCTCTTTTTTGTAGTGGCAAGGAATTGGAAACCAACCAGATTCCTATCAGTTGGGGAATGCATGAATAAGTTATGGCATATGAATGTAATGGAATATTATTGTTCTATAAGAAATGATCAGCAGGATGATTTCATAAAATCTTGAGATCCATGATCGCTTTCTGGTTGATGATTAAACAAAGTTTCTCAAATTAGAAACTAATTGAGTGTAAGGCAGAGGAAGTGGGAAAATGGAACTACTGAAAGAGCCACTATTGTTTTCAGAAGTATCATTCTGGGAGAAAAACAACAACAACAAAAAAAAATAAAACAATATAAGACCCTCGAAGTCTTAGAAAAAACAGGGAAATTGAGATGAAAAGCAGAATTAGGAAGAAATATTGTATATACCTTGTGACATTCTATCAAGGCTTTTATATTGCCTGATAGAGTATAGATTTAAAGCAAAAATTGAGAGATGCCTGTATTTGCACTTCTCAGAATGATCCACTAGACTTTAATCTAAACCCTTCTTTCAAAATTACAAGTTTAAAGTCAAGATATGTTTTTCATAAAATTAAAATCACTGGTAATTGCAGGTGTCATTTCAAATCCTATGCTCGACTCTTCCATTCAGAAATGATGAAATTACATGCATAGAACTTTATCTCAAGCAATGTTGGGCTCCCAGTTCCACTAATCAATAAACCACTAATTATTTAATTTCTAAGAGGCTCTTGGATACTGCAGGGAAGGAATAGGGATTTGATAAGGACAATTAGGCAGTCAATTCCACCACTCCATTAATAGCTTATGAGAAGCATCATGGTCTAATTGAATGATTTAGGTTCAATCACATATCATATATTTACTCTTTCATTCCTCTCTATTTTCTATTCCTGACTTTTTGCTTTAAAAATCATTCAGTCACAAGAGGCATCTCATCCTGGAAGATCATTCGTCCAACCCATGGCCTCCTCCTGGGATTGATCAATTTTGTTTTGTTTTTCAAAATCTTCCATTTTAAGGAGAGTATCCACAGAAGCCATGGTCACTCCATTTTTCTCCTGTCTCTGTTTCTGATTTTGTATTTCTAAGAACCTTTATAAAAAGTATTTTCCTAATAGTTTCTAAACTTCTCCCACAAGCTGTTGGTTACAACCATTGTGCTATCAACTTATTATTCTTGAATATTTTTTCCATATTTCTTTTATAGAAGGCCCACTCATTGTCCTAGAGGGGTTGGAATTCTATTACTATTATTACCATTAATATAATTACTACTATCTTTATATGTATTGGACACACAATTAATCAATCAATTTCTATGTATCGAACACACAATTAATCAATCAATTAATCTGTAACCCTTCACTAGTACAAAATATTCAGTCTGTCTCCTTTTCATTTAATCCATTTCTCATTGTTATTCCTAATACCACTTACTGAGCATGACTACACATTGGAAACATATGGTAGTTTCCTCCTGACTCCTCTAGACAAATCTCCTTCATGTCTACCAACTCATTGACTATTTATTGACTTGGTAATTTCTGAAATGAAATTTTCAAATGATGTAGTTTATGTCTTTCCATAACATTGTATTTTTCCAAATTAATTATTTCTATGGTAGAATAAATTACTCTTAAAACCTTAATCTATTCTCTTCTTTACAGTAGCAAAGGATTGAATAGTTTGGCACATTTCAGAGTGTATAGTTGAAGAGAAAAGTATTTACCTCTCAGCCCACACCTTCCTATTTCAGAAATGGACTCTTGTCTAAAGTACTAAATGAAATACAGAGAAAAGCTTGATCCTCCTCCCACACCCAACATGAAGCACTATAAAAAGAAATACACTTGAGTCCGACTGATTCCTTTGGCATCGATCTGCTCCAGTGGACTTGTCATATTAACTGTGTCTGCCTCTGAGAGTCCTGTCCCTGAACTGCCAGCATTCAGTGTTTCCGTCCTGGGCACGTTGTCTTCATGGGTTCCATCTCACTAAGTGCCCAAGGGTAAGATCCATAACATTCAGTTGCCAGAATCAAGGAAAATGCTACTGAAGCTTGAAAGTGAAATTCCAGAGGGGTTGGGATAAGTCATCTCAGGGGTACTTTATCAAAATTAGCTTGCCACAGGTGACAAGCAAAGTCCCAAGAGGGTAAAAAAAAAACCAGTAGCTGCTTTCAATCTCTTACAAATGAGCTTAAGAATTTATCTGCACATATTTATGTGACTGAAAAGCAAACTCTTCAACAAGCAGTCAGTGCCTTAACAAGAGTTACTTATTGAAAAATAAGGTAAGCTGTTGTGTGCTTTCTAGAGGCCCCAAGTTGGGGTACCAAAATGTAATATTGAGACTAGTTCTCTGGAGGATCTCGGGACTAGCCTGAGTCCTTGGTCTTAGTGCAGGGGTGATGAAACAGGGATCCACGAGGATGGTCAATACATGGAGTCTGTTTATTCCAAATTATTTCACCCTTACATGCCCTAATATAACCAAAGCATACTGTGCATGTGCTCAATATATATATTGCCTATTTGGGATCATATAAACAATTTGCTATTGTATATTGATCACTCTTTGCCACCTGGTATCATGGCTTCAATCAACACAGGTTGTCATGCTGCCTCCCCCAGACTTCTCAGGAAGGCTGAGAGCCATTAGGGGAGATGGGGAACCAAACCAGACATTGTCAGGAGGTTGCCTCTGGGCTGAAGGGTCTTATACCTCTCTCAGAATTCCCCCACTATCTGGGGCCCTCTACAATAAACAACCTAGGGCTTTGTGAAAATGTGAGGATATAGACCATCCTTCTTGTTTTGGTAGAATATGAATGTGGGGCACATAATACACATAAATTTTTCAGGGAAAAAAAAAACACTTTTTTTTTCCTCTTTCTGTATTAAAAAAATAATAATTTTGGTTCAAGGAGTAGCTGCACAGGGGAAAAAGGGGGAACATTGAAATATCAAAGTGATTATAGATATATGTATATATTACATATATGCATATTTTATGTATATACATATATAACAGGGGGAGGAAAAGGCTAAATAAGTAGCTAAGTGGTGCAAAGCATTGTAGATAGATCATTGAGTCAGGAAGACCAAAATCTGGCCTAAATCAGGTACTACCTTTGTGATCCTATAAAAGTTATATAACCTTGATTTGATTTACTTGTTTACTCACCTATAAAATAGAAATAATAATAGCATCAATTTCTTAAGCTTGTGGCAAGGATCAAATAGGATAGTTTATGAAATTTTGGCATAATATTTATCATAAACTAGGTACCTTTAAAAGGCCTAATTAACAGATACACACAAAGCACACCACAACTAGTGACATATATATATATATATATATATATATATATATATATATATATATATATATATATATATATATATATCACTATTTTATTTTTATTTTTTCAATTACCCACAAGACATTTTTGACACTTTTTTAAAAATTGAGTTTAAAATTCTCTTCTTTCCTCCATTCCTCTTTCCTTGACAAACCAAGCAATTTGATATAGATTATATAGATGAAGCCATACATACTTATTTTCATATTAACCACATAGAAAAGGAAAACAAAGACCAAAAAATGCATATATATATATATATATATATATATATATATATATATATTATATATATATATATATATATATATATTTCAATTTGCATTCAGATTACATCAATTCTTTCTCTGTAAAATAGCATTTCTTATCATAGGTCCTTCAGAATCATCTTGGACTATTGTTTTGCTCAGAATAGCTCAATCATATATAATTGATCATCTTAAAATATTGCTGGTACTGTGTACAACATTTCCTGGCTTAGCATATTTAATTTTGTATCATTTCATGTAACTCCTTCCAGGATTCTCTGAAATTACCCTGCTAATTATTTTTGTAGCCCAATAATATTCCATTATCATAATATATCACATCCTTTTCTGATATCCATCGATGGGTGGTCATCCCTCCAGTTTCCAATTCTTTTATACTATAAAAAATAATTGCTGGAAATATTTTTGTAATACAGCTGAGTACCTCAGAGTTGCTTTGATTTGTATTTCTTTCATCAATAGTGATTTGGATTTTTTCGTGTGACTAAGGATAAGGGATTAATATTCTTTGACTATGCATCACCTTGGAATAATTTGTATATTTCCATATTTGACTCAGTATATATATTTTAAAAAGAGGTCTCTAACTGATAATTTCTTATTATTTTATGCTTTCTTTCTAATCTTAAATTCATTTTTTGTGAAAAAAAAACATAATTGTATGCCATCAAAATTATTGTATATCCTCTAATATTTTTGTCTCCTGTTTTGTCATAAATTCTTGTCTTATCCATAAATCTGACAAAAATTCCCAGGCTTCCCCAATTAGCTTAAGATATCTCCCTTTATGTCTAAACCATGGAACCATTTTGACCTTATTTTGCTATAATTTATGAATGTGGGTCTATATCTAGTTTCTGCCACCAAAATGTGACAAGTTCTCAAACGTTGGGAATAACATATCATATTACATGTATCCCAAGGAAGCTGTATGTGAAACAGGAAGCAAGAAGCAAGCTGCACAAAGAATAACAAATTGGTTTCAGATTGGAAAAGGAGAAAAGCTTTTTATTCTCACCTTATTTATTTAAGATATGTACAGAGTACTTTAGTACATCACAAGAAATATATCAGGCTAAATGAATCAAAGCCAAAATTTAGGTGACTAGGAGAAACAGCAACAATTTCAGATATTCACATGATACTACTCTGATGGCAAAAAGGGAAGATGGGGGTGAAAAAGAAAATTGTAAAAGCTGAACATAAAAACAAAAACAACTATGATCTTGACAACTGATCCTATATCTTTCTGGTAAACAATGGGATAGCTCCCATCAAGACCATTGCAAACAAGACCTGCAACCATGAAATTAAAGGATGTTTACTCCTTGGAAAAGCTGTCAAATATGGACAGCAATCTAAAATGCAGAGACATCACCTTGTTTGTTAGGTTCTAGAGAATGGGAGTGGGATAATGCAAGGGCTTCTGGGAAAATTACTTCAACCAATGAACTTGCTCCTCCTAAGCTTGCATGCTTCACAAGTAAATTCACAAATAAAACTCCCAGTAAAGGCCAGAACTAGAGAATTGTTAAGTACCAACTTAGCACTTAGTAAAAACCTAATATCTCATTATCTCATTAGCACTTAGTAAGAACCTAACACTTGTTATCAAGGTACACATAGTCAAAACTGTTTGTTTTTTTTTTTCCAGTAGCAATTTATGGTTGTGAGTTGGATAATTAAAAAATACATATATACACACACATATATATATATGTATATGTATATATACATATATGTATATGTATGCATATATGTACATATATTTGTGTATATATACATATATATATAATATATACATATTATACAGCAAAGAAACCAAATCATTCAATACATTAAAAAAATCAAGTCATTGCAATTCATTATAAAGTCAAATATGACCTTATTGAAAATTAGTTTCAATTATGTAGCTAGATAATGAGAACACAGGACTCATTAAAAAAAAAGGATATTGGAAAATATTGAAGGCATAGGCAACAGCATAGGGTGAGATGGATAACTAATGCAGTGGAAACATTGAACATGAACTTGGACCAACTTTAGGAGATAATAGATGATAGTTGGGCCTGTCATGCTATAGTCCATAGATATCAAAAAGTTGGAAACTTCTGAACAACTAAACAACAATTGTCTACCTAATCCATTTCATTGATACATTATTCTACTTATTAGATATTACAAGATTTAATAATTACTACTTTGTAATAGAATTTGATATCTGATACTGCTGTCATTTTCCTTCACATTCTTATTCCCTTCATATTTTTATTTAGTATTTTATTTCTCATTCTTAAATGTAAAAACTTTATGGGGGAGCTAGGTAGGGTAGTGGATCGAGGACCAGCCTTGAAGTCAGGAAGACCTGAGTTCAAAGCGGGTCTCAGACACTTAACATGTCCTAGCTGTGTGACCCTGGGCAAGTCACTTAACCCCAATTGTGTCAGAAAACAAGTCAACATTCAATCTTTTAAACATTGAGTTATAAATTATCTTTCTTCTTTCCTGTCCATCTCACCCATCACTGGGAATGCAAGTAATTCAATATAGGTTATACATGTGTAGACTTATAAAATATTTCCACAATATTTTGTGAAAGAAAACATAGAACAAAAATATAGGAAAATAAAGAATGTTTAAAAAAGTATGATTCATTTCATTCTCTGAGTGTGGATAGTATTTTTCCATAGCTTCTTCAGAGTTGTCTTGGACAATTGTATTGCTAAAAATAGCTAAGTTACTCAAATATTGTTTCTGTATATAATATATTTTATTTTACATCATCCTATGGAAATCTTTCCAGGTCTTTCTGAAAGCATCCTGCTCATTATTTCGTCTAGCACCATCATATTCCATTATAACCACATTCCATAATTTATTTATCCACTCCTCAATTGATTATATCTAATATCTACTATTAGGTCCTTAATAACTTCCCTTTGCTGCTTACTTTTTTAGGCTTCTCTAGAGTCTTGTATTTGGAAGGGTAAAAACCCTTCCGACTTGAAGGGTTGCAGGAAAGGTCTGTTGCTCTAGGGTAAGAATGGAAAAAAGTCCAGTGCTAGGAATTTTTTGAGGGGAGGAAAGGGAGTTGTGCTGCTCTACAATATTTTAGATTCATTATTTAAAAGTATTGGTTAAGGGTTTGGGAGAGAGTTTGGAAGAGTCTCTAGCTTTACATCACCATCTTATCTTTGCTTTAATATTGTTGATCTTTTGTTCTTCCAGATAAATTTTATTAATATTTTCCTGCCTGTGTAAAGATATCTTAGTAGTTTGGTTGGCATAATAATAAATAAGTAAATTAGTTTACATCAAATGGTTATTTTTATCATATTGGCTTGGCTTAGTAATGAGCAATAAATCTATTTTCACTTATATAGATCAGACTTTATTTGTGTCTAAAAACATTTGTAATTATACTTATACAGTTCCTCAATTTCTTTAGCAAGTAGATACCCAAGCAGATATTGCAAATGGAGTTCCTCTTTTTTTCTGTACTTTTTAATAATATATAAAACTTCTGATGATTTATGTGGATTTATTTTAAATTCTCGAATTTTGCTGAAATTGTCTATTTCAGCTAGCATTTAGGTGATTCTCTAGATTTCTCTAAATATTCCATCAAATAGTCTACAGAATAACAGTTCACTTTTTTATTCTAAAAATTAAGAAATTTAAAACTTGATTCTGGAGAAAAGATGAGAATAAATATTTTCTTCCTTTCTATGAAGACTGAAAGAGCTATGGAAGTAGAAGACTGCAATTGTTAGATTCATTCCATGTATTGCTGTGATGCGTTTTTATCCAGACTTTTTAAAAAAATTTCTTCCTTTTCATTTTAATTTATTAAAATCATAGCTTGCTGGGTGTGAAAGAAGTACAAATTTGTAAATTAAGTTAAAATTAAAAAAATACATTTGTAATTGTCTTGGACAACTTAAAAGGGTGGATTTTTTAGGAAATAAATAGGCAGATTTTTTTTAAAGAGATGTAATCTTCCTATGGTAAAATTATAATTCCTTTGCAATGAAGATCAACACATGCAACATATATGAAAGTCTTTACCTTTTCACCCATATTAACAATTTCTAAACTGCTTTATGAATGCCTGGAATAGAAAGGAGTTAGAAACTAATTCTGTTTGTCCATCTGTCTCAGCAATAGTATATGTGTGTGTTTGGAGGAAGAGGAGCTGTTAAAGTTCTTTGATAATCCCAGTAGAAAATACTCACATGATCTGAAATTTCAAATTGCTGGGCATCACGAAATCTGCCTTATTTGTTTTTTTTTAAAAACAGGGACGCATTTAAAATGATTGACACCTGTCCCATATTTTCATTCAATTGATATGACAGTGCCTTTGAGTTTCAACAGAAGGCTCTGGAATGAGATGGAGATGTCAAGAAAAAAAAAAGGAAGAAAAAAGATAAAGACTTAATATTTCAGTGCAATTAAAGAAAGCTTTTTAAACACAGGGAAGGCATATTCAAACCTTTGTCAGATTTTAATTATATCACTTCCTCAGCTAAATTTGAATTACTTCTTATGTCTACACAAACTTAATGACATCAATAGTTAATGAATTACCTTGACATCAGTAGTTAGTTAATTACTTCCTAAAATAAATTAGCTTATAGAATGATCCTGCATAAGTCTGGGCATAACCATTATTTTCTAGATGCCAACCTTTTGCCAGGGCTGAGCTATTGCACAAACAAGCAGTGATTTGGCTGCTCTATTTAAATTCTGCTTTGTGATGCCATAGGATTACAGGCCTAAATGTCATAATAGACATTTAAAACTATCCTATTAAATCCTTTTATTCATTAGTTAAGAAGAATAAATTTTATGGAAGCGCAATGATTTACCAAAAGTCACAGTTGAAGGTATCAGTAGAAGGTTTTTTGTTTGTTTGTTTGTTTTAAGAGGATCATCTTGATTCAAGATCAAGATTTGTGCATTGTATAATCTCATCTATATGGGTACACTCAGAAGTATTACACATTACAACCTTCACAGTTCTCCTTAGACCTTAGACCATCATTTGATCAATGCTATTCTGTAAATACTTTATAGGTTAGCTACTGAATGCATTGGAGATTTGGGGGGCTTTCTTTTAATATTTCACAGATTACCAACTCAGTCCATCAATTATTCCCTGTTCCTGTTACAAGTCCAGTCACTATCCTGGAAATAGCTACTTGGTACCATGGATAGACAGCATGACCTGAAATAAGGAAAACCCAAAATGAAATCATTCTGGGACTCTTACTAGTTGTGTGAACTGGTATCTGTCTCAAATTCTTGATATGTAATAATAAAAGCATCTTCCCTTTATGAGTTGGATAAAATTATATGTTTGTATTCAAAGCAGTTCTTAGGAGAAATTTTCTATTTCTAAATTCATACATGAATAAAGTGGAAAGGAGAACAATGAATTGGATACACAACTGAAAATGGAAGAATAAGAACAATTTTTTAAAAAAGAATAACCAAATTCGAAATTTAGAAATTGTTAATATGGGGTGAAAGGGTAAATACTTTTATATATCTTAAATCTATTGAATAACCAAATTAGAAATAATAAAATTTAAAACAAGGAAACTATTGAACTAATAAATAAAGTTAAGGGTTGGTTTTATGAAAGAAACCATAAACTAGATAAACTGTGATTAATTTTATTAGAAAAAGAAAATAATTCCAAATTACCAATATCAAAAATGGAAACAAATGATGAAATGAAAACAATAATTAGGAGCTAATTTGCTCAACTGTATAGCAACAAATCTGACAATTTAATAGAAATGAATGAATATTTATAAGAATATGTACAAATTACTAGATTAACAGAAGAGCAAATAAAATACTTAAATAAAGTAATTTTGGAGAAAAAGAAATTGAATTTCCTAATAAAAAAACTCTCCAGAGACAGATGGATCTACAAGTTAATTAGAACAAACCTTTGAACAATAATTAATTCAAATAGTACACAAATTACTTGGAAAAGTAGGAAATGGAATCCTATCAAATTCCTTTTATGACACCAATAAGTAACTTATAACTAAACCAAGAAAAGCAAAAACAGAAAAAAAGAATATAGAACAATCTGTATAATGAATATTGATGCAAAAGATTGAATAAAATATTAACAAAGAGATCATAACAATGTATCATCAGAACAATACACCATGAGCAAATGGGATTTATACGAGGAATACAGCATTGGTTCAACATGAGGAAAACTATTAGCCTGATTGACCACATCAATAGCAAACTATCAGAAATCATATGATTATCTCAATGAATGTAGAAAAAGCTTCTGAATAATTACAGCATTAATTTCTATTAAAAACACTAGAGAACACAGGAATAAATAGTGGTTTCCTTAAAATAAGTAGCTAATCTAAAATTAGCAGCAATAATTTGTGTAATGGGGATGACCTAGAAGCCCTCAGGGGGTGAAACAGGAATGCCCAATATCACTATTATTAAACCATCATTGTACTAAAAATATTCACTTTATCAATAAGAACAGAAAAAAGAAATTGAAGAAATTAAAGTGCATGATGAGGAAACCAAACATTCATTCTTTGCAGATGACATAATGCCATTCTTAAATAATCATAGAAAATCAACTACAAAACTACTTGAAACAATAAAAATGAAAAAAAAAATGTAAAAAAAAATAAAAATATCAACAAAGTTGCAGTATGAAAAATAAATCCATATAAACCATTAATATTTCTATATGTTACCAACAAAGCCCAACAGCAGGATAGAAATTAAAATTTAAGATAACTGTAGAAAATATAAAATATTTGGGAATCTACCTGTGAAGACAAACTCAAGAATTCTGTGAACACTTTCCCCAGAAATAAAGTAAGATCTAAATAATTGGAAAAAAATGTAAATTGCTTATGACTAGGCCAAGTTAATGTAATAAAAATTACAATTCTACTTAGATTAGACTACTTACTCTATGCCATACCAATAAAACTGCCAAAACTTATTTTTTATAAAGCTAGAAAAAATAATGGCAAATTTCATCTGGAAAAATGAAATGTCAAAAATATCAAGAGAATTAATGAATAAATTCAAAGATGGTAACTTAGCTGTACCTTATGTAATGCTCTAATAGAAACTGTCATCATCTGGTACAAAGAAATAGAGTGGTGGATCAATGGAACAGGGTAAGTAAACAAGACAAAATAATCAATGGCTATACTAATCTACTCTCTGATTAGCTTAAAGACCACAGTTTCTAGGAAAAGAACTTAATAGTTGACAAAATTTGCTGGAAACATTGGAAAATAGTATGTCAAAAACTAACCAGAGTCCAACATCTCAATTTATGCCAAGATAAGTCCAAAATGGAAAGGATTAAGACATAAAGGGTGATAGTAAAAGACAATCAGTACAGCAGGGTACAGTTTATCTTTTAGGGTCTTTAGAGTAAGGAGAAAATTGTGAGCAAAAACTAGAGAATATTGTTAAATATAAAATAGATCATTTTTATTATATTAAATTAAAAAAAAGTTTTTGCACAAATAAAACCAATGCAGTCAAGGGTAGAAGGAAAGCAGAAAGCTTAGGAAACAATTTGACATTTAGTGTTTCTGATAAAGATCTCTGATAAAGGCCTCTGATAAAGGCCTCATTTCAAAAACATAGAGAGAACTGAGTCAAATTTACAAGACTATGTCATTCCCCAATTGGCAAAATGGTAAAAGGATGTGAAGAGACAGTTTTCAGATGAACAAATTAAAGCCATCTTTAGTCATATTTTTAAAATGATCTAAATCATTATTGACTAAAGAAATGGAAATTAACACAGCTCTGAGGTACCACCTTTCAGAATGGCTAAAATGACAGGAAAAGATAATGATGAATACTGGAGGGGATGTGGGAAAATTGAGAACTAATGCATTGTTGGTGGAGTTGTGAACTGATCCAACCATTCTGGAGAACAGTTTGGGACCATGATAAGATGGCCATAAAACTATGCCTATCCTTCACCAGGTCTGTATCCTAAAAAGATCATAAAAGAGAGGACCCACAGGTAGAAACATATTTGTAATAGTTCTTTTTGTGGTAGCAGGGAATTGGGGTATGACTGAATAAGTTGTGGTATTTAAATGATTGGAATACTATTGTTCAATTTTAAAATGATGAGCAGGCTGATTTCAGAAATGCCTGGAGAAATTTACATGAATTGATGCTGAGTAAAGTTAATAGAACCAGGAAATATTATATGCAGTGACAGCAAGACTGTGTGATGATGAACTATGGTAGACTTCGTTCTTCTCAGCAATAGTGGTCCAAGACAACACCAGTGGACTTTGAATTGAAAATGCCATCTTCACCCAGAGAGAGAACTATGGATACTGTATGTAGATCAAAGTATATTATTTGGACTTTTCTCTCACCCCCGTTTTTTTTTTTTTTTCCTTTTTTGTGGCTTTTTCTTTTTGTTCTGATTTTACTTTTTCAGTGATTCATATGGAAATGTTTAAAATAATTATACTTATACAACCTACATCAAATTACTTGCTTTCTTGGTGGGGGGGTAAAGCAGAGAGGGAGAAAAAATGGGATGCAAAATCTTATAAAAATGAGTATTGAAAATCATCAATACATTGAACATCATGTAATGGGAAAATATTATTCTATTAAAATATTTTAAAAAGAAAGCAAAGGCCTAGCCATAGGGGAATAGTGACATCATGAATAGAGCTTAAAATCAATAAGAATTATGTTAATGAATTCAAATAAAGTCTGAGCCTAAATAAGTCACTTAACCCTTCTTGCCTCAGTTTCCTTGTCTTGGAATTTAATTGAAGAAGGGAATGGCAAGCTATTTCAGGATCTTTGCCAAGAAACCTCCAAATGGGATCATGAAGAATAGGGCACGAAAATTAATGAACAACATTAAAAAAGTGAAATGATAAATTTAAATAAATAACTAAATATAACACAAGAGCATATACAGAAATCCCTTTAAATTTTCAAGGGAAGGAGAAATTAGAGGAAAAGACAATCACTTTGAAGGGATATGAGTGAAGAGGGAAGAATCAGAAGAGTTTTGAATTACTATAGAGTATCTGGCATTTGATTTGATGGATGCTTATGATTTGAAGTCATAGGAATGAAGGAGGGATGGACATAAAGAAGTACAGTAGGAGAGAAAGCACATATCTAAGGATTTAATGATTTTGTAGATTATTTCATATTGTATATCTCTGAAATCTATCAAAACTTTTTATATAATTGGAGACTAGGTTTCAATAGGCTGTTCAAAATTCAGTAAATGGCAAGGTAGGGGGGAGAAGGAAGAGATAGCCATGGCTGGAACAGTTAGTCAATAAACATTTTTACCTTCTACTATGTTTTAGTCACTGCTGAACACTAGGGATATGAATAGGAGTAATAAAGAGATAGATAAAATAAAAAGACAGTCGCCTTAAAAAAAAGCTTTTGATCGAAGTAGAAAAGGAAATACAAAAAAGAACTGAAAAGAAGGCTTAGGAAAGGTGTGAGTGCATGGTGTAGTCTGAAAGCTGCATAGCCTATGGAAATGGGGAAATGCTGTGCTCAACCCCCTCTTTAAATAGAGGTCATGGATCCCATGGACTTGCCCTCCAGCTACAGCATCCAGTCAGAGAGGAGGAGGGTACTGATGAGATGCAAGTATTTGGAGGATACACTTTTTCAAAATAATTGGATTTCCCAATGAGTTTCCTGAGGAAGGAAGGGATACTGGTGAAGTCCAAAGAAAAAAGCACCATGGAAGGTGAGAAATAAAACATTGAATGTTAGATGAGAGATTTAATTTCTTAATTCTTATTCTTTAAAAACAAACTTTATTATAAGAAATAGCTCTCTTTGTGAGAGGATGAAAAAAAGTTATAAGGAGACTTAAAAAAGGATATTTATCAACAAAATTATTTTTTAGGGGAAAACACTATCATATGATTTGGAAATTTTGTATTATGCTACTTCATGCAATAATAAACTGGTTTCACAATTAAAAGGATTTTCTTCCCTTAATGTAGATTATGTGGGATATTATAATTAAATGTTACTGTAGAAAACTTTCCTCACAAACCTAGATCTCATCAGACTGTCCTCCTCATCCTCCTCCTCTCCCTCCTCTTCCTCTTCCTCTCTTCCTCTTCCTCTTCTCTCTTCTTCTTCTTCTTCTTCTTCTTCTTCTTCTTCTTCTTCTTCTTCTTCTTCTTTCTTCTTCTTCTTCTTCTTTTCTTCTTCTTCTCTCTCTTCTCTCTCTCTCTCTCTCTCTCTCTCTCTCTCTCTCTCTCTCTCTCTCATATGTGTGTGAATAAAGTTACTTTTTAACTTTCTTCTTGGCAGTGCTGAGGATATATTGGAATTCTTAGAAGTCAAACTCATTCTGCCAGTCACTTGAAATCAGATCTCATCAGATCAAATTTATTTTGTTTTCTTTATACTGACATAACAAGATGTTGCCTTTTTTATCAAAGTACAAAAGTGTTTCAAAAGGAACCAATTCTAAAGGTTGAGGATGATGAGATTTTCAGATAGGTAATATTAAGAGGTAAGATATTGATAGTTGCAGTCTACTGTGTCAACACTGTCAAAAACTAACTTTTTCATTGATGTGTCTTGATTGATGATTTGCTACATGCAAAGATAATGATAAGAAATGTAGTTCTTCTTTGACATGGAGACACAAATACCATTCACTCCATTTTCCCCAAATCTTCAGGTACAATTTAAATTCAATTTCTATCATTAAGTTCTGTTTTATGTGGTTCTTTATAATTTATCATTTTCCTGACTCTGATATCACTTATAGTTGAAGTCTGATTTTGATATTGACAAATGAAGCTCTCAGAAACTCATTAGGTCAAACAATGGAAGAAAGTTATAAGTTTAAGATGAATCTCTAGGATTTCATACATTAATGTCCTTTCATGATGGACTTCCTATAATTTTTTGTATCAAAGTCACTGGGATGGCTTTAGTTTCCAGTTTTCTTAAATAAAGATTTCAATCCTTCAGAATAAAGAAAGGAAAGAAAGGAAAATAGGAGAGAGAGAGAGAGAGAGAGAGAGAGAGAGAGAGAGAGAGAGAGAGAGAGAGAGAGAGAGAAAGACAAAGAGACAGAGAGAGAGAGAGAGAGAGAGAGACAGAGAGAGAGAGAGAGAGAGACAGAGAGACAGAGAGAGAGAGACAGAGAGAGAGACAGAGAGACAGAGAGACAGAGAGAATATGAAGGAAAGAGAGAAAGAGAAACAGAGAGACAGGGAGGAAGACAGGGACAGAAAGAAAAACAAAGAATTGGAGACAGGAAGACAGAGAGAACCAAAGAAAAATAGATAGATAGTTCTAGATGATTACATTTATGTCTCTTCTTTTAAAGTCTACTGAGTGGATAGTTCTACTGAGCTCAGCAGCTAATTGTTTTTAGCACAGTCCCCTTCCCCTTTTGCCATTATGAAGACCAAGAGATTGCTATATGATAACCATATCATTAAACTCTCTACACATGTTTTTGATCATTTTTGGGGGGAGAAAGAGAGAGAGAAAGAAAGAGAGAGAGAAAGAGAGAAAGAAATAGAGAAAGAGAGAAAGAGATAGGGAAAGAAAGAAAGAAAGAAAGAAAGAAAGAAAGAAAGAAAGAAAGAAAGAAAGAAAGAAAGAAAGAAAGAAAGAAAGAAAGAAAGAAGAAAGAAAGAAAGAAAGAAAGAAAGAAAGAAAGAAAGAAAGAAAGAAAGAAAGAAAGAAAGAAAGAAAGAAAGAAAGAAAGAAAGAAAGAAAGAAAGAAAGAACATCCTTAATTGCTGGTTATTTGATATGATTAAATTAACCAAAGGAATTGATAATTTTGTAGAAAGTTTTGAAATAATCAACATTGTCTCTTTTCTCCTTCCTTTAAACTCTCTCATCTTTCCTTTCCCATTGTTTCTATTTCCTTCCTCTTCTTTCCCCTTCTTTCCTCTTCCTTCCTTCCTTCCTTCCTTCCTTCCTTCCTTCCTTCCTTCCTTCCTTCCTTCCTTCCTTCCTTCCTTCCTTCCTTCCTTCCTTCCTTCCTTCCTTCCTTCCTTCCTTCCTTCCTTCCTTCCTTCCTTCCTTCCCCCAACTTTCTCTCTCATCTCTCTTCTCTCTGTCTTATTCTCCCTTCCCCTCATCCCCCCTCCCTTTGCTACCTTTTTCCTTATTCATCTTTACCCACAACATAATTTTCTTAATTACTCTTGCCTGGCATTCATGCAGTGTGCAACTTAACAGCTTCTCTTCAGTAGCTGCAGTTGTGATTTCAAATAATTTAATTAGCATAATCAATGCTAATGTAAAAAGCAACATTTCTCTCTTTCCCCCCTCTACACCCCATCCTTCTTTGGTCAGAAAGCTTTCCTTACTCTTAAGACCAATCCTCCTGACCCTAGGTCTCCTTATCTTTTGTGGTTGATATAACAATAATTATAAAGCATATCATTAATTATCACATCAGGATGCAGTCTATAATAAATATGACCTATTAAACTACAAGGTTCATCGGTCAGAGATGATATCTTATCTGAGTTTTCATGTCATGTATAACCTATTTCTAAAAAGTAACTGATAATCCATTACAAAATGTATACTATACATAAAATAAGGGAAAGTTGTGATAACACCTTGACAAATTAATAGTTTCATCAAAAGACTTTGATGAATCACATGTACATGGGACAGATGTGCCATTACAGGTGAATACATATAATTTGATTCTCTTTCAATGCTAACTGTTCTGAATGTTGTTCCCTTTCTTTTGATTCGATATTTTTTTCCTATTTATCTTTTCTATCCATTTGATCCAGATTCTTCTCCCCAATAAACACCTCATTTGCCTTCTTTACCACTGTGGTTTAAAACTACAAGGGGAACAGGTTATGCTTAGATAATTAGAAGCCTGAGGGTTAGCCTCTAGCTCTTATTTTTTCTGCTACTGAAATTTCCCAGCAGATAGAAAGCCTTTTTGTTTTTGTTTTTTGTTGTTGTTGTAGTCCCCTCATTTAAAAAAATACATTTCAAATTTGTTTCTTAATTGACTTCTAGGTTCACAAACTCTGGGCTCCCCCATTTTTAATTCTACCTGACTTCCGGGCTCAGAAGTATAGCAGCAGCTGGGCATCCCATTGCATGCTGAGGACCTAATTGTTTTAAGAGAGCTAGAGTAGTCTGTGTCAATGCACTGAACTGGAAGTAAGCAACATTGGTTGCACCTCCCACGTATGCTGCAGATTCATGATGCAAGCTCGATTGGCTAAGTAGGCCCTCTGGGGCTTGGTTTGCATTTTGTAATTTGGGAAAAATAATATCCATCACCAATGTACTGTCACAGGCAGGAATTGTGGGTTATTTATAAAATGTTCTCAGGCTTTGGACACACCCAAATTACTGTGGAAATAAGGCCATGTCAGTTGAAGATATACTCCCAGTGCTAAATGAAAATCCTTTCCCCTTCTGCAGCTGGTCCAAATGTGAGCTACCAGGAAGGAGCACAGAAGGACCTAGAAGTAAAGAAGCAAGGGAGTTTGTAGGAAGAGGAACAAGAAGACTGCATGAAAAGCTGAAATTTCTGTGTGAAACCCTTTGGAGCTTTCATATATAGGTGCAAGAAGGATTTACACAAACATTTTTATGACAAAGTTTTATTAATGCAATTTACTAGCATGGCCACCGTGGTATAAATTTAATATAAATTTAATGCCATGCTTACCTCACTCTAAATCACATTAAGACTTCCCTCATTTCTCTGAATTCTTCATACCAACCTCCCTCCCCCCCAAAATCAATTTAACCATCATTCAATGGGAAAGATCATGCTTGGTCCTAGAGAAATAATCATTTAAAACCATGTCAAATAATGCACCAGTAACCATTACCTTCATAAAACCTGCTCACACATTCCCAGATCAGTTGATGTCCACCATGTTTGCAGAGTGTTGATACAACAATAAGTGTTGATGTGTGTATTTTTGGCATATAAGTGCTTTTTTTTTCCTTTTTCAGTCTTAGACCTCTCTTGTTAATATGCCCAATGACAATGACACACACACACACTTTAGGAACAAAATGTATTTTCTTTATTTCACTCATTTATTTTAATTTAATCTTTTTTTTTAGATTTCAAAATAAAACCTAAGCAGAAAATATTTTTAAAAGATTGAAATGGCATATACTTTAGTAATCATTCTTTCAAGAGAGTTAAAGAAATTTTATGATTTTATTCTCTAACTTCAGAAATGTAATTTTTAAGAAGAACGGATTTTGATATGTCACTCAAATGAATTTGCCCTAACCTACATTTAGAAGTCACCTATTGTTTTTCAAATTCATTTGTGCAATCCTTAATATCAGATGCTACAAACTAACTCCAATATCCAATAGTTTTTCTGCTCCAAGTATCTTTATGTGATTGAAGTTTCCATACCTGTTAACTGCTTCATCTTGAAAGTCATAAAGTCCTGAAAGATCAATGGTTATAGTGAGAAGAATGGCCCAGCAACATCCTTTACATAGAATTCCCTTTACTTACTTAAACGATTCCCATCCGTCCTTAGTGCTAAGCTCAAACTAATGGATTCTTCCAATTTTCTTCCCTTCTTATGGCTACTCTATATTAATGCGACTCCTTTGCCTGTGTGTATATGCATGTGTGTGTGTGTGTGTGTGTGTGTGTGTGTGTGTGTGTGCCCGTGTGCGTGGTATTTTCTTGTTTCTCTTTTTTTTTATTATTT
The DNA here is from genome assembly GCF_048593235.1 of Sminthopsis crassicaudata. Classification (NCBI taxonomy): domain Eukaryota; kingdom Metazoa; phylum Chordata; class Mammalia; order Dasyuromorphia; family Dasyuridae; genus Sminthopsis; species Sminthopsis crassicaudata. The sequence continues at coordinate 2,141,130 of NC_133620.1, read as the reverse complement.
ATTAATTTATTGAGATAATTCAAGGGACAAATGATCATCTAGCCTTCTGTTTTGCTTTTAAGAGCAACCTTAGCTCTTCCCCTGACCTTTTCTTTGCTTATAATACCCATCTCCATTAACCACATCTTTCCCTGATTTCATATATCTTTTCTGGGAGAGATTATTTTTTTTAATAGCTTTTTATTTTCAAGATATATGAATGGGTAATTTTTCACCATTGACAATTGCAAAACCTTTTGTTCCAACTTTCCCCCTCCTTCCCCCCACCCCTTCCCCCAGATGGCATGTTGACCAATACATGTTAAATATGTTCAAGTGTACGTCAAATACAATATATGTATACTTGTCCATACAGTTATTTTATTGTACAAAAAGAATCGGGCTTTGAAATAGTGTACAATTAGCCTGTGAAGGAAATCCAAAATGCTGGTGGACAAAAATAGAGGGATTGGGAATTCTATGTAGTGGTTCATAGAGATCTACTGGGAGAGATTCTGATTCAAACATTCTCCTCACCCATCCTTCCATGTTTTTTTTTTTCTTTTTTACTTTTTGCAGAGTAATGCCTTTTTCATAGAATCTTTATTAATCAAAGCACCTGGCAGCAGAGGTGTTGCTCAGGCTTTTGACATAGAGATTGATGGCGCTCACATTGCTTTTGCAGATGTTCCTATAATGTTCAACCTAGTTATGTCTTTGGATAACATATATCATTTTTGGTTGGAAAATGGCCTTACCATTTAAGAAAGATTTTGTTCTTAATATTTTTGATGCTGAGATGTCAGCATTGCTTTCAGCCTTTGGTTTACTTTTTGATGTTGAACATTTTCAACTAGATTACAGCAATGAATTTATATGCTACAAAAGGATTATCAATGGAACCATTCCTGTGAATCTTCTAATTTTTTTTTTTTTGGACAGGATCAAGTTGCATTGAGGAAATACCTAGTTTCCCAGACATTTCCCTTCTCTATTCAATTTTGTCATCCATTTATGTAGTCATTGTCATAAAGATCAGGGTTATTACATATAGACAGTAAGGTATTTGTTTTATTTTGTTTGTAATCCACTATTATATTCAAAATATAAACAATATGAATAGTGACTGGAGCAAGCCTTGGAGCCAAGAGAGTGCAATTTAGGCACTGTCTTTGATACAAACTGTGTGACCCTTTTGCAAAGAAGATTAAGAGTGGCCTGTACAGCTGTGAAATCACATCCTTGTCCTATGAACAAGTGGATTGTCATCAAAATCAAATATAAACTATTTTGATTGTTTTTAAAACTCTTTAGGAACTGATTATCACAGTCTATCTTTCTGGCTTTATTATAGTTTAGTTTCTTCCCCCACTCTATAGTCTAGGCAAAGTAGCCATCCGACTATTCCTAACAAACGGGAACCCAGATTCTTTCCCAGTGTCTTTACAATGACTGCCCATCACACCTGGAAGTTACATCAAGCAGATTGGTTGTTGCCTTTCATTCTAGATGAAGGTTTTGTTGTTTGGAAAGACCTCATGGTGGAAGTAACCAAACATGAACTTGCATTTGTGCATGCATTTTGCATATATCTAAATGTTTCATGTTATCTTCCTTCACAGTTTCTAAGTTACTTGAATACAAGGATCATTCAATTGTTGTCTTTGCATTCCCAGTACCTGGCACATAGTAAGAACTTAATAAACATTTGTTCTTAATTGAGAGTGTAATTTCCAAGGAAGTTATGACATAAAAAGTACCTGATGTCATAACTTCCTATAAGTTCTTTTACCTCCCTCTCTCCCTCTCTTCCTTCCTTCCTTCCTTCCTTCCTTCCTTCCTTCCTTCCTTCCTTCCTTCCTTCCTCCCTCCCTCCCTCCCTCCCTCCCTCCCTCCCTCCTTCCCTCCTTCCTTCCTTCCTTCCTTCCTTCCTTCCTTCCTTCCTTCCTTCCTTCCTTCCTTCCTTCCTTCCTTCCTTCCTTCCTTCCTTCCTTCCTTCCTTCCTTCCTTCCTTCCTTCCTCCCTTCCTTCCTTCCTTCTTTCCTTCCGTTTTAGACTCCCTCTGCTTAATCAATATGCTCAACACTGAAAGATAACTTTTATTTTATCTTATTGGCAATCAAAACCCCAAAAGTGAGCAAGCTTTCATTAGCATTTCTTATGAGCAAGACACTGAGCTAAATGTGAGTGGACAAAAAGCTCCAGAACAGTACTCCATTACATTCATAGACAACATAATCAGAAATTCCTCAATACCATACAAGGGAGTTGGAGAGGAGAAGAGTGAAGACTTGGCCTTTTTGGACACCTTCCCTCAAAATATAGACTTTGGAAGAAATTCTGTAGAGGAAGTGGCCTCAATTTACCTTCAGAGTGAGAAAAACAGTATTAGAAGGACCTTCCAAGGATGGCAGATGCTCTGGCTCAACAGACAATATACAGAATCAAGAGTAGGGACCCAGAAAGAAATGACGGCATAATCAGCCTGAGCAATAATCCAATGTCTTTTCTCTTTGATTTCATACTCCATGCTCTCATTTTTGGAACTTCTTTCTAAGGAGTTCTCCTTCAATAAAATGCAGTTCCATGACAAAAAAAAAAAAAAAAAAAAAAAAAAAAAAAAAACCTTTAATGATTGTGTGTAGACACAGAGCCTGGCACATAGTAGGTATTTGCCGATCTTTCATGTCTTGCTAGCCTTCTCTATGGAACTGAGGACACTTAGTTCCAGAGCTCACTAGTATGCAAGGCCAATGACACAAATACCAATGACACAGCCTCATTTTGAAACCAATTCCTCTGGCTCCAGTATTAAGGGAGTATTTTTAACCCCCCCAGTAGATTCTCATTCTTTTAAAAATTTAATTTTTTTGATTTTCATTCTTTTTATTGGTTGAGTCAGTCATACAGTTTGTCAATAAACATTTATTAAAACAACTACTATGTATTGGGCACTGGGATAAGTTCTAGGAATTTCAACAAGGGAAAATGACATCTCTTGCCTCCAATAAACTCACATTAGGGGAAAAGACAATTCAAGAAAAGTAAGGATGATGATGAGGGTTTAAAAAATAATGGGATGGCTCCCTTGGGCACTCCCTTCAATGGAGAATTTGGGGAGAACACTTCCAGTGGCTACCCAGCAGCCTCTGCAGTGGCAGAGAGAGAACCCAGAAGCAAGGGGTACTCAGCAGCTTCAAGGGGCTTATGACCTTGCAGAGTTTTTAGAATTTCTGAGAGTGTAATACAAGGACAGAGGAGAGAAGCTAAATGGGAAAGCATGAGGACATATTTATTCTCCTTATGTAGCACAAGTTAAAAAAAATAAATGGCTGCAATGACTTTTATTTTAGGAAACTTTCTAAATTTTGGAGTATGTAAATATATTTATATATGTGTGTGTGTGTACATATATATGTAAATATACACATATATAGAGAGAGTTAAGTATTTATGGGTATGTATCTTTGTATACATATATATGATGCATATAATTAGCTTTCCATGTGAATATAAATATATACAGATATATATGTCTATATATGCACACACAGACACATTTTTCCATAAACATGAGTTCACATTGCATTACCATAATACGAGACATATACAAAATTAAAAAAAAATAAAGTCATTTTACCTTTTCTCTGTTTCCTTCTTTATTTCCTACTGGAGAAAAATGTATGTGTACAAAAATGAGGGGATGAAAGATAATAGACTAATTAATTTAGAGATAGAGATTTAGATTGATAGAGGATCTTAGAGAACATAACATGGGTCCCACACACTTTTAAGAATAATAAAAAAAAAAAAAAAGACCAATTAAATCTCATTCAAAGAGTTAGGGGCAGAGCTTATATTTGAACACAGATCCTATATGTTTAAATATAGAGTTCTTTTTGATATACCTCACTACCTCCAAAGATTAACTAAAACAAACACAGTGGCTATCTACAAATATAAACAATCTATCGCAAGAGCTCCAATAACATAAAGGGGAAATTTATTCCTTTATTCCCATACTGACCAATTTACCTGGAGACATTGAGACTTTATTCTGTGGGAAGAAAATTGTACAAAATAAATGATATTTTATAATTAATATACTCAGCATTTCCTGGACCTAATCCCTAATGTGGTGTTTCATATTTATCCAGATTCAGGGATACCATGTTTCATACCAACTACCATGTTTCAACATGTTGTGTTAATTTGTTATCATTGACCTAAACATGTGAGGGATGCTTTATGTGCTTTTCAAATCACTATGTAAATCCAAAATCATCAATGCAACAGAATAGTTTATGAGATTAATAGGATTTTAATATTAGGAGCTAACAGAAAACTGATGGATAATTTACAAATTTTCTTTTACAACTGAGGAACATCAAACCTATAATCTTTAAGGGACTTGTCCTACATTGCATAGATAGTTATCAAAAATAGGATATGGATCTCTCTTAAATCCTTATGCTATCACTGACTACTTATATCTTCTTGACCAAACTCATGAACATTTTTGTTACAGTCTTCTAATCTGAGAAAATGCAGAATGAACTAGACAGTATCTCAGTCATTTTACAACTCAAAATCTATGGTTCCTTTATAGTATCATGGCAGATCTACTTGCCTGACAGGGTCCACTTGGTCATAGTTTTAGGACCTAAACAATTTCAGCTTTATAATCATATGTTCTTTCCTTTTTTAAAATTTCAAATAATATTTGAGATGTTAATTTGGTTAAATGCATTGAGATTCACATCTTGTGAGAACGCAGCAATTGATTAATTACATTGATTAATTTACACCATTTAATTATCTCAATAACTTTATAACCTAATTCTTAGTTTGATATTGCTGTTCATTAGATAATCATCATCAATAATTGAGCAGGTGTAATGTTTCGCATTTTTGTTATGAGTTTAATTAAGTGACAGATATTACATCTTCCTATATCCCTAAACAAAATAAATAAGAAATTGTCCTTCAGTAGAAGTGCTGAAATTGGAGGTGTTTATGAGTAACACTCTTAAGCTCATTGTCACATTCAATTAATTTCCAAATTAGTGCAAACTATTTGGAAAATAATATACATTTAATAAGTGATTTTACACCTAATAAACTACTACATCTTGTACTAGGCTTTGTTAAATGCATATTAACTTATACCCATACCTAACATTCTCTCATAATAATTTATGATGGGTTCATCAAAAAGAATAGATTTCCAACATATACAAATAAGAACTTTATGGATTTATATATGAAATAAACCCAGTATCAAATTAATAAGCAAAAGAACAGTAACTCAAGTCTAATAGGTATGTAGCTCCTTTAAGAGCAGTCAGATTGCATAGTGGTTAGAACACCAAGACCTAGAACCGTAAAGACTCATCTTCCTGAGTTCAAATCTGTCCTCAGATACTTACTATGTGACCCTGTTTACATAGGTCAAGACCCTGTGTCTTTCAACTGTTTCCCTCAGTTTTCTCATCTACAAAATGAGCTGGAGAGTTCACTTCAATGAGAATGGAGAACAGTTAAGATTGTTAAGAAAAGCACAAATAGGATCAGAGTCAGAAATGATGAAAAGGAGTAGACAACTACAATTTTTAAAGGCACAAAAATTCAAACCAGAAGTAGTGATAGTACCATTGTCTCCATCATCATTGTTTATAAACTAGAAAGTTTGTGAAGGGCTGTGTGGAGATTCTTATTTGCTTCTCACAGATTCTCTGAGGGTAAGTGATATGAGCTGTATTAAGTAGGAAGGTGAGGCAGAAAGGTGAATTGTATGCCCCAAGTAGCAGAGCTAGTAAGCTTCTGGGGAGGATTCTATTCTAGGTCCCTACTTAATTCTGATGGCACCCAAAGTCTACACAGCTGGCTTTGGTACCTAATGTTCCTAATTGGCTTGGAATTCAGGATAAGCCTTTTAGTATGCCAGACAACTCTCCTCAGAATTGGAATCAACTGGAGTATAACTGAGTTAAGAGAGGGCTTTTCTTTATGTGGGAGTTCCTAAAGCCAATACATTTATAAGTCTAGTCCCTACACCTATCCTCGTAACAACAAAACAAAGAACTAAACAATTAAGAAGTAAAATAAAGCAGGCAACATTTAGATGAAGACTGAAATGGACACTTTTGGCTCTTGGCCAAATCTGCCAGAGATAATTATTCATTTTTTTTGTATCAGCAATGTTCTTGGGATGATAAATCTGCTTATTTCCAAATGCGGTTGATCAGCAACATGCAGACAAAGCATTTTTTCCCAGAAGCACAATATTGCTGGACTTCAGTGCTGGGGAAGGCTTGTGTGGCCATTGATCCAATATGGGACCACAGAGGAATCTCCATTCCAACTTTCAGCCACATAATCCTGAGAGTTTTATTCTACTTTTGGATTGCCTTAATTAGTGGGAAAGATAACGCCTTTAACTTTCTTTGATAGACAATATTTCTATGCTATGTGACCCCAGGCAAGAGAAATTATTAGTGATTCAAAAAATGAATATATGCTATAGCTGGCTGAGTAACTGATCCTATATATATATATATATATATATATATATATATATATATATATATATATATATATATATATATACTTTTTATGTATGTATACACACCGATATTTATGTCTACATATATACATATACACACAATCTAGCTATATGACACACATGCAAAATAAATATAATGCAGTTTGTTGGGGAGAACTTAGAAGCTGGGGGAATCAGGAAAGCCATACCCGAAGAAGAAGCTCTCAAATGAGTTTTGAAAGAAACTAATGATTCTTGAGGCAGAAGCAAACAGGGAGCACATTTCTTGCTCCCGGGGAAGCCTGGGTCAAAGGCACAGACACAAGACATGGGATAAGCAACTTGAGCAGCAGAAAGAAGGTTCATTTGATTGTATCACAGAAGGTAAGGGATGGGAGGGAGAGAGGGATCAGGTTATGAAAGGTTTCTCTCAATAAGTTTGCGTTGGCACAGGAATTAGGAAGTCCCTTGAATTTCTTGAATAGGGGAATGACAGGACCATAATTAGATGGTAGGAATTGCCTTTTGGGTACTGTTCACAGGATCGACTACACAGCCAGATATAGCGCTTCATCATTTTTTGAATCACTAAGAATTTCTCTTGCCTGGGGTCACACAGGATAGAAATACCGTCTATCAAACAAAGCCAAAGGCATTATCTTTCCCACCAATTAAGACAATCCAAAAGTGGGAGGGGAACTGTCTGGGGGCTACATGGCTGAAAATTGGAATGGGGATTGGATCAATGTAGTGCTTCACAAACATCAGAGAGATGGTAGTGAGGTGCTTGTTTTTAAGTGCTGTCTCCCCAAGTATGAGTATGTGAAGATGAGAAATCATCTCATTTTTTGTGTTGCTAGCACTAGTGCCTTTATAAATATGAGATTATTGACTGATAAGAAAAAGCTGAGATGAATAACTGGAAAGAATTTGCACTGTAAAAAGCTCCCTGATAGATCTGAAATACTCTGCCACAATAAGAACAATAACAACAATAATTAATGATAATATCGCTATCTCTCTTTATTCCAAGCCTAACATTGCTTTTTTGCAAACGTATTTGAATGAATTTTTTTAACAACAATGTACACAAGTTGTAACTAAAAATATATTTTTTAATTAGAAACAAATTATTTTGAAATCTATTTGATAAAGGAATATTAAAGAAAAACTAAAAGAAAATTTAAGAACCTCCCTTATGCACATATAGGCAAGTGCACTTAATCTAAATGCACACAACTCTTCCCAAGGGTGAGAAAGGCTTCTGGTCTTATGTGAATAAACATCATTTTATGTCTCCTACCATTTCTTCTGCAAAGAGAATCAGACAGCTGTAATACCCTTCTCTACCTCTGACTTCTAGAGTACTAATAATCATAGTACCCACAATTTTTACTGCATTCTACACTTGTTGCGTCATTTTCAATCATGTCCAGCTCTTTGTGACTGCATTTGAGATATTTTGGGCAAAGATATGGAATGGTATGCCCTTCCTTTTTCTAGCTCCTGTTACAGATGAGGAAGCTGAAGCAGAGTGAAGGGACTTGGTAGGATCATTCAATTAGTAAGTGTCTAAGGTCAAATTTGAACTCAAGCCAGGCATTTTTTTCTGACGTTGAAGCCACGCATTCTATCCACTGTATCACTTAGCTGTTTAAGACTATCCATTATAGTAAAATTATGCTTTGGTGCATAATTAATATATCACTATATCTACCTTCCAAACTTATTACATATATTTTTTTCCTTTTCTGTCAAACTTTAAAATAATTAGTTAAGCTCTCTGAAGACAGACACCAAAGCATTTGTTTGTTTTTTTTGTTTTTTTTTCTTTTCTCTCTCTCTCTCTCTCTCTCTCTCTCTCTCTCTCTCTCTCTCTCTCTCTCTATATATATATATATATATATATATATATATATATATATATATATATATATATCACTTAGTGCTCAAGAAAGCTTGGTAATTTATTACAATATCATTGTTCATTCTATATCTTGAATGATCTCTCTAATTCTTGATCTGTCCAATTCTAGAATAATTCTTCCTCTCTAGGTGCCCCATCCTCTCTTTTGCTTACTTTTCCTGGGGTTACCGAAAGATACGAGACCTAAAGATTTAATGTTTTAAATCTCTCAACCATCAATGAAGATATGTTAGCAAAAGGGGAGAAAGGAAAAGAAAAATCAACTTTTACCAAATAAGAATGATCTGAGAATAAGAATGGACAGGATGTCATCAGAATGATGAAAGTTTAGAAAAATACCAGGAAATCATCAATGGGACAGGCCAACTACTCCAACTTCTTTAATTTTGTTGGTTTAGAATATGAGGCTCAGTGGTTGAGACATTTGCAAATAATAGCAAATGACATTACAGTTAAGATTTGAACTTGTCTTTCTAAATCCTACTCAGTCTGTTATCCAGTGTTCCACACCGCCTCTCAAGGCACCTCAACTCAAATGTGTCGACCAATCATGGGTCATAATCAAGGGAAAACCAGTGAAAATTCAGCCCAAGGATTGCTTTGCTATAAATGTGACAACAGGAATTTATAGCAAGGCATCTAATTCATAAAAATGTAAGTTTTTAATATGTATCATTGAATAGAGGACATCCATAAACAAAATCGCAGATCTATGGAAGGATAAGTGTATTAGAAGTCATTTTTTTGTCCATGTGGTTTACTATGGCTGAGAAATATTGCAAATATGGTTGTCATTTTGCTACATCTCAGAGATATCTGTGATACAAATCTTCCTCAAATTCAAGCTTCACATTGTTTGTTGTTGACATTTTGCTTATTTCACTAGAAATATTAGCATTGATTTGAAAGGAAGTAGACCGTTGATTTTATTTTTATTTTTTATTTTGTTTTATTTTTATTTTTACTTTCATTTCCCATGCATGTCCACTTAGATGGAAATCTCTGGTGCAGGCAGTTTGACATGTTTTAAGAAGGTGCTTGGAAGAACGCATACAGAATTTCAGACCCTTTGGTGAATATTATAGGATTACTGGTTATAGTGCTAAAGTCTTACTGCTTAAGTGCTAAAGGTAGTTCATGAAATCCAATTAGGCAGTTATCATATAAATTTCAATAATTCTTTTTAGAGGGCCTTATTAACACTAGCAATATTATGTCTATGGCTGAATAAGAGTTTTATAATGAAGGAGATAGTCAGCTTTGATAGTCACTTCTCAGATCACCTTCTTTCAACCTTCTGTCCTTCCATATATCTCAATGTCATTTCCCTGTTCTGCTTAAGAGGTCTCAGTACATTAGTCACGTTTATGTATGGAGAAACCTGACTGGTTGACTTTCCGAAGGTCAAACTATAAGACCATAGGGGACCTATGCATAATGTTTAGGATCCTCGCATCTGTTCATTCACTTTTTCTGCTAATAGATACACAGCAGAGTAACCCACATGGGTTTTCTCTATCTATTAATCTTAAATCTAGGTGCACTAAGAGGAAGGGTTCATTTTTCTCTTTTCTATATTTTATCTCTAATTGCAAAGAAAGTCGGTCAAGCACATTCTACAGAAACTCTTCCTTCAGGGTACTTAACCATGATAACAGCCTAGAGGTCTAGAAAAATACAAAACCTCCTTAGTGAAATCCACACCTGTGGAAAGAGATAGTACTAATCATTCATCATGGAAAAAAGAAAATCTTTGGAAAATGTGTCTATTAAGCAGATGAGAGTTTAGCCAATGCACAATGTTTTGATTCAGTCCATTTATATCTGTGCCTCCGATGGGCCCTGCAGGTGACAATGAGCAATAAGTAAGTAGATGAAGATTATTGTGTCCACTTGCATTTGGGAAGTTGTCAAGATTTTTTTAACATAATTTCAAACTATTCCCTGCCAAGAAAAAAAAAAGGAAAAGGAAAACAAACAAATAAAAACATCATTTTAACACCATTTTCCCCTATGATATTCTATTGCTATTTTTATAGGAGACCATGATCTTAGAAGAATCAAAATGATAAATAGAACAAATAGAAATAGAAATATGTTAAACTAGACTCGATTAGCATTTATTGAGTTGATACTGTTTATAAGATAAAAGGATAGGAGATGAGATTGAAGCAGTGTGCTTTTAGGGAACTCCAAGACTATAAAGGTCCCCGTAATAATCAACTTTGATGTTAGAGACTTATGAGGAGTGTCTCAAAGGGAATTAGTTTCCATCAGTCACCTAGAGAGTACATATCAGAAGTGGAATCTGTATTTGTTTCTTTTATTTTGAATCCATGTCTATCTATTATGCCAAATAATCTCTTCTGAGTATTGGGGGACAAAGGCAAAATGGGAGAATGTAGAAGATGGCAGATATTGGGGAACTCTGAGAAACGTATGCTTGAAGCAAATAAACTTATAGCAGGGTGTTAACTCAGTATGATTGATGAGATGATGCCGCTCTTGTTCATATACACTTAGTACTATTACATCACTACAGCACACTGAGCATGCCTCAAAGGTAGAACCATTACATCACCATACGAAGTACTAAGTATACATCAACTAGAGAACCATCATCTCATCAATCACACTAAGTTAACACCCTGCTGTAAATATCTTCGCTTTAAATATACTTTTCTCAGAGTTCTCCAACATTTGTGGTCCTCTACATTCTCTCATTTTGGGGGGAGAAAAGCAACATTAATCAGAAAAACATCATCTCCCCTCCTTCTTCTTCCTCATCTTTTTCCTTCTGTAACTACTACTACGATAGAAATACCACTACTATGATTACAGCTACTATCCTAAGAACAAAATGATAATGATGATAATAATGATGTTGTTGAAGATGACAACTACTATAATTAAAATTCTTCAAGAACTTTATATTCTGTGAAGATGAGTATAACACAATAATCTGGCTGAGAACAGAGAATTCAAAGAATATTAAAAATCAACCCAGAAGTTTGAAGATGATCATGTGATAATTGGTAGACCTAGAAAAGAGTTGAAATAGGAAGTGATATAGTCAGACAATAATTCCATGAGGAAGAAGATTTCCAGAATGACCAGAAACAAGAAAACTGATTAAGTGACTGTAGCAGTACTCAGGGTAAGTGATAATGATGATTAAAACTAGTAAAGTAGTGTATGAGTCAAGAGAAGGAGAAAATTGTAGGTGATAATTTGGAGGAATAATTGATAAGTTAGAAAATGTTTAGGTATAAAGGAAACAAAAAAGGAAAAATAAAACAAGATTCTAAGGGCAAATATCTGCATGACTAGAAGGATTTTGATGATTTTGGCAAAAATAAGGATAATTTAAAGAGGTGCAATTTTAGGTGGGAAATATCATGGGCTTCTATGGATCACACTGAATTTGAGATGTCTATGTGATCTTTGAGTGGAAAGATTGTTCAGTAAGCACTTGGTGAAGTGAGATTTTAGAGAGTTTAGAATACACTATTTAAAATAGAGCATATATCATATATACATAGAGATATTATGAGCAGTTACTTATTAAAGAAACTGGGAAATTTGATATCCAAAACATACAATGAGTAAAGGAAATTTTGTATATGTATATATATACATATATATATATATATATATATATATGTATATATATATATATATACACACACACATATATAAAACACATTGTATATATTTATATATGACTATGCACATATATGTGCACATATATACAATCATATATATATATATATATCTACATATCATATAAGTATACATATATGTATATGTTGGTATATTCATGTAATGAAATGAAAATGATTCTATAAGAATGTCTAAAAATAGACATCCACGGTGGGAGGAAAATGTATAATGAGTAATTTTTTTTTTTTTTTTCTATATTCCTTAGTTGAATGTAGGTTCCTAGAGGTCAGGGGCAGATTGGATTTTATCTTTGTATCTCTCTCATTTAGCACTTCTCTTGGCACTTAGCATAAATCTTTCCTGATGAAAAACATCTGTACCATTCTCACCTAGGAATCCCAGCAATTTAAATATGTCCCAGCAAAATAAATATGTTCGAAGATTAAAACAGTAATGGTCAGATATACAAACAAATATCAAAGCATATACTTCTCTTAATTTTCACACCACACCAACTTCATTTTATACTTGACCTTTACTTTTGCCATCGCAAAGTAGGAATCAGATTAGTTGTACATATGGACAGCTCTGCCAACAATATATTTATGTGCCTATTTCCCCGAATCACTCCAACATTTTTCATGTTCCATTTTTTTTTTTTTTTTTTTTTGGGGGTGGCTAAATCTAATGGATGTGAGGAAAAACTGTAAAGTTGTATTAATTTGTAGTTCTCAAATCATTATTTATTTTGAGCATTTTCAATATGCCTATATTGATAGTTTGGATTTACATATCTATAGATATATGTATACACACATATATGTATATGCATGTATATGTGCATATTCACATACATATATAATTATCAAGTAAGAAAGTGGAATAATATATATATATATATATATATATTCATTCATTAATTCAGCAGATTTGCTATGGCCATTTTTCTCTTTTACCATCTTTGCCAAATCTAGAAGATAAAATCCTCAGGGTTGATTTAATATTTATTTCTCTATTGGGAACAATTTTTTCCCCCAATAGGGTTGATGTCTTAAAAAAAAAAAAAAGAAAGAAAGTTGTTCACATGCTTCAATTACTTATTTATATGATTTATTCTACACTAGAATTTAAACTCTTTGAATACCAAGACTGTTTTGTTTTTGTCTGCAAGTAAGATCTAGGACTGGTACCTGCATTGTCTGTACTCATGGTTTAATAAATATTTATTGAATTGAATTAAATTGAATGAAATTAAAAGGAATTAATTTTCTTAAAGCAAAAAAAAAAAAAATGGCACAATGGAAAGGGCATTGGCCCTAGAATCAGGAGTACCTGAGTTCAAATGCAGCCTCAGACACTTACTAGTTGTGTAACCCTAAACAACTCATTTAATCTATTTACCTCAGTTTCCTCATCTGTAAAATGACCTGGAGAATGAATTACCAAACCACTCTATTATCTTTGCCAAGAAAACCACAAAAGGAATTATAAAGAATTGGACATCATTAAAACAATGGAACAACAGCAAAATTTACCCAGACCGTTGTAATTAGTAAGTGATGGAGTGAGGTTTTGATCTGAGATCTTCTCCTTGGATCACATTGTATCCATCTTCACCTGCTTTACACTAGCTACAGGGAAGTTAGTTTTATCAGCTTGATTTATTTTTAAGGAGTAACAGAGAAGTGGAAAATGAGCACAGCTCCAAATCCCCTGAAGGCTCATGACCTTCACATCTGCCTACAAATATCCTTCCAGTCTTACAGAAAATTAATTTTACAAACAATTCATAATGTAGTATCAGATAATAAAAATGCCACATTATTTTCTTCTGGAATTATGTAAAATGATATGTTATGTTAACAGCAGCCAATTAAGTATGGCTTTCAGTCTTATGACAGCAATATCAGAAGAAAATCTTTCTTAATAAAAGTGGCAACAAAGGCTGCGCTCTCAGAGGCAGTGGGATTCAGCTAGTACATGGGGAAAGATGAGGCAACTTCTTTAGACAACGGTTAGTCTCAAGCTCCCAGGTGCATTGGTTATCTGAGAATAGGAAGGTAAGAGGAGAAAGAAATATAGTATATTCAGCATTTCGGTCTTTCAGATCAAAAAAGATATTAGAACAAGAAATTGCAATGAGGGTGAGAATGGAGCCAATATAGTGGAATAAAGGATAAAGGCAGGACATCATCCAGCTCTCCTCTAAACAGTGCAGCCATGCCAGGGCAGCCCCAGGTTTAGCCCCAAAATAGCTTGGGACTTCTGAATCAGAGACAGGACTGGTAGTTTCTAAACCTCTAAGTCCAGAGCCATTTAGAAGATTGGCAGCAAAGGTCTGTCATTAGGGTAACAGGGCCTTGGGAAACTAGCAAGTTATGAGTGGAGTGGATGGCAGTGATGAGGCAGGTGCTAGAGTCTTCAGCTTACAGGAAGTTTCTTGACTAGCACTGTGGAAGAATCCTGTTGCTTTAGCACACTAGACTTCATAGCCACAGTGGGGCAGGGATATTGCTCTCATTTCCAGGGAAGAAAAGATTGCTTGTAATCAGGCCTTAGAAATATCTTTGAAAACGGTTTGGGACAGTGTGTACTCCACCCTCACAACAGAGCCCTACATTAAGAAAGAGCTTAAAGCTGGAAAAATAAGCAAATGACAGAAAAAGAGTCTGACCATGAAAGTTATTATGCTGAAAAGAAAGATAAAAACATACACTCAAAAAAGACAATAAAGTCAAAGCTCTCATGTCCAAAGCCTCCAAGAAAAATAAGATTTGGTCTCAGACCATGGAAGAGCTCAAAAGGGATTTTGAAAATCAAGTAAGAGACATAGAGTAAAAATTGGGAAGAGAATGGAGAGTGCTCAAAAAGAAATATGAAAAGCTAATGAACAAAAGAATGCCTTAAAAAACAAAATTGGTCAAATGGGAAAGGTGCAAAAGCTTAGTGAGGAAAATAATTCCTTGAAAATTAGAATTGATCTGATGAACAAAACTCTTTCCAACAATGAAATGATTGATGCCAGTTCCAGTGATCTTGTGATGAAGAGAGCCACCTACACTCAGAGAGAGGACTGTGGGAATGGAATGTGGATCACCACATAACATTCTTACTCTTTTTATTGTTGCATTTTATTTTCTTTCCTTTTTGATCTGATTTTTCCTGTACAGCAAGATAATTCTGTAATTATGTTTACTCTTATTGGATTTAATATATGTTTTAATATGTATAACATTTATTGGCTTGCTTGCCATCTAGGGGATGGGGTGGGGGGAAGGAGGAGAAAATCTGAAGCACAAGGCTATGCAAGGGTCAATGTTGAAAAATTAACCACACATATGTTTTGAAAATTAAAAAAAAAAGCTTTAAAAAAAGAAAATTAGATAACTTTATGAGAAATCAAGTAACAATGAAACACAACCAAAAGAATGGGGCGAAGAAAATAATGTGAAATATCTCATTAAGAAAAAAAAATGATCTGAAAAATAGATCCAGGAGAAATAATTTTTAAAATATATTGATCTACCTGAAACACAACCAAAAAAAAGAGCCTGGATAGCATCTTTCAAGAAATTATAAAGGAAAACTATCATAATATTCTAGAATCACTTTCTGAAAGAAATCTTAATATGAAAACTCCCAGGAATATCCCAGGAAATTTCATAACTACTAGGTCAAGGAGAAAATATTGCAAGCATCCAGAAAGAAGCAAATTAAGTATAGTGGAAACACCATCATGATAATACAGGATTTAGCAGTTTCTACATTATAGAATTGGAGGGTTTGGAATATGATTTTGTAAGGAACCATGAATATAGGATTACAATCAATAATCATCTACCCAGCAAAACTGAGTAAAATCCTTCAGGAGAAATAGGGGCTATCCAATGTAATAGAGGATATTCATGATGAAATGACCAGAGCTGAATAAAACATTTTATTTTCAAATACAAAACTCAAGAAGTAATCAGGAAAAGAGATATCCTAAAGGACATAACAATGTTTATCTTTTATATTCCTACATGAGAGTATACTTAACCCTAACCCTAACCCTAACACAAAAGCACTTTTTTTCATTATTATGGCAGCTAGAAGGAGTTTATGTATACAGAGGACACAAATGTGAATTGAATGTGAAGGGATAATATAAACAAAATAAAATTAAGGATCGAGAGAGGAATGTACTTAGAAAATGGGAAAAGGAGAGGAGAATGGCACACAATACCTGTCACAAAAAAAGGCAAGAAAAAGCTTTTAAAATGGAGGGGGAAAGGGAAAAGGGAGAAGGAGGGAGTGAACTTTACTATCATCAGAATTGGCTTGAAGATAAAATAGCATATGGGTATATACCATATGGGTATAGAAATATGTCTTACTATGCAGGAAATTAGGAGGCAAATGGTCTATGGGAAAGGGGGTGAAAGAAAAAAAGGATCCAATCCCTCTATTTTTGTCCTCCTGCATTTTAGATTTCCTTCACAGGCTAATTGTACACTATTTCAAAGTCCGATTCTTTTTGTTCAGCAAAATAACTGTATGGACATGTATACATATATTATATTTAATTTATACTTTAACACATTTAACATGTATTGATCAATCTGCCATCTAGGGGAGGGAGTGGGGGGGAGGAGGGGCAAAATTGGAACAAAAGGTTTTGCAATTGTCAATGCTGAAAAATTACCCATGCATAAATCTTGTAAATAAAAAGTTATAATAAAAAAAATAAAATAAATAAAATGAGTTACAGATCAAAAAAAAAAAAAAGAAAGAAAGAAGAAAGGGATCATTGGAGGAAAAAGTGGTATAGCATAATATTCTTGAGGAGGGACAAGGGGAAATGAGAGAGAGAATAGAAGAGATTGTCATACAATAAACATTTGAAAGTCCCTTCTAAAGGAAGAACACTGTGCTAGATCCAAAAAGATGAAGTCTTTTGATGCCACCATTTCTTTCCTCAAGGACCTTGCAGTCTGTGTAAGGGATTAAGATCATAAATTTAGAATTAGGAAGGATGGTGAAATTATATAGTTACCCTGTCCCCTTTTATAATAGGAAAAAAAAAAAAAAAAAAAAAACGAAGGTCAGGAATTTCCAGAAGCATTTCCAATTTCACTCAAGTATTAAAAATCATTTAAACTCTGGTTCTTTAAAGACAAATAATGAGCTCTTTTCTTTAAAACATACTGCATTTATTAGACTTCACTGACAAACTACTCAGTGCTCTGGTTTGAAAAGAGAAGCACACAAAGTGACTATGGATGAGCCACAGTGATGCAATAGAGAGATGCTTATTGGGAGAGGATACAGAAGGTGTTATTGTTTAGCAGCCTCTTGTTCAAATGAAAATAGCAAAAACATTCTGTGAATTAGACCTTTGGTAGTCAGTTGTCAATGCGACATCCTGGATTTCTAAATACTGAGTATATATTGAATCTTATCAATAAGGAGATTAGAAAACAGTCAGGGTAGGGCGGAGCCAAGATGGCGGAGAGGAAACACACAACTCAGTGAACGTCCTCACTCCCTCACAACCAATTAGATAAATTAAGTCTCAAAATTAGCTCAGGACTGATAGATACCACAAGGACTGGAAGCACGACTTACCAGCTGAAGAGAATCTGGAGTTTCAACAGGAAAGGTCAGTTCTCAGGGGAGGAATAAGAAAGACCAGCACAGATGGTGGGGTAGGGGCACACTGCGCCCATTGCGCTGGGAGGGGCTCTGGGATCAGAGAAGCCACTGAGGTAAAGGAATCTGGCACAGGCTGTTAGCTCTTCTCTGCTAATTATTTAGCAGTTCAGAAGAGAAAGCCAAAATATTTTAAAACTCAGATTAGATTTTCCCCGGACCCTGGGGGTGACTCGGCACCAGGGGGTGTGGCCTCAGCTACCACCTGAGAATAGTTAAGAGATTGACAAGTGGGTGGATACGGCCCAAAGCAACACACACTGCCTAGCTTAGCTGGAGGGAGTGGAACTCAGCTCCAGGAAGTCCCAGAGAAGCGGAACCTTTGAACTAGGGACCGCGGTTTCTGGCAGACACTTCCAGTTTGAGCACAGGGGCTTCTCACGTCACCTGCTGCAGACATCCACTCCCCACCCGGACACATAGACTGGGCTTCCTGCAGTCTTCACTATTCTACGCCCTCAAAGCACAGCAGTGCTAATCACCTCTGAGGCACTTCCAGGGAGGGGGTGGGGAACTCTCTCCCGGAGCTCTCTCTTAGCGCGGGCACAGGGGCCGCTGCATCCATCCGGTCTGGGAGGAAGCTGGTAAAGAAGTAAATAATTTCCTACCCCAGGGACAGACCCCAAAAGATTTTTTTTAAGTATGAGCAAAAAAGCTAGAAAAACCATAGATTCCTTCTATACAGAGAAAGAGCGGGTGTCCAACCCCGAGGAAGTTGACAGCAGAGAATCAGATAACAACCTAAAGGGGAAGGATCCCTGCCCCCCATCACATAACTCTCTCCTAGAAGAAGCTCTTAAGAAATTGAGGGAGATCGAAGAAAAATGGGGAAAAGAAAGGGAAGTTATGATAGAGAATAACAATGTCCTGAAATTGGAGTTGGAAAAAATAAAGAATTCACAGGAGATGCAGGGAAACAAAATTAGTGAATTAGAAAAGGTTAAAAAAACACAGGAAAGTAGGATTTCTGAATTGGAAAAGATAAAAAAGTCTCAAGAAAATAGAATTTCTGAATTGGAAAAAGAAAATAATTCTCAAAAAAAAAAATTAGGGAAATGGAAAAAAACTCAATAGAGCAAAATAATTCATTTAAAAACGAAATTGGGCATTTACAAAAAGAACTAAAAACTGTGAAAGAAGAAAATAACTCCTTAAAAGTCAGGATGGAACAAATAGAAATGAATGATTCACAGAGAACCCAAGAATCAGTCAAACAAAACAAAAAAAATGAGAAGCTGGAGAACAACGTCAAATACTTACTGGGAAAATCTATAGACCTGGAAAATAGATCTAGGAGAGATAATCTGCGGATTATTGGACTTCCAGAAAACTATGACCAAAAAAAGAGCCTAGATTCTATTTTACAGGAAATTATCAAAGAGAACTGTCCAGAGATAATAGAAACAGAAGGGAAAGTAGATGTGGAAAGAATTCATCGAACTCCTTCTGAAATAGACCCTAAAAAAAGAACACCACGGAATACTGTGGCTAAGCTGCAGAATTACCACACAAAGGAGAAAATCCTGCAAGCAGCTAGAAAAAAACAATTTAAATACCAAGGTGCCACAATAAGGGTCACCCAAGATCTGGCTGCCTCCACATTAAAAGATAGAAGGGCCTGGAACCTGATATTCCGAAAGGCAAAAGATCAAGGACTGCAACCAAGAATGAACTACCCAGCTAAGTTTAGCATCTTTTTCCATGGAAGAAGATGGTCATTCAATGAAACAGAGGAATTCTATATGTTTCTAAGAAAAAAACCAGACTTAAACAAAAAATTTGATCTACATCCACAAGACTGAAGAGAAACAGAAAAAGGTACACAGAACCCTTGAGAACTGTAACTTTGTTGTGGGTATATAAAAAATACTCAAGGATAATTTGATTTTACTGATATAAAGGAAAAAAAGGGGGGTGTGGTAAAGGGAAGGAGGTCGGTTCAGAAAAAGGGGAAGGAGTGATAAAAAGAGGGAAACTACATCCCAGGAAGAGACATAGAAAATACACCATATCTGAGGGAACTTAGTGAGGGGGAGAATCATTGTGTGAATCTTACTCTCATCAGAAGAGGCTCAAAGAGTAAATAATTAACATATTTGTTTTTCAGAGAATTTTCTCTCACCTCATTAAAAGGGGGGAGAGGAAAAGGGGAAAGGAAAAGGAGAATAAGTGAAGGGACTTGGAGGGAGGGGGGAGGGATCCTAAAAAAAAAAAAAAAAAAAAAAGAGGGAGGGTTGCGCGTCACAAGGGGGTTCTGTAAATTAAATATCGGGGAGGGGGATCAGGGGGGTCAAGGGAAAAAAGTATAATCTGGGGATAATACGATGGCAGGAAATACAGAATTAGTAATTTTAACTGTAAATGTAAATGGGATGAACGATCCCATCAAACGGAGACGGATAGCAGATTGGATCAAAAAGCAGAACCCTACAATATGTTGTCTACAGGAAACACACTTAAAGCAGGGAGATACATACAGAGTAAAGGTAAAAGGTTGGAACAGAGCTTATTATGCTTCAGGTAAAGCCAAAAAAGCAGGGGTAGCTATCCTTATCTCAGATCAAGCAAAAGCAGAAGTAGATCTCGTTAAAAAAGATAAGGAAGGAAACTATATCCTGCTGAAAGGTAGCATAAATAATGAAGCCATATCAATACTAAACATATATGCACCAAGTGGTATAGCATCTAACTTTCTAAAGGAAAAGTTAAGAGAACTGCAAGAAGAAATAGACAGTAAAACTATAATAGTGGGAGATCTCAACCTTGCACTCTCAGATTTAGACAAATCAAACCACAAAACAAACAAGAAAGAAATTAAAAAAGTAAATAGAACATTAGAAAAACTAGGTATGATAGACCTTTGGAGAAAACTGAATGGCAATAGGAAGGAATATACTTTCTTCTCAGCAGTTCATGGATCCTATACAAAAATTGACCATATATTAGGACATAAAGATCTCAAAATTAAATGTAGGAAAGCAGAAATAATAAATGCCTTCTTCTCAGATCACAATGCAATAAAAGCTACATTCAGTAAAAAGTTAGGGGTAAATAGACCAAAAAGTAATTGGAAACTGAATAATCTCATCTTAAAGAATGACTGGGTGAAAGAGCAAATTATAGGAACAATTAACAATTTCACCCAAGATAATGATAATGATGAGACATCATATCAAAATCTTTGGGATGCAGCTAAAGCAGTAATAAGGGGAAATTTTATATCTTTAGAGGCTTATTTGAAGAAAATTGAGAAAGAGAAGATTAACGAATTGGGCTTACAACTTAAAAGGCTAGAAAAAGACCAAATTATAAACCCCCAACCAAAAATTAAACTCGAAATACAAAAATTAAAAGGAGAAATCAATAAAATTGAAAGTAAAAAAACTATTGAATTAATAAATAAAACCAAGAGTTGGTTTTATGAAAAAGCCAATAAAATAGATAAACCTTTGGTAAATTTGATCAAAAAAAAGAAAGAGGAAAATCAAATTGATAGTCTTACAAATGAAAAGGGGGATCTTTCCACCAATGAAGAGGAAATTAGAGAAATAATAAGGAGTTACTTTGCCCAACTTTATGCCAATAAATTTGATAACTTAAGTGAAATGGATGACTTTCTCCAAAAATATAGGCTCACTAGATTAACAGAGGAGGAGATAAATTGCTTAAATAGTCCCATTTCAGAAAAAGAAATAGAACAAGCTATTAATCAACTCCCCAGGAAAAAATCCCCAGGGCCAGATGGATTCACATGTGAATTCTACCAAACATTTAAAGAACAATTAGCCCCAATGTTATATAAATTATTTGAAAAAATAGGGGATGAAGGAGTCCTACCAAACTCCTTTTATGACACAGACATGGTACTGATACCTAAACCTGGTAGATCGAAAACTGAGAAAGAAAATTATAGACCAATCTCCTTAATGAATATTGATGCTAAAATCTTAAATAAGATATTAGCAAAAAGACTTCAGAAAATCATCTCCAAGATAATACACTATGATCAAGTAGGATTTATTCCAGGAATGCAGGGCTGGTTTAATATTAGGAAAACTATTAATATAATTGACCATATTAATAATCAAATTAATAAGAACCATATGATCATCTCAATAGATGCAGAAAAAGCATTTGACAAAATCCAACATCCATTCCTACTAAAAACTCTTGAGAGTATAGGAATAAATGGATTATTCCTTAGAATAATCAGGAGTATATATTTAAGACCGTCAGTAAGCATAATATGCAATAGAAATAAACTGCAACCTTTCCCAGTAAGATCAGGAGTGAAACAAGGTTGCCCACTATCACCATTACTATTCAATATAGTACTAGAAACGCTAGCCTCGGCAATAAGAGCCGAGAAAGAGATTCAAGGAATTAGAGTAGGAAATGAGGAAATGAAACTATCACTTTTTGCAGATGACATGATGGTATACTTAGAGAACCCCAAAGACTCTGCTAAAAAGCTACTAGAAATAATTCAAAATTTCAGCAAAGTGGCAGGATACAAAATAAATCCACATAAATCCTCGGCATTTTTATATATCACTAACAAAATGCAACAGCAAGAGATACAAAGAGAAATTCCATTCCAAACAAATGTTGAGAGTATAAAATATTTGGGAATCCATCTACCAAAGAAAAGTCAGGAATTATATGAGAAAAATTACAAAACACTTGCCACAAAAATAAAATCAGATTTAAATAATTGGAAAGACATTCAGTGCTCTTGGATAGGCCGAGCGAATATAATAAAGATGACAATACTCCCCAAACTAATCTATTTATTTAGTGCTATACCAATCAGACTCCCAAGAAACTATTTTAATGACCTAGAAAAAATAACAACAAAATTCATATGGAAGAATAAAAGGTCAAGAATTGCAAGGGAACTAATGAAAAAAAAACTCAGAGGAAGGTGGTCTAAGTGTACCTGATCTAAAGCTATATTATATAGCAGCAGTCACCAAAACCATTTGGTATTGGCTACAAAATAGATCGGTAGATCAGTGGAACAGATTAGATACAAAGGACAAAAAAGGGTACATCTATAGCAATCTAATCTTTGACAAACCCAAAGATTCCAACATTAGGGATAAAAATTCATTATTCGGAAAAAACTGTTGGGAAAACTGGAAATTAGTATGGCAGAAATTAGATATGGATCCACACTTAACACCATATACCAAGATAAGATCAAAATGGGTCCATGATTTAGGCATAAAGAGGGAGATAATAAATAGATTAGAGGAACAGAGGATAATCTACCTCTCAGACTTGTGGAGGAGGAAGGAATTTATGACCAGAGGAGAACTAGAGATCATTATTGATCACAAAATAGAAGATTTTGATTACATCAAACTAAAAAGTTTCTGTACAAATAATACTAATGCAAACAAGATTAGAAGGGAAATAACAAATTGGGAAAATATTTTTAAAAACAAAGGTTCTGACAAAGGTCTCATTTCCAAAATATATAGAGAACTGACCCAAATTTATAAGAAACCGAACCATTCTCCAATTGATAAATGGTCAAAGGATATGAACAGACAATTCTCAGAGGAAGAAATTGAAACTATATCCACTCACATGAAAGAGTGTTCCAAATCACTACTGATCAGAGAAATGCAAATTAAGACCACTCTGAGATACCACTACACACCTGTCAGATTGGCTAAGATGACAGGAACAAATAATGACAAATGTTGGAGGGGATGTGGGGAAACTGGGACACTAATACATTGCTGGTGGAGTTGTGAAAGAATCCAGCCATTCTGGAGAGCAATCTGGAATTATGCCCAAAAAGTTATCAAACTGTGCATACCCTTTGACCCAGCAGCGCTACTACTGGGCTTATATCCCAAAGAAATACTAAAGAGCGGAAAGAGACATATATGTGCCAAAATGTTTGTGGCAGCTCTTTTTGTTGTAGCTAGAAACTGGAGGATGAATGGATGTCCATCAGTTGGAGAATGGTTGGGTAAAATTGTGGTATATGAAGGTTATGGAATATTATTGCTCGGTAAGAAATGACCAGCAGGAGGAATATAGAGAGGCCTGGAGAGACTTAAATCAACTGATGCTGAGTGAAATGAGCAGAACCAGAAGATCACTGTACACTTCAACAACAATGCTGTATGAGGATCAATTCTGATGGAAGTGGAAATCTTCAACATAAAGAAGATCCAACTCACTTCCAGTTGATCAATGATGGACAGAGGTAGCTGCACCCAGAGAAGAAACACTGGGAGGGGAATGAAAATTGTTAGCACTAATATCTGTCTGCCCAGGTTGCATGTACCTTCGGATTCTAATGTTTATTGTGCAACAAGAAAGTGATATTCGCACACATGTATTGTACCTAGACTATATTGTAACACATGTAAAATGTATGGTATTGCCTGTCGTCGGGGGGAGGGAATAGAGGGAGGGGGGGTAAATTGGAAAAATGAATACAAGGGATAATATTATAAAATATATATATATATATATATATACATATATATATATATATAAAAAATCTTGGTGTATTGGAAAGTAGAGAGAATATATATACACAGTATACTTGAATTTAATTCTCTGCCCTAATACTTAGCTGTGTTACTTTGCCCATTTTTTCTCAGTAAACATGTAAATATGTTTCTCAGTTAAAAAAAAAAAAAAAAAAAAAAAAAAAAAAAAAAAAAAAAAGAAAACAGTCAGAACTCATGTCCCATGGCCAGGGAGGTCCAATGTTCTTTGGGTTGCAGAAAGAGGGGTCATCATGTTACTCAACGATTTGGAACTGAAGAAAATTTTAAAGGTTATCCAGCTCAAACCTCTTATTCTAGAATGAGTAAAACTGAGGTCTTCAGAGAGGAAGGTTGTTTTTTTTTTTTTTTTTTTTTTTTTTTCTGAACCTCACCATACAGTAGAGGCACGAATGGGAACCATATCCTCTGGCTCTAGTCCATGCACTTTCCTTGAAGAGCTGGATGGATTTTTTTAAAGCACCACCCTTGTTTTTGCCCCAGGGCAGCCATGTACATAGTTTATCAGTTGAAGACAAATCTACAAATGGGTTACAGAAGGACTGATGTGACATCCTTCCAAGAATTTTTAGGACTGGGGCAGTTAGATAGAACACTGACCATGCACTTAGTAGGGCCTGACTTCAAATGCAGACTCAGATACTCAATACTTCCTAGCTGTGTGACTCTGAGGAAGTCATTTTTGCATTTCCTTGCAAAAATGAATAAATTTTATTGATTAATTTTTGTTGAAATCATTTTGGGATTAATCCCTGATATAAGTGTTTTTAAATACATGTATATTTTGTTAAACATTTCCTGATTAGAGTAATTAAAAAAACAAAACAAAACAAAAACAGAAAGTATGAGTGTGGATACATGACAGTAATACAAGTAGTAAATATGGGAAGCCCAATAGAATTATTGAATTCTACACCACAAATGAGTAAGAAAATAAAGCATCAGTTTTCACATCTGTATTACACAAGCTCTATGTTATAAGCATTTTTAAAAATTTCATTGTAGCAATTGGCTTGTTAATACAAGCTTTACACAATTAATTAGCTAACAGTACCATAAGTCCATAAGGCCATCACAATTTTTGTTTTCCTTATGTATGCTAATCATGGGAATACATCCATCCATTCATTCATCAAATAAGTAATAAAACTCTACTGTATATATTAGAAGGGAAAGATAAGAAAGAATGTTTTTTTTTTTTAATTTTCCTACTATCTGCTAAACACTATAATAAAGCTTTATAAATATCCTCCCAACCTGATGCTCACAACAACTCTATGGGGTGAGTGCTTCGATTATTGCCCCTTTACTATTGAGAAAACTGAGACAAATAGAGGTAATGACATATCTAGGATCTCATAGCTAATAAATTTCTGAGGCTGGATTTGAATTTAGGACTCCAGGACTATTCAATAGAATCATTAGCTATCCTATACATCTGACTCTGACACAGCAAAAACTAGAGTGAGGTTTCTAGCACTTTTTCAGAGCATAAAAATTTAGAAGAGAATGACATCTTAGAAAACCATTATTGTTAAGATTGTTCAACTTTAAGATCAAATGCATTTGAATTTTCAGAGCACTTTAACTCAGTGGCTAAAATTGTATTGGCAAAAAGAATTAGTTCTAAAAGAAAGCAAAGAGCTGGGGGCAATTCCTCCTCTCTTTACTCACCATCACCTGGAGTTTGCACATGAAGAGAGCTCCTTCTCTGCCTCCAAAGTGTCCTAGTATTGGAGGATTTATTCCCTTTAGGTCATCTGAAGATGTCTTTGTCACTTGTTCTGAGTATCAACTATCCAATTAGAGTCTTGGACATTATAGAGGCCCCAAAGATATAGTAAACATGATCCCTGTGCTCAAGAAGTTCACAATCTTGTGGGAGAAATGAGAAATTACACAGACAATTTTAGTGTCTGGCAAAATGTAATGAGAGCAGCCAATGTCCAGATGAGCAAACTGATGCTATCCATTGTGCACAGATATAGAAATTCTTCCTCTGAGGAGGTACAGTTTATTTCAGCCTTGGATGACACATTTTACAAATATGGCTTTATTTTTTTTATCTATTTATCCTTATTGTTGGTGTTTAGTTCAGCCAATCAATAATCTACCATCTGGATAGACAGGCTATTGACCCTGATGTTATGACAAAGGTCTGGAAGGACACTCATGTCTTCCATATTAGACATCCTTATTGGAATCTCTGTCAGTTTCATTGTCTCCCAAAACCCTCTCTTGGGTACCATATTTGAAGTTGTTTGTCAAAAGATGATGTCTGGTCTCTGCTATTGAGTTTCACATGAGGGACCAAGGCCTTGGAGAATTGAACTGATTTAAAGCTTGATTTTGTTTATATGCAAAAGTTTTAAGTGTTTGCAGTCAAGCCAAAGCTATTAGAGTAAATGCAACTTTAATTTACAGACAAACAAATAAAATTATATTAAAAATGCCAAATTGCTAAAGGTCTAGGAAATGACAAAAACCATTAAACGGCAATACGATGTGTTTAAAAAGAGATGAAGAAAGAGAAAATTAAATTTAATGAAGGACCACCTTTGCAATCTTGAAATAAGCTGCCTATTTTATTCAATAATTGCAGGGGGAAGATAACAGACTGAAAAAAAAAATCACACTGTTATAGTTTAGTAATTAAACAATTAGCACTTCAGATCATTGTAATAGGTGATCTCTTTATATAGCTTGCCATGTTTTGTAAAGTGATTTACATCTCATATGCCATTGATAAGTACCTTTGAAGCAAGGTATAGTAGATATTATTACCAGCATTTTGCAGATGGGGAAATTTGAGTCATATAGCTCTAGCAACATTTTCTAATTCACAAAGCTAGTAAATGACAGAGCTGGGCTCAAAGGGGGAGTTTCAGATTCCAAGTCATTGCCTTCCCTCTTTGCACAAAGCAGTGTGTATTTAAATCACCCACCTACTCATCACACATCACTAATTCCAGCAAAAGAACAATTATTTATGCTAAGTTGTTCTCATTTTATGCCCACAATTGAGCAAGTCTCCTTGATTATTTTTTTTCTAGGCTTCCGTTTTTCTCATTTTTAAATGAATAATAATCACTAACATTTCTAAAATATTTTAAGGTTTTCAAAGCAATATATTTGTATAGGGAGTGTGTGTGTGTGTGTGTGTGTGTGTGTGTGTGTGTGTGTGTGTATAGTTTTTCCCACATAGCAATCCCATGAGGTAAATGCTACAATTATTCCCATTATACAGGTCAGAAAACAGGCTGAGGGAAGTTTAGTGACTAGCCAAGATTCATACAGCTAGTAAATATCTGGGATGTGAACTCCAATATTCTTTACTCCACATATAGAAGAGTACTTACTGTGCTTGCTGCCTCACTAAATGGAGTTGAATGGGAGAATTAGATTAGATTTTCTATATCATTCTTTTTTTTTCCCTCTAAATCCCTGACTACTATTTAACCTTAAAGACCACATGGCCTTGGAGATAGAGAGCTAATCGAAGCCTTGAATTCAATCTTGGAACCTGACATATACACCTACTAGTTGGGTGATGCTGGAGAAGTCACTTAACTTCTCTCTTTGATGCAGTTTCATCATTCTAACACAAGGGATGATGATAGCAGCTACTTGCCAGGAATGGTACGAGAATAAAATGAGATAACATTTAGAAAATGTCTTGTAAACTGTAAATCACCAAATCAATGCTATTTTTACATCAGCCTCAGTCTGACTCTCTTCAACCTTCAACTTCCCTTCCCAGCTCTGCCCTAGGAGACATATGGTGGTTTACAATTTACAAAGTATTCAGTCTAAACATCCGGGTCTTTCAGTCTTCAAGGCAAATTTCATGGCAGGGGAGCATCATACTCTTGACAACTGTCCATCCCGTCAGGACAGAACCATGTTTGTCAGTTAATTTCCTAAAATTGAACGCCCCAAACCAAAAACAATATTCCATATTCCAAAAGAGTATGGGTACATCCTTCATCTCTGATTAGGTACAAATACAGATAAGAGGTAAGAATGTAATTAGTGATTGTTGTTTATCCTTCACTTTCAGAAAGGACCAACGACATCTAATGATATTTCAAATTGTGTATCAACTGAATTCAAGTCAGGCAGATTGGCCAAATTTCACTCTCTCTTCCTGAGCCATCAAAGTCCAGTGTCAAAGGCCTGGGATACAACAGATGATCTTGGAGACTTCAGTGTCGAACTGAGTTGCAACCCTCATGATCACTGGAACTAATTGTTCTCATTTGCCCATTCTGCCAGGAAAGTATTCACATGCTTGGGATAGACATCAGCCCAACTGACTGACAGGTTGGAGGCCTGTCGGGTACCCTCATCCTGAGATGTTGAGGGGCTTTGACCTCCGAGCATACTGGAGCTTCTTGGAGCCACAGAAGAGATTTGAATGAATCACGTGGATGGCACAGGTGGATCAGGAATCCTGAAATGGGTTTCATCATACTAGAGGAACTAGCCTTCCTGGACATCCCATAAACCCTATGAGCAATGGGACACAGATTTTGTGGATTGGAGGAAACAACTACCATCCATAATTTTGTCTTTATGAGGAAATGGAAAAGTTCTTTAGCATTCAATACCGTGAACTTAAAAATTAACTTTTAGAATACAAAATTTTTGTAAATGTGGTTATTTCTACTTGAGAACATTGCCAATAATTTGGGTTTTTTTTTAGAATATAAATAGTAAAGAGAAATTGAATGATATATAACATCTACACAAACATAATAAAGTGCTGTCTTTTCCAGCAGAGACCATTGAACCAGGAAAATAAATGAATTATTTCCCCCACAAAACAAGCTAAAAAGATACAATACAGTTTTTTTTTCCTTTTCCTTTAAAAATCTGCTTAAATCTGTAACATTGAGGATGAAATATTTCATAAAAATTTAATATCATAAGCTATTTTGTAGAAAGGAAATTAATTCATATATATTACCACAAGGAAGTCCCAGTTGGTAAAGCTCTTTCTGGGAAAAGGTTATTTGTAATGACCAAATTCGTCACTGTTTGGAATCTCGTAAAGGTCACAGTAGAAGGTTTTCACTTGTTTTAAATAAAATTCTATATTTTAAAAATAAATATGCTTTTCTTTCATTTCATAGAAATATCAATGCTGTTTGCACTATAATTTACTTTTTGAGCCTCTGACATTTACCCAGCTGACTGTCTTTGGAGAACAATCTCTTACCAGAGCTGCACTCTAGGTAAGAAAACCGTCAATTAGAAATTACGATATGATGCATTGCGAAGGGCACCGACTCTTCCTTTCTGACGATGACCATGTTAAGTATGTTCACGGTTCTATAGTCTAAAGGTAAAGCCCTGCCCTGCATAGAGAAAGAGTGCAAAAAGGCTAAAAATCGCCTGAAAGGAAGAAGTATCAGTGAGCAGAGTTGTGCTATTATGAACTGCAAAACTAGGTTGCTGCTTATATTCTTAAGAAAAAAAATCATCTTTACAATACCTGGAAATCCGGTGTTTTATTGATAATTTTGGAGAGGGGAAAATTAATTACGGTGCCTGTGTAGACTCCATGGTGATCAGATGGAATGTCTCTATGTATATGAATTCCATCACAACTGGAATAACTAATAGGACTGACACACTTCTCTGACTTGCATATATGCATACACACATGTATTTGCATATATATATATATATATATATATATATATATATATACATACATACTTGTCAGAGAAATGTGTATATATATGTATATATACATATGTAATATATATATATATATATACTGTGTGCACATACATGTGTAAATATATAATATTATAATCATTGATATTCATTTATAGTGGTTTAACACAGATAAATATTCAATATATTACATAATGTAATCAATTCAATTTCACTTACATTAAATATTCTAAGTTCATTGATGAAAGGTAACATTCAGTCAACCCATAATATTCAGTAATGAAATGTAAACACAAAAATGCATCCTTTTATTTATGATCTCATTAATATATGTGCTATTTCTACTCCCAAAAAAGTCCTCCATGCCCATCAACCTTTAGTCATTCTTTCTCTTTTCTTTCTATAACTCCTTCGCAGAATTCTCCTAAGTAGTTCCCTGTCCAGTAATAATCAATTTTTATAAGTTTTCTAAGATTTCGAAAGCATTTTAAATTTATCATCTTGATTAACCCTCGGAGCAGCCCAAGAAAGTAAACATAAAAGTGTTTTATATGACAAAAGGATATAATAATAATAATACTTTAAATGCTTATTTTTCCCAAATGAGAAACATTATACACAGGTCATTTGATTATTTATGGAATTTAGCCTATAAATCATAGTATCTCTTATCAAATATCTTAATCCCATAATTTAGTATGCAATAAATATTTCCAACTCAGTTCAATTTTGAATGAAGTCAATCTTATGGGATGCTATAACTTTCATTTCAAATGGATTAGGATATAATTCACTTTCCATGGATATTTAGTTTCCTCTTTGGAATGATATGATATTGCCTTAAATTAAAAAAACAAAACAAAACAAAACCTTTCATCAAAAGATTTCACCAAAGAGATTAGATTTGAAGTACAGATAGCCTATTAGAGAGGGAAATAAATAAAGTCACTTGCTAGAATAATAAAAACAAAAATCTGTATATAAACAAAAAATAACAAAAAGGGCTTTGTAGTTCTTAGCTTATATTAATAAATAAATGAGCAAATCCATGTGAACAAACTTGATATTTGTTATTATTTTATTGCTCTAGACGTGGGATACTTAGGGATTTTTAATCTCAATTAATATTTTTTCAAAACACTAACTACTGACCATGAAGATGGGGATGATATTGGCCATGGCTATAAATTAAAATTCATTCAACTAAAAATAATTATTCCTTTTAGCCAATAGATCTACAATCCAAAAAATGTTAAATACAAAATAATGAAGACAATCAATATGTTTTAATGAAATATTATCTGAAGTCTTTTATATCCAGGAATTGTACTTCTTCATCATCTTTGCCAAAGGTTTGGGGAGATTTGTATTCACATTTTGGGGGGGAG
Source organism: Sminthopsis crassicaudata (assembly GCF_048593235.1). NCBI lineage: Eukaryota > Metazoa > Chordata > Mammalia > Dasyuromorphia > Dasyuridae > Sminthopsis > Sminthopsis crassicaudata. Next base: position 2,109,717 of record NC_133620.1, on the reverse strand, counting down.
CTATAGTAAGAGATTATTTGTACTTGTGCTTGTATTTGTACTTGTGCTTTCTACTTATATTTGGCTAGTCATCATTTATATTACCTTACTGACTTTGATTTCTTAATTTTGAATCTCTTTATATAAACTTATTCCATGCTTCCCTATATTCATAATGTTTTTAATTATGAAGTAGCAAAATATGTTTAGATATTCCATAATACATAGGAATCCATTTTTTTTCTAATTCTGCACCATCTCACCTCATATACAAACCAAACCAAACCAAACCAAACAGAAAACTGTTGCTACAAATGGTTTGGTCTTAAGGAGCCTTTCTTATGTTATTGATTTCCTTGGGATAAATGCTTAATGGTGGAAGAGGTGGGTCAAAGCATGTATTTTAATCATTCTAAACTGTTTTACAGAATGTCTATATCTTCAACTCCTCCAACATTATTGCCCTCTTTTTTCATTTTATTTTGGCCAATTTGCTGGGCATGAGGAAAAATATCATTTTGTTTTAATTTGTGTTTTTTATTATTAATGATTCAGAATATTTTATAAATTTTTTAAAGTTTGAAATTATTTTAAGAACCATTTACCAACATCCTCTGCACACTTATCTTAACCTAGATCCATAATTTATTGTTGTTGTTGTTGTTCATAAACTATTCAGTTTTATGCAATGAAAAAAAATCTATTTTCACTTTTGCAATTGCCTTTTCCCTTTTTTATTAAGCATGCATCTTCTACTTACATCTATTCAGGTCAAAAGTCTTTTTGAATTTATTATGAAATATAAAATACTGTCTGAGCCAAATTTTTGCCAGTTTTCTATGAGGTTTTATAAGAGGGTCATATACAATAATATTTTTTGAAGTTATATGTATTTTGTGATTCTATTTGTTTGCATATTTTCATGTGAAAGTTCAATTTTCAAGATATTTAACATTAACGTAATTCTTCAGTGCAGAATTTTGCCTGTTATCCTTTGTTCTCAACATATAAACATATTCCTTCCTTTTCCATTTACACCCATCATTCCCATTTTAATTCCATTTCTCCAAAGAACATAAAAGTCTCTATTTTTAATATACCATTATAAAGAAAAAGGCAGCATATTCATCTGAGTAACTTATAGTTTCAACACTTCTGTTATCTTTAGTTCTATAATTTGCATCCTCATAGGTACACTTGGTAAATATTAGGAAAAAGAGAACATTTGACAGGTGGGAAAGGAGGAAATTATTTAATGTTCAGTGCCATTTTTGAAAAACAGTACAAAATGGTCTACTACTTTTCTTCTAGAATGAGCCCAGTATATTACATCTCTGCCCATGCTACCCATTATAAACACATCTATCTTCTCTGAAAAGTTTTTAAATCCTACATTCTAGGAACTGGAAGAGATCTGTAAACCTGAAGCCAAATTCCTTTTTCTACATATTCACCAAGTGACCAATTGTTCCTTCTTGTATTCTTTCAACTAGTAGGAACCCACTGTCTTTTGAAAGAATTTATTGCAGTTCTGATTGTTAGCAAATAGTTTTCTCTCTTCCTCTCCCTAGCCCAGTATAAATTTCTGGCCTTTGCATTTAATTTCCCTTTTATGTATAATCTTGCTCCATTAGAATATAAGGCCCTTAAAGATAGACATTGTGCTTCTGTGTTCCTATTCAAATTCCCAGAATCACCACAGTGTCTAGCATGTAGTATATGTTTTTTTTTTTCCCCATATAACTCAAAACTAAAAAACTCCTATTAATGTCTTCTGACATTAGGAAAATCTAGACTTTGCTTAACCAGAAAATGTTTCCAAATATTCAAAGATGGCAATAATGTCTCAGTTAAAGTTTCCCATATCCTTTCTTTCTTCTAATGATCCTAGTATATCAAAGTAAACCTCTATTTTTTTGCCATCTCCTTAGTAAGTTCCATTTTAAGTTTTTCCTCACATATCCTAAACAATCCATTGAATGTGACTCGATGCTATCATGACACATAATGAACTCCTTGATCTAACAGTGCTTTAAAATAATAAATCTTTTTGTAATATTGTACCTAGTTTCTAGCCTCCTCATTTCACATTAATCAAATGGACTGTTTTTATCAGCTGAAAGCTATTGGACTTTTTATTATTAAATTGCATCCTCTTACTTGTGTTCCATCATTTGAGGCTCTCAAGTTCTTTTGGAGTCCCAATCCCTTTATACAATGTGTTCTTTTGAAGAGAAGAATATTTCTGCATTTCAAGGAATCATTAAAATAACATTAATATCAGCTGCAGAAACAATGTATTTATGTATCCACAGGTATATAGACATTTATATCTATGTATAAGGAAGGGGCAGTATGGCATTGGGAGTAGGCTCAGGAAGAAATATGTTTCGTGTCTTGTCTCTGATATTAATGTCATGACACAGAGGATGGTGTAGAATATATTGTGACACAAAAAAAATCCAGAATATTTTGCCATATATGTTGGTAGAAGTAGAGACAGAAAAATAACTAAATAGAAAAAAAAATTAAAAAGCTAGAGGAAGATTTCAAGGTAGAAAGAACAACAGAAATAGAACTGCAAGGAAAGAGAGAAAAGAGAGAAATTTAAGAAAAAGAAAAGAAAAGAAAAATAAGAGAAAAAGGAAAGAAAAGAAAAAGAAAAGGAAAGGAAAGAAAAGGAAAGAAAAAAAGAAAAAAGAAAAATTAAGACATTGAACTAGAGGAGATAGAAAGTTGTTTTGTTTCTTTAGGTTTTGTCTTGCTTTTTTTGTTTGTTTATTTGTTTTCCTTTTTAACTATATCACAGCAAAGAAATCAAGGTCATTATACATCTTAAATCTGGAAGATATTTTCACGACACAGACACAAACACACATTTTTACTTTATTTTATTTGTTTTTTTTTAATAATTTCATTTAGAATTGTTGAATTAATTTTAATTAATCAATCTTCAACAAATTAGTAAAAGTTGACTTAACTGAAATTAGTCTTTGTTCCCTCTTTCCCCAATATGCTATCCCCCTCCCCCCTGAGGCTGGGGTCAGAGGCTGGGGTTAAGTGACTTGCCCAGGGTCACACAGCTAGGAAGTGTCAAGTGTCTGAGACCAGATTTGAACTTGGGTCCTCCTGAATTCAAGGCTGGTGCTCTATCCACTGCGCCACCTAGCTGCCCCTATTGTTGTTTTAATTAACTTCAGGTGCATCTCATATGTTAGGAATGAAGAACTATTTTCTTGGCAAAAATAATGGTATGATTTACCTTCTCCAGTTTAATGGCTAGATTTCTTTCTTAAAGGAGTATCCCTTAAACCTATTCACTCTGGCTCTCATTGATTGACTAACAATAGGTCCTAGGACAAGCTCCATTTAATAATTTTGGGACCCAAATTGGCTGAGTGAATGTAAATAGGAATTGTTTCTGTTTTGACTAGAAAACCAGGGTCTTGACCTTCCAGATTCATATAAATAAATCAATGAATGAATGATTAAACACACATATATATCTGCATAATTTTATATTTATTTATAATATATTTATATTTATTATATGCTTATATGTACTTATTACGTATTTATAATATGCTCACATGTATTTACATTTACACTATATCTATTTTATCATTTATTCATATTATTTATTTGAGTTTTATATTCAGGTTAATTTATTATGTATTTATATATTTATTTCCTTCTTTTAGGTATTTATTTTGTTATATACTTATATGGTATATTTATATAATGTATATATTATTTGTTTAGATAATATATTTACAATTTGATATTACATATAATTATATATTATATATAGATATATATTAATGTTTATATATTTTGTTTATTTCTTTGTACATAAAAGAGTCCATTCTCTGTTTTATTTCTTACTAGCCTTCATCACTTCATGAGCATTGCCATAGTCAAACTGAGACCTGTTAAAGACTAGTTGAATAAGTCCAAACTGTTCCAATGTATCCAGGGCCATCTTAACTTGTTCTCATCTATATCTGGCCACTGGACCCAGATAGCTCTAGAGGAGAATGTGTGAATTATAGAGCCCTCCCTCACTAAAATCCAATTCACTTGCACATCATGACCTCATGGCCCTGATGTCATGGTCTTCTTGGGAAACAAAAGAACAACAATCCTGGGCAACTCATGTAACCTTATTTGCCTCAGTTTCCTTGTCTTTCAAATAAGCTGCAAAAGCAAAAGGCAAACTTTTTGCTAGGAAAACTTCCAGTGGGGAGACAAAGAATATGAAATGACTAAACCAAGTAAATTTCAACCTTCTTTGGTGTAATTATTCTTGAGGACTCCTTTCTGGGAATCGGCAAGCCAACACCATCTCTGATCAGCTACAAGTATCTACATATGCTTTGCTATGTCTTTTGTTTCTTCCGCTAGAATCCGGGCTCCTTGAGGAGGAAGACCTGTTTATTTTTGTCTTTCAAGGCTATGCTGGAGCCAGCCCAAACAGACTTATGAGCTTTAGTGTTTTGTTAATTTGTCTCAATTTAAGGAAATCTTAATAATGCAGATTAAAATTGAAAAATGTGTCCTAAGTACATTTATTTTTCTAAAGAGCTAGTTGTTAAGCATTTACAAGCATATCCCTCTTTATATTCACAGAGTACTGTGCCCTCCCTCTAGATCACCTTGTATACATTTGCTTGAACAAAGACACATTATACATGTGCTAGTCTTTACTGAGGGAATGTGAGCTCCAGGGATGGTACATGACTACATTTTTGTCTTGATATATAACAATTAGGACAGTTCTTGGCCTAGAGTAAACAATATATGCCTCCAAATTGGTTTACTGTGCTGGAAAAAAAAAAAAAAAAACAACTTTCTAATCGAGTATGCTACCTAATTTTATGGCCTGGAGTAACTGATATCATAGAAGGTTTCAGATAGAAGTTGGCATCCATGTGGGCCAGTCTTGTGCCAGTGTTTCCTATTGCACTACAGAAAAAAAATCCTATAATTAAATATGTAACAAATATAAGTTAAATAAGGACAAAAAAGTGGTGCGATACGCAAGATTGTTGTGATAGGGGGAGCCACCTGCCAGTGGCGGCTGGAGGTCTAACTCAGACCTGTAGAATAGGTCTCTTCATGTAAGAAGATGATAATGATACAAGGAGAATGAGAGGCAGACACATTCTCTAACCTCTCTCCTCTTCCCTTTTGCCTCCAATGTATTTCATTCCCCATCCACAAACAACATCTGTGTAAGTAAAGACTGCTTTGCAACTCCTTCAAGTGTTATGATCCACGATGTGTAGGATCTAGGAGAATTGACCTGCCCTTTACCTAGCCATGGTCCTTAATATACTTGTGAATAACTCTGGCAAACCCACCAAAAAGGAAAATCAAAGAGCAATATTAACAGCTTTTTTAAGTACTTATTTTATTTTATTTTTTTCAAGTTACACATGTACTTTTATTTAAAAAAATCCTTCTGAATAATGTTAGGAGAGAAAAATCAGAGAGAGAAAAAAATGGGAAAAAACTATGAAAAAATTAGAAGAAAAAGGGGGGAAAATTGAACATAGTATCTGTTGATTTATATGCAGTGTCCATCCATCGTTCTCTCTCTGAATGCAGATGGCATTTTTCATCCAAAGTTTATTGGGATTGCCTTGGATCACTGAACCGGAGTGAAGAACCAAGTCTGTCATAATTGATCATTCCACAACCTTGCTGTTACTGTGCACAATGTATAATGGTTCTCCTTGTTTTGCTCAGTAACAGTTCATGTAAATCTTTCCAAGCCTTTCTAAAATCAATTTGTTTATCATTTTAGTAGAACAATAATAAGCCATTACTTTCATATATTATAACTTATTTAGCAATTCCCCAATTGATGGGCATGTACTCATTTCCAAGTTATTTAACACTACAAAAGGCTTTCTGAAAAGTATCACACTTGAGCCATGAAAGGAAGATACGGATTACAACAGATAGCAGGAATCCATTGCAGAAGGATGACAGAATGGTGGAGGAAGACAAGAAGTAGCATGGCATATTGGACAGAGCACTGGACTTGGGGTCGAAAAGGTCTGATTTCCAATCCTACCTCTGGTATTATTAGACAGATTATTTCAAATCTCTAGACCTCAGTTTCCTCATTTATGAAATGAATAATTGGACTCTTATGTCTTTAAAGATTTTCTTCCACCTGCAAATGTGAAAACTATTGAAACTACGAAATGCACAAATAACTGCTATTTCAAATTGGTGAAGAAAGTATACAACAAATGACAGAATGAAGGGAAGTAGAATAAAATATGACTGAAAAAAATTGGTATTCAACCATAAAAAAAGGATTTTAATTCTCTTCTACAAAGGCAAAGCAATCCAATTTGCATGTTAAACTGAATGAGAGAATCAGTGTTTATACAGACCTTGAAAACTAGAAAAGGCTAAAACTATTAAGAACTATAATGGGGATAAATATAGTCTTAAATTTGGGTTTAAACAATAACCTGTCAGTGATTGATAATGGAATGGAGATTCTCTGGGGTTATAGATAAAAACGAATGGCTACTGCAATTTTTTCCCATCTTAAGAATTCCATAATTTTCTAATGTTCCCTGGTAATTTCTCCTCAATGATTATAACTTTTTTTTCCCTTTCATATTTGCATCCCTGCCCATTCTCCAATTCTTAGTATTTCACCTGCAAATTCTAATTAGGTTTTCTTTTTTCCCTTTTTTGGGGGGAGGAGAAACTCTGAACAACTGTAATTTTTTTCCTATGATCAGAACTTTGACAGTATCAGGACAAGGGTGTCCCAGTGAGGACACTCTGTCAATGCAATTCACCATCTGTTCTACAACTTATAGTCAGTTATTTGTACCCCTGAGACATTAAGTTACCTGTCCAGAGCCAAAGCAAGGCAAGTTCTTTCTAAATTCACTGCCAGCTTTCCTACCACCCAGGGCAAGATGCTTGTTTGACCAACTTAGTCATCAACTTAATCATTATTTAGTCATCAATAATTATATGACTTTTGAAGATTTCTTTCCCAATGAGCTTTAAAGCTCATCTTTCAAAGATTACAGAGACTATTTCCAAGCAGAATTCTAGAAATTTGTTGCCTAGATTGTATGACTCAGATACTTGTAATGATATGTTCCTTTGCTATCAAAAGCTTGTCTTTCTTCACTGTTTCTTCTTCCTTGTTATTTTATTTGGTTATTTTAGAGTTCTTTATGACTGCCTTATTAGAAATTTCTTTCCAGAGGCTTTATCAAGTGCACAATAAAATCTTTAAGCCTTCCTTTCTGGATCCATCACATCACTCATTAGGGAGCACAGATTTAACAAGAGTAAGATCAAGGTGGTTTTAGAGTCTGAGACCATGAAATTCCCCCATGCCAAATTCTGTCCAATTTAACAAATAAAAAATAAATGTGGAGCTACACAATACCAGTTACTCAAAAATATGCCATGCTTAGGTTTTTTTTTCTTTTCCTTTTTCTTTTTTAACATATTCTTTGTTTAAATCCTTTTTAATTCTTCACTCATTATATTTCCGTATGCTATGGTCCAACTTTCAATCTAAATGAAATTTGTTTTCCCTGGAAAAAGAAGAAAGAATTTGAAAGGAGAAGTAAAAACAAAAGAGTCCATACTAATTCATTAAGAGTAAAAACTCATTAAGTCAGCTGACACAATGCCAAGAAGGCTGAACTTGAACTTATGAATTCTTGAATTCAAATCCAGCTTCAGATACTTTTTAGTTCTATCACCTTAAATGAGTTATCAACCTCTGTCTCAGTGTCTTAATTTGTAAAATGAAGAAAATAATAATTATCTATTGGGATTATTGTGGGGACCAAATATTTGCTAAGTGTTTTGTAAAATGTACAGCACCATATAAATACTATTTATTATTATTATTATTAATTTAGACATAATGGGGAATTTATCTAATCATCTAATCAAACCTCATTTTACAAATGGAAAACCATCCTCAGGAAGATAAAAATGTTTGGTCTAAACTAGTCTTCTTAATTCCAAGTTAAGCAATCTCTTGATTACACTAAGATTCCTGTGAAATATTGAGCCTATTGTTTTCCTATCTTAGCATTTGAGCCTGGGGGAGGAGCTATAAAAGCAATCAGGCGAGTCACCCTATCTGATCTATATCTGGTCACTAGACCCAGATGGGTCTGGAGGGGACAGTGAGACCCATGATCTTGGACAACCTCCCTCACTCAAATCCAATTGACTTGCATGTCATAGCAGCACTTTGCTGACAACATGGTCCTCTTCCAGAAGAAAGGACAAGCAACAACATATTCCAGAGTATGAGCTTTTAAATTAGAGAATCTGGGTTTAACCTTAGTCCTGCCCAACAATTCAAGGGAATTCCCCTGAGGATTTAATTTTTGCGTCTGTGAAGGAGATTGAATTAGGTGATCATCAAAGTACCTTCCAGTTCTAAATCTATTATATTAAACAGATTTTGTATTAAAAAGAGAATAACTATCAAAATCAGATAGCTTTCAGGAGAGGGGCTGATCTGTAATTATTTTTAAGGAAATGTACTCCCTGGAGTTCCCTATAGACATGAATTCATAAGCTAGTTAAATAAGACAAATATAAAAATGCAGACTCATACTCTCCAAATTCTCTAATGGACCAACCACAGAAAGATTTTCTATTCTAGAATCTACAAGTCAGTTAGATCACTAATATGTCCACAGGAAGGAATTCAGTACTGTGAGACTCTGTGACTTCACATCATAGGAAGAATAGTTGCAATTCCTAGTAATGGGTAAGCTGGAGAAAGTCATTAAAGCAAGACAAGCTAGCTCATGAAAGGAGTGAGACATTCATTCTGCATAGCTCTATGAGAGATGTGTTGGGTGAGTAAATGTGACATGGAGCCAACATTTCATTTAATAACAATGAGATGTCTCTATCGATAAGCAATAATCAGTAAATAGAATTAATAAAAATAATAAACTATTATCTATATGGCATTTGACATTTTCAAGAAAATTTACATAATTATGATTCATTTGATCCTTTGCAATCATCCTTCATGGTTGATTGTATTATCATCCCCATTTTATAAAAGAGAAAACTGCAACCAGGAGAGATTAAATGGCTTTCCAAGAGCCTTACAGCAATATAATAGTTATTTTCCTGTCCTTGGAATGGTTTAGTTATATCCCAAATTATTTACAAGGGATACAGCAGAGAGTATTCATTCTCTGAACAGAGAAAAAGCTAATGAGCACTAAGATCAGAAAATGAGGGAATCATAAATTTGTAGTGTAGAAGGGACATCAGAATAAAAATGAAACTATGTATTTGGTTTGACCAAATATAGTGAGATTATGACTTAATTATTCATAGAGATAATATCCAAAGAATTGCAAGAAATTGGCATCCAAAGAGTCCATAGAACACTCTTGACTCTGCAGTCTCCTACAACTGTACAGGTATCTAGTCCCTGTCACACCTGAACAACAACCTAATCAAAACAAAATTAACAAGTGAAAGTCCAGACTATGATTCTTAGTAGCAAAGATATTGCTAAGGAATCAATAATGCTAATCTGGGGGGAGAAGTGAATGTTATTCCCTAGAATTAGAAAAGGAAAATTGTCTATGATTTGATTTTAGCAGAGTGTACTTCCAAAGGTCAAGTCAATTCTTCTCTCTCAGTCTTAGTTTATCTATACAACAATAGTAATAGCACCAATCTCCCAGGATTAATGAAAGCATCAAATGATATCTGTAAATTGCCTTTGTAAAAGTTAAAGTTCTACATAAATGCTAGCTGTTGTTGTTAAATGAGGAAAATTGGACCAGAGTTGATTAAAAACTTTTAAGATTGAATTTACAAAGCACAATGTACAAACAAAACTCCCTCAAAAGAGGGAGAAGACTAATTCAGAAGTAAAAAAAAAATGGAAATGTGGAAAATAATGATGTAGCTACACAAGGATCTTCTTGACTCTCAAATTTCACAAAGATATCCAGAAGATCCATTACTGTCAAGAATTGTTGCCAGCATGTTTTTTTTAAATAACATATTTTGGGGGTGATTTCATAAATGCTAATGCTCAGAATGAATTGTGGCTAGAAATGAATAATGAAGAAAATAGAAAGATGACCCACTTTAGATGCATTGGGTCCAGGGGAGTGATCAATAAAACAAGTCTCTCAACTTTGAGTGAATAAAAGAAAAAGAATAAAAGAATAAAAGAAAAAAGAAAAAGAATAAAAGAATAAAAGAAAAAAGAAAAAGAATAAAAGAATAAAAGAAAAAAGAAAAAGAATAAAAGAACACTGAAAGTTGTAGACTAAATTGCCTGTTCTTTTTCTTCTATTTTTGTACTAATATGGATTATCCTTATGTTGAAAAGAAGAAAAGATTTAATAGGGTATGGATTGTAAAATAAGTAAAGACACAGTAGCAGAAAACCCAATTTCTTTTGATGAATCCGTGTCATACAATCTTGAACCAATACTATTCCAGGCACATTAAAAGAAATGAGAGGTTGTGACTATTGAGATACTTAAGTGATCTTAAAACAATTGTAGCAAATAATAGAGATCATTGGAACTGTGGAAGGTAAATGCTCCCTTAATTTCCTGAGTAAATCTGAGAGTGGAATTGGCAAATAATATACTGAGAAGATTAATTTATGTCTTTGCAAAATTCTACAAAATATTATGAAGGAGATAATATTTTTAAAGGAGAAAGTGATCATAAAGATTCAGCATGATTTAATTAAAGTAAACCATAATGGACACCTAATTTCTTCCACTTTTCCCCTGTTACAAGACTGACATATTAAGGTGATGTTTTAAATATGGTTTGCCAAAATTTCAATCAAGTATTTGGTAAAAATCTGTAAGACTCTCTTCATGGAAGAGTTATAGAGACATGGTCAGGACAATCTTACAGTCAGTATGATTTAGCCCCATGTGAATCGATGGACTAAATGCTAGACATCACTACTGCCTGAGTGACATATTGGAGTAAGTTAGTATTTCGTATCCCCACAGGGATCTCTGTGGTTTTGTAGTGTTAATGTTTTAATCAATGACATAAAAGCATAAATGACATGTTTATCAAGTTTGCAAGTGACATGGAGCTGAGAGACAGATGACACACTGGATAACAATTGACAACCAAAAATGTCTTGAAAGGTTACAACATTTAGTTGATTATCATAATATATAATTTGATGGATATCGATGAAAAACCTTACATTTGATGTATCTATCTATCTATCATCTATCTACACCCATTTTTTTGGTTATATCATTTTATATACTTGATCATGTCATATACTTATAAAAATGACAGTGTTAAATGAAGTATAACATGGTTTCTTAATAAATTTGAGGGCAATTTCCAGTGCCAAGATGGCAGAATGAGAAAAAAAAAAACTCTCTGAAGCTCTCTCTAATTCCCTTCCAAAGCACTAGTAAACTAACCCAGGAAATAGTCTTGGAGTAGGGAGGCTGCTTAAAAGCCTATAGGAAAGATCTGTCTCAATGGGGCAAAGTACCAGCACAGCAGTGAGATTCATAGCAGGGGCCCTGCAGAAAGGCTCCAAGCCTGGGATGATTCCCCACTGGAAGGCCCCACTCCTAACACAAGCCATCAGCATGGCCTAAACACTATTGCTGATTAGTAGTGAAACCCATCCCAGGACTCACCAAGAGCCAAACCCTGAGCATGGATCTTACCAGCAGAAAGACACTGTTTCTATAGCAACTCAGCAGTAGGACCCAATCATGGGGCAAAACAGCAACAAGATCCCTCTCAAATGTCAGCCTCCAGAAAGACGCTATTACCAAGAGTCCAGCACAAGGTCCAACTTCTAGCCCAACAGGACAGTCCAACAGGAAGAACCACCTACCAGTCAATTCCAGAAGGGAAAACTACTCTGCAGAAAAAATAAGCAACAGAACTCTGAAGCCCAGTGAAAGCCAAAAGCAAGACCCTAGACCAAGCACAAAAACACTTGGGACAATCCAAGTCCAGAGCCCAACTACCACTTAATGGCACCAAGTAACAAACAATGCAGAAAAATAAGCAAACAATAAACAAATAGAAACAAAGTGTTTGATTACAGAAGGTTACTATGGTGAATCAAAGGATCAAAGTATGAACTTGGAATAGGATAACAGAGCCAAATGATTATATCTGAAGACTCAAAAAGTAACAATTGAATCTTAGATTTCCTAGATCTTTTTTTTTTTTTTTTTTTTTTATTATATATATATATATATATTTTATAATATTATCCCTTGTATTCATTTTTCCAATTTACCCCCCCTCCCTCTATTCCCTCCCCCCGACGACAGGCAATACCATACATTTTACATGTGTTACAATATAGTCTAGGTACAATACATGTGTGCGAATATCACTTTCTTGTTGCACAATAAACATTAGAATCCGAAGGTACATGCAACCTGGGCAGACAGATATTAGTGCTAACAATTTTCATTCCCCTCCCAGTGTTTCTTCTCTGGGTGCAGCTACCTCTGTCCATCATTGATCAACTGGAAGTGAGTTGGATCTTCTTTATGTTGAAGATTTCCACTTCCATCAGAATACATCCTCATACAGCATTGTTGTTGAAGTGTACAGTGATCTTCTGGTTCTGCTCATTTCACTCAGCATCAGTTGATTTAAGTCTCTCCAGGCCTCTCTATATTCCTCCTGCTGGTCATTTCTTACCGAGCAATAATATTCCATAACCTTCATATACCACAATTTACCCAACCATTCTCCAACTGATGGACATCCATTCATCCTCCAGTTTCTAGCTACAACAAAAAGAGCTGCCACAAACATTTTTTTTTTCTTTTAATTTTTTTTTAATTATATATATATATATATATATTTTATAATATTATCCCTTGTATTCATTTTTCCAATTTACCCCCCCTCCCTCTATTCCCTCCCCCCGACGACAGGCAATACCATACATTTTACATGTGTTACAATATAGTCTAGGTACAATACATGTGTGCGAATATCACTTTCTTGTTGCACAATAAACATTAGAATCCGAAGGTACATGCAACCTGGGCAGACAGATATTAGTGCTAACAATTTTCATTCCCCTCCCAGTGTTTCTTCTCTGGGTGCAGCTACCTCTGTCCATCATTGATCAACTGGAAGTGAGTTGGATCTTCTTTATGTTGAAGATTTCCACTTCCATCAGAATACATCCTCATACAGCATTGTTGTTGAAGTGTACAGTGATCTTCTGGTTCTGCTCATTTCACTCAGCATCAGTTGATTTAAGTCTCTCCAGGCCTCTCTATATTCCTCCTGCTGGTCATTTCTTACCGAGCAATAATATTCCATAACCTTCATATACCACAATTTACCCAACCATTCTCCAACTGATGGACATCCATTCATCCTCCAGTTTCTAGCTACAACAAAAAGGGCTGCCACAAACATTTTGGCACATATATGTCTCTTTCCGCTCTTTAGTATTTCTTTGGGATATAATCCCAGTAGTAGCGCTGCTGGGTCAAAGGGTATGCACAGTTTGATAACTTTTTGGGCATAATTCCAGATTGCTCTCCAGAATGGCTGGATTCTTTCACAACTCCACCAGCAATGTATTAGTGTCCCAGTTTTCCCACATCCCCTCCAACATTTGTCATTATTTGTTCCTGTCATCTTAGCCAATCTGACAGGTGTGTAGTGGTATCTCAGAGTGGTCTTAATTTGCATTTCTCTGATCAGTAGTGATTTGGAACACTCTTTCATGTGAGTGGATATAGTTTCAATTTCTTCCTCTGAGAATTGTCTGTTCATATCCTTTGACCATTTATCAATTGGAGAATGGTTCGGTTTCTTATAAATTAGGGTCAGTTCTCTATATATTTTGGAAATGAGACCTTTGTCAGAACCTTTGTTTTTAAAAATATTTTCCCAATTTGTTACTTCCTTTCTAATCTTGTTTGCATTAGTATTATTTGTACAGAAACTTTTTAGTTTGATGTAATCAAAATCTTCTATTTTGTGATCAATAATGATCTCTAGTTCTCCTCTGGTCATAAATTCCTTCCTCCTCCACAAGTCTGAGAGGTAGATTATCCTCTGTTCCTCTAATCTATTTATTATCTCCCTCTTTATGCCTAAATCATGGACCCATTTTGATCTTATCTTGGTATATGGTGTTAAGTGTGGATCCATATCTAATTTCTGCCATACTAATTTCCAGTTTTCCCAACAGTTTTTTCCGAATAATGAATTTTTATCCCTAATGTTGGAATCTTTGGGTTTGTCAAAGATTAGATTGCTATAGATGTATCCTTTTTTGTCCTTTGTATCTAATCTGTTCCACTGATCTACTGGTCTATTTCGTAGCCAATACCAAATGGTTTTGGTGACTGCTGCTATATAATATAGCTTTAGATCAGGTACACTTAGACCACCTTCCTCTGAGTTTTTTTTCATTAGTTCCCTTGCAATTCTTGACCTTTTATTCTTCCATATGAATTTTGTTGTTATTTTTTCTAGGTCATTAAAATAGTTTCTTGGGAGTCTGATTGGTATAGCACTAAATAAATAGATTAGTTTGGGGAGTATTGTCATCTTTATTATATTCGCTCGGCCTATCCAAGAGCACTGAATGTCTTTCCAATTATTTAAATCTGACTTTATTTTTGTGGCAAGTGTTTTGTAATTTTTCTCATATAATTCCTGACTTTTCTTTGGTAGATGGATTCCCAAATATTTTATACTCTCAACATTTGTTTGGAATGGAATTTCTCTTTGTATCTCTTGCTGTTGCATTTTGTTAGTGATATATAAAAATGCCGAGGATTTATGTGGATTTATTTTGTATCCTGCCACTTTGCTGAAATTTTGAATTATTTCTAGTAGCTTTTTAGCAGAGTCTTTGGGGTTCTCTAAGTATACCATCATGTCATCTGCAAAAAGTGATAGTTTGATTTCCTCATTTCCTACTCTAATTCCTTGAATCTCTTTCTCGGCTCTTATTGCCGAGGCTAGCGTTTCTAGTACTATATTGAATAGTAATGGTGATAGTGGGCAACCTTGTTTCACTCCTGATCTTACTGGGAAAGGTTGCAGTTTATTTCTATTGCATATTATGCTTACTGACGGTCTTAAATATATACTCCTGATTATTCTAAGGAATAATCCATTTATTCCTATACTCTCAAGAGTTTTTAGTAGGAATGGATGTTGGATTTTGTCAAATGCTTTTTCTGCATCTATTGAGATGATCATATGGTTCTTATTAATTTGATTATTAATATGGTCAATTATATTAATAGTTTTCCTAATATTAAACCAGCCCTGCATTCCTGGAATAAATCCTACTTGATCATAGTGTATTATCTTGGAGATGATTTTCTGAAGTCTTTTTGCTAATATCTTATTTAAGATTTTAGCATCAATATTCATTAAGGAGATTGGTCTATAATTTTCTTTCTCAGTTTTCGATCTACCAGGTTTAGGTATCAGTACCATGTCTGTGTCATAAAAGGAGTTTGGTAGGACTCCTTCATCCCCTATTTTTTCAAATAATTTATATAACATTGGGGCTAATTGTTCTTTAAATGTTTGGTAGAATTCACATGTGAATCCATCTGGCCCTGGGGATTTTTTCCTGGGAAGTTGATTAATAGCTTGTTCTATTTCTTTTTCTGAAATGGGACTATTTAAGCAATTTATCTCCTCCTCTGTTAATCTAGGGAGCCTATATTTTTGGAGGAAGTCATCCATTTCACTTAAGTTATCAAATTTATTGGCATAAAGTTGGGCAAAGTAACTCCTTATTATTTCTCTAATTTCCTCTTCATTGGTGGAAAGATCCCCCTTTTCATTTGTAAGACTATCAATTTGATTTTCCTCTTTCTTTTTTTTGATCAAATTTACCAAAGGTTTATCTATTTTATTGGCTTTTTCATAAAACCAACTCTTGGTTTTATTTATTAATTCAATAGTTTTTTTACTTTCAATTTTATTGATTTCTCCTTTTAATTTTTGTATTTCGAGTTTAATTTTTGGTTGGGGGTTTATAATTTGGTCTTTTTCTAGCCTTTTAAGTTGTAAGCCCAATTCGTTAATCTTCTCTTTCTCAATTTTCTTCAAATAAGCCTCTAAAGATATAAAATTTCCCCTTATTACTGCTTTAGCTGCATCCCAAAGATTTTGATATGATGTCTCATCATTATCATTATCTTGGGTGAAATTGTTAATTGTTTCTATAATTTGCTCTTTCACCCAGTCATTCTTTAAGATGAGATTATTCAGTTTCCAATTACTTTTTGGTCTATTTACCCCTAACTTTTTACTGAATGTAGCTTTTATTGCATTGTGATCTGAGAAGAAGGCATTTATTATTTCTGCCTTCCTACATTTAATTTTGAGATCTTTATGTCCTAATATATGGTCAATTTTTGTATAGGATCCATGAACTGCTGAGAAGAAAGTATATTCCTTCCTATTGCCATTCAGTTTTCTCCAAAGGTCTATCATACCTAGTTTTTCTAATGTTCTATTTACTTTTTTAATTTCTTTCTTGTTTGTTTTGTGGTTTGATTTGTCTAAATCTGAGAGTGCAAGGTTGAGATCTCCCACTATTATAGTTTTACTGTCTATTTCTTCTTGCAGTTCTCTTAACTTTTCCTTTAGAAAGTTAGATGCTATACCACTTGGTGCATATATGTTTAGTATTGATATGGCTTCATTATTTATGCTACCTTTCAGCAGGATATAGTTTCCTTCCTTATCTTTTTTAACGAGATCTACTTCTGCTTTTGCTTGATCTGAGATAAGGATAGCTACCCCTGCTTTTTTGGCTTTACCTGAAGCATAATAAGCTCTGTTCCAACCTTTTACCTTTACTCTGTATGTATCTCCCTGCTTTAAGTGTGTTTCCTGTAGACAACATATTGTAGGGTTCTGCTTTTTGATCCAATCTGCTATCCGTCTCCGTTTGATGGGATCGTTCATCCCATTTACATTTACAGTTAAAATTACTAATTCTGTATTTCCTGCCATCGTATTATCCCCAGATTATACTTTTTTCCCTTGACCCCCCTGATCCCCCTCCCCGATATTTAATTTACAGACCCCCCTTGTGACGCGCAACCCTCCCTCTTTTTTTTTTTTTTTTTAGGATCCCTCCCCCCTCCCTCCAAGTCCCTTCACTTATTCTCCTTTTCCTTTCCCCTTTTCCTCTCCCCCCTTTTAATGAGGTGAGAGAAAATTCTCTGAAAAACAAATATGTTAATTATTTACTCTTTGAGCCTCTTCTGATGAGAGTAAGATTCACACAATGATTCTCCCCCTCACTAAGTTCCCTCAGATATGGTGTATTTTCTATGTCTCTTCCTGGGATGTAGTTTCGGAGGATGTCACATTTTAAGAAAGATGTACAATAGCTAAGGTATTTTCAGAAGAAGACAGTCAGGATACTGAAAATTGTAATCTTGTCACAGAAAGATTTATTGAAGGAATCAAGACTTTTGTTTTTCATGAGGAAGAGAACGTTTAGGAAGAATTTGATTTCTGTTTAAATGTATTTGCATATCCATTACTTAAAAAAAATATTAGATTTGTTAGTTTTGGCTCCATTTGGCAGAAGTATAGTAGAAGGCAGGACTTCCCAAAATACAAATTTCATCACAGTGTAATTAAAATACACCTACACACACACACACACACATGTTCTTAAGTATGTATGTATGTATATTGTTTGAGCTATTCTGAAATGAAATGTACTGCTATGGAAGGTGGTAGGTTCCCCATGACTCAACTTCTTCAAACATGACTCTGATGGCCACTTGACATCTTTAAAATTTTTCTTTACACTTTAAAATGTTCTCCTTTAACAATCCTTTCAGTTCCAAGATTCCTACTTTTTAAACTCCCTTCCAAACCTTGAAATTCTATACTTAGATGAAATTACCATAAAATGATGAATTTCTGCATCAAATCTTACCAGAATCATCATGTAGGAAAATGTATATTTGAAAAAAAAAGCTAATAAATGGACATTTTATTCTATTTCCCCAATCCAATCGCCCCCACAAAAGAACAAAATTAATCATTATCAATCTTATTTTCTTGCAGGCTAATATAAATATATTAAGATTTCTTTCTTTTTTGAATAAAAATCAAAGGAATATGATGGATTTCAACAAGACAGTAATTTAGTTTCTTACAATATCCTTGTGAACCTGAATGAAATATTAGGAACAAACCCAGTGTTGATTGATGCAAACCTAGGGTACCAGCTCCACTGGGGGGCCTTGGAGCTCTGTCCTTGACCCTATTCTGTTAAAAAGTTCTATAAAAACTCAGATTAAAGCAGATGGCATGATTATCAAGTGTGTACATGACATGAATCTGGCAGGAAGAGCTAATAAATCTTATGATAAAATCTCAGAGTCTCAGATTTAGAAGAGACCTCACTGTTCTTCTAAGCCAAACTGTACTGGAAAAGGAATATGTTCTACAATATATCCCAGGTACAGTTTTGATTGATTTTTTTTTTTTAAATGGAACCCATAGAGGAATCCCATTACATGTAAAGTAAGCTCTGATTTCTGGGAAAATATTTTTTTTGTTTGTTTGTTTGTCCCTACCTCCAAGCTTTGAGCCCAAATTTAGGAAGGAACAAAAGAGAGAGAGAAAGAGAGAGACAGAGACAGAGAAAGATAGTCACAGAGACAGAGACAAAAAGAGACCAAGAGTGAGAATAAGAGTGAAAGAAGGGAGGAAGGGAGGAAGGGAGGAAGGGAGGAAGGGAGGAAGGAAGGAAGGAAGGAAGGAAGGAAGGAAGGAAGGAAGGAAGGAAGGAAGGAAGGAAGGAAGGAAGGAAGGTAGGAAGGAAGGAAGGTAGGAAGGAAGGAAGGAAGGAAGGAAGGAAGGAAGGAAGGAAGGAAGGAAGGAAGGAAGGTAGGAAGGAAGGAAGGAAGGAAGGAAGGAAGGAAGGAAGGAAGGAAGGAAGGAAGGAAGGAAGGAAGGAAGGAAGGAAGGAAGGAAGAAAGGAAAGGAGAAAGAGAGAAAGAGAGGGAGGGAATAAGCATTTATAACATCCCAGAGTGGTGCATAACTTGTGAGAGATGATTCAGGTAGTAAGTAGTAGAGATGAAATTCAAACTCAGTCCTGTGATTTCATATTTATCATTCCTTCCACTTTGCAATGTATCTTATAGGCTATTCCTTGCCATGAAAAAAAAAAAAAAAAGAAAAAAAAGAAAAATGGATTCATATAATTGACTGTCAAATAAATACATGTTTTTTTTTTCCTTTAAAATTTCATAGAAATTTAATGGAATCAAACTTTTATGCTGAAAGTTTTCAGATTTCCTATGATCATTTCCTATGATCATCAATTTTAGTTTTGGAGGAGAATTCAGAGGTCATGTAGTCCAACCCTTTCATTTTAAAAATGAGGAAACAGACTGAGTGTTTAACAAATGTGTCCAAATTTATATAAATAGTAATCTAGATAGAAACTAAGTGATAGTGATTAGAATGTGGAGTTTAGAATCCAGAAGAAATAGATTCTAATCTTGTCTTAGATATTTATTAGGCATTTGTGTTATTTGCTAAAGGAAAAAGAAAATATTTCAGTTACTTAATAATCAAGGCAATTTTCACTTTTTTTTCAGTTCATTTAAGAATAAAAGGTAAGAATAAAAAGTATCTTTACATGGCCAGACAGCAAAAAAGATTGTCCCAATAATATGGAGATTATTCTCTTTCCCTTTCGGGCAAATAACAAAAAACAAAGGAGGCACCTACATTGATTGTGAATTAATCCTAACATTAATGCTAGAAAAATAAACTGAAAAATAGGTTTGTATAGAATAAATCCACATACACATGTACATACATACATGGCGCATGTATAAGTCAAATTAAACATGGGCACATGTTATATTATACATGGGTGCATATGTATGTACATGTGCATATACTATTTGTGTCTAATGGTAGCCATTTTTGATGTGGGAGAAAGGGAGGAAGAAAAAAAGGAAAACACATTTTCATAATAATTTTGTCATGCATTTTAAGTTAGAAAGTTTTATATTATATATATATACATAGTAAATTTGCAGTTTCATGTGCAATATTTTTATAAAAATTATACTATACTATGGTAATGATTTTTATTCCATCCACTAATTTAAAAAGTTAATTTAAACTTAAAAAATTAATACTAGAGGGATAAAAACATTTTTTAACAAAAGTTAAATTCTTTGGGAATAGGAATTATTTCATTCATTGTATCTGTGTATCAATATAAGTTTCATATACAGACTAATAATAACACTTAAATCAATTATTATTTGCTTAATTTTTGAAAGATGTATTTTTTTTTGTAGTTTAATGAATGATGAGTTGAAATCAAAAATAAAAGGACTGGTATAAATGGCAAAGAATATTACAGAATTCAATTCTCATCAGGTAATACATCCATTGGGAATTTCACTCTTGAATTTCATGATTATATTGCTGGCTATGATCACTATCTAGTAGAGGGAACTACGAAAAGGACTCAGGGAACTCCCAGATGACACAATTATAAACAAATACTTGGAGTTGCAAGTAAGCCACTTTAAGTTCCACATGAAGAAAAGAATTGCCAAAAATTAGAGCTTCCAAAAGTGGAATGGTTTGTCATGGAAAATAGATTCCCTTCATGTATGTTTTATAATAGCTGGCTTCTGACACTTGATACACATCCACTTCTATGATTCTGTGAATTGATATCAGGGTTTAGTATGTATTTATGATTTATAAAGGCTTTTCTCACAATTGTCCTGAAAGGTTGATTAATTTCTCTTGTTATTCCCAGTTTTTAGATAAAGGGATTAAGAGTGAAAGAAGGAAAAATACAGCATCAGAGTCATACAGGTTTTAAACTGAGAACCAATTTGAGCAATGTAATATGAGGTATTTTAGGAGATACAAAAAAACAGCAAGAGAACATGTTTTCCTCTAAGGTATAGAGAATAGATTGGACATAATTTGTATATTTTCCTCATTAGTTGGAAATTGCACTCCAGTGAGGATTTACAATATTACTTCCACCATTTAAGTGTGTAGCGTGTGGACATCTGTATATATGTATATACAAATAAAGATATAGATTAATAAATATACATGGGTAGCTAGAACTACATTTCTTTATCCTTCAATATTCATCCCTATGTCAAGACAGAGACAGAGACTGATTGACATTCAGCACTGAGATTAAAAAATAAAAAAATAAAAAAAACAGAAATTGTCTTCATAACATGTAAATTTTTAGCTATAGTGAAGATATTTACAGTGTTTATGTGAGATACTCTGAAAAGGAAATGCACAAATACCCAGGAGAACTAATAAAAATATTAGTCTAAGCTGGGATTTGAACTTAGTTTTGAAGAAAGCTGTGTAATATCAAATATAACGAGGGAGAACCTTTCGGTTATGGAGGATAGCTGCTTTCAATGGCACAGAGGTTGGCAATGGCAATTGTGTGTTCAAAGAACAAGGCCAGCATAACTGATTCACAGGGCTTATGGAAAATAGTAAACAGAAAAGTGAAATTTAGACCATCCCATGAATAGACTACCAGCCTGTCCACTTCCACCCATTTCATTTTTTTTAACTTCCTGAATTAGAAAGTAAAGGATTTATCTTGCTTGCTAGTATGTGTATCAACAATACTTAGTTAGCACTGTATCTGTTCATAATACCCAAAGCTTTAATGTAAATCACTCAAGAATTGTAATTTCTAAATTGTAGAAAGAACTATGTATTAATTCAGATCTTCTTGAATTTTAGCAAATTTTAGTCTTAGAGAAATTGCTCTAGCCCCTCTGTGTCTTACCCAGAGTCAATAGATGTCAGAGACAGAACTAGACTTCAAGTTATTCTGGTGTTACAGTTGCCTCTGGAGACATTGGAATCCTCTGAATATCTTGTTCAAGAATGAGTAGAGGGGAAATGATTTTTGTTGATAGGATTGACAAATTACATTTTCTAAAATGTCAAAATGATCTGAATGAGCCTGACCAAATGTCCTTCAGTCTCTCTCCACTTGTGTCTTCTCTTTTACTATTAACCTGAACTGTGATCGTTTAGAAGCCCTCTTCTTCCTCCTTCTAATTAGTGATTATTGCTGGCAGTCCCTGCTTTACTTGCATTAATGAAAGGTCACCAGCTAATGATTGCTTTAAAACAGGCTTTAACAAATCTTCCTTAAAAGCATTTTAAATGTTATCTCCTGTCCTGTGAGTGCTGTTATTGGAAGACAAGTTCCTCAGAATGGTGGGAATTGTATCATGGGAAGTTGAGCTTTAATAAATATATTCCTTGGGGCTGGGAGTGGGGGGGTAGGAAGGAAGGAGGAATTTATTTACAGAAACAAAGTTCCCCCAAATGCAATCATGAGGAAGTAGGTCTAATGCAGTTCCCCTTGTTATTTTTTTCCCTTTTGTTTTGTTTTGGTTTTTGTTCTTCTTTTCCCCTAGCTATTTGGAGGTTTAAAATGATGCAAAAATAAATGATCAGCCAATTCAAGTCTCTTTTATAATAAGGCTTTTGTGACATTTCATTTTAAACCCATCCTGCAACTGCCATCCTTAATCAGAGCTTCTACTGAATGAAGCTAGAGACCATATTGTATAATTCTTAATCCAAAGGAAAACAGTTTGTCCTGGCTAAGGATCAAATTCTATGTATGTGAGCATGACAATTCTCAGGTAAGTTGGCTATCAATGTAGCCCTGAATTAGTCAAGGTGATATCTCTTAAGAGTTTTGTCAAGAATTGGGTGTAATTCCATTGCAGGGGAGAAGAGATAGAGAGAGACAGTCTGAGAGACAAAAGTGAGAGACATGAACAGAATGGGAAATAGAGAGGAAGGGGGAGATGAAGGGAAAGTCAGGAGGGGAACAGGAGAAGAAAGACAAATAGAGATATGGAGAGAGAAAAAAAGATCAGGGAAAGGCAGAAAATGATACAGACAAGAGACAAAGAAAATAAGAACAATAAGGAATGAGAGAGATGAAATAATGTGACTGTAAATTAAAAGTCAATAAAAAATAAAAGATTTTATAAAACCTTACTCTTTTCTACCTAATATTATTCAGTCTTGGTTCTATGTGAGGGATATAAAGTTGAGAATGAAAAAATGAAATATTTCCTTTCTTAAAGCATTTATATTCTACTGGGCTGGTTGTGATACAAAATATGCACAAGAGTAGCCCTTCTCTCTTTCATGAGAAACTCCCTCCCCAAAAAACATAAATTTGACATCCTTTGTTCTATTCACATACTCCAAGCCATCATTTCCAAGTTTCCACTGATATGTTTTCTTTGTTAGAGCACACAATTAGTTATAATCAAAATCATTTTGTCAGACATCTTAGTAAGAAAAGTAATAATAAAGCATTTCCTGAAAACGCTGATCAAGCTTTTTCCACAAACAAAACACTATTTGCCTTTGCTAATGGATCCATAGAAGGACTGTCACTGTGAAGAAAGTCATCTTTCTGGTAACAGAAGCTCCCAGAATTCATTTGGGAGAGTCTTCTTGCTCCTCCTCTGGATCAATATTATGACCTCATGCTCTTTGCTGACCTCATGATTGCTGATAGCCATTGATAATGGGCTACAGTTATTGGAGATTTTCTCTAGAATGTGTTTCAGCCTTTCTCAGCCAAAAGACTCCTTTTTTTTCCTTCTAAGAGGTAGAAATATATTCTTCCACATTTCTTATAGCTTATAGAACATAGATTTAATCTTCAACTTTTTTGAAAGTGAAAAAGAGCTATTATCAGACTAAGAAAAAAAAATCAGCTGCCCCATAAGAAGAAGTCTTAGCTGTTTTCTCAAGAGACTCTTCTCCTACTGTGATTGAGGTTTTTGAAACAGAATAACTAGTTAGGTAAAAATAGGTCTTAGACACTCAATATTTCTTTGAATACTTCACTTTGTCAAAAACAAAATATCGACCATCTACTTTACACACTCTACTTTCCAAAGAAATTCTATGACTTACTTTTTTATTTTTTGCACCCATATCCCTTCTTTTGTCCTAGGGCCTTCACAGAAGTTATCCTTTAGTTGTGCAATATTTCTCCTGAATCACCTTCGCCTTTTAGAAGTCCTTAGATCTATAAAAAATATAGCTCACATTTTACTTCTTAAAAAATCCTGATTCTCCAATTTTCATTTCACTATCCTTATAAATTACTTAATGGATATTTTGCATTTTATTTCATATATAGCTTATTTCTAAATAAATTCAAACTCCTTGAGGGTAGAAAATTTTCCTTTTTATATATGCCTAGTGTATAACAAATACAAGGTC
This sequence comes from Sminthopsis crassicaudata, assembly GCF_048593235.1. Lineage (NCBI taxonomy): Eukaryota > Metazoa > Chordata > Mammalia > Dasyuromorphia > Dasyuridae > Sminthopsis > Sminthopsis crassicaudata. Next base: position 2,085,372 of record NC_133620.1, on the reverse strand, counting down.
CTTATATTAACTATTTATGAGTAATAAAGTTAGATTGAATATTTGATTTAGTATAAAACATTCCCTTTAGTTCTCAATTCCTTCATTGCTTTAAAATCATGTCTAGGTTTTTCTTTTCAACAAAATATCCATACCCATAATACCAATGCATCGAAGTTCACCATTTCCCTCAAAGTATTCATACAACCCCTCACTACCTGTCATCTTTAAAAAATGTGGCAAATGCCATTAAGGAGGCAAAATAAGAGGGATAAAAGACAGGTCCAGCATCATTTCATGGAAGTATGATCCTGTAAGATTACTTCTTTTTAATAGCATTTCATTTCACCCCAATAAGATGCTAAAAGTTTTATGTATATATATTTTTTTTATTTTGAAAGTCTAAATCTCCCCTCTCCCTGACATGGTAGGCAATCTGATATAGTTTATACATATAGTAAAATATTTGATATTAGCCATTTTATAGTACCTCACTTCTTTCTTCCAAATTCCTACTGTTATGATTTATCTGTGATAAGAAGCAAGACCTCCAGGCTTTGAGACTTTGAGACAATATAAATTCTACACAAAGTAGATCAAATCAACAGCAATATATCATGTGATTTCTATACACAAAGACTAAAAAGGCAAAGAAAGACAAAAAAAACTGCCCCTCTTCTCAAAGAGCTCATAGTCTAATGGGGAAATATCATGTAAACAACTATGTGCAATCAAGATGTTCAGAGTTAATTGAAGAAGCTTTCAAAAGGAAGGCACTTAGCATAATTGAAGACTGGAAAGTTTCTTGCAAAAGGTGAGACTTTAGCTGACATTTAAACTAAATGAGGAAAACTGGAAACAGATGAGGACCAAAATAATGCAATGCTATTTCAAAGGAATTAGAATGCAGGAAAATAGAATGATCATGGTTTCCATTGGCAAATCTACTGATTACTGAACCAAAAAATAGAGTGCAAGCATCACATCTGCACAGATATTTTCTGAATGGGGGAGGGGAGGTGGGGAAAAGACTAACAATATGTCTTTCAAATTAAGAATTTTCAATGAGAAGAAAAGAAAAAAGAAGGCTTAGATGTACTTTCTATCATAAAATTTTGATTGGCATTGACATATCAACCAAAATATTTGGTTCCCTCTCAAAAGACAAATTGTCAAATTCTGGGAGGGGGAGTGATAACAGTAAAAAAAAAAAAATCATCTGCAGGCAGATTCAGGAATCTCATAAACATTTACTGCTCTTGATCATTCTCACTCATTGCTCATTAAAATAATGAAAATTATTTTAAAGAAATAATGAGTTGGAAAAAAAAGTAAAAAGGAATATTTGCCTTTTTCTCAGAAGTACATAATACCTACACAAAAAATGGACCATGTATTAGGGTGTAAAAGCCTCACAATCAAATTCAGAAAGGAAGAAATAGTAAGTGCTTCCTTTTCAGGTCACAATGTAATAAAAATTACATTCAATAAACGGCCAGAGAATAATAGATTAAAAACCAATTGGAAATTAAATAATCTAATTCTTTAAAAAATGAGTGCATCAAATAGCAAATCAAAGAACCAATCAATAATTTCATCCAAAAGAATGACAATAATGAGACAACTTACCAAATATTTTGGGATACAACCAAAGCAGTTCTTAGGGGAAATTTTATATCTATAAATTTTACGTGAATAAAATTGAGAAAAAAAGATAACAATGAATTGGTCATGAAACTTGAAAAAAAACTAAGAAAAAACAAATTTAAAAAATCAAATGCCAAATTATTAATTCTGAAAATAAAATGATAAACTAATAAATTTGAAACAGAAAATAATTGAACTAATTAATAAAAGTGTTGATTTAAAAAAAAAACATAGACTAACTTTTATTTAATTTGATTAGAAAAAGGAAAGAAAAAATACAATTACCATTCAAAAATTAAAAGGGTGAACTTACCAATAAAGAAGAAGAATTTAAAGCAATACTTAGAAGCACTGTTATGACAGCAAATCTGAAAAATATAAATAAAATACAGTAATATCTATAAAAATATAAATCGTCCAGTTCACAGAAGAGAAAATAAATTTTAGAAAAGGAAATTGACTAAACTATCAGTCAACTCCATAAGAAAAACTCTCCAGGACTAGATGGAATTACAAGTGAATTCTACCAAATATTTAAAGAACAATTAATTCTAACACATATATTTCCAAAAGTGGTGTAGACCATTTGGATAATAGGAGTTCTGCTTCTATAACACAAATATGGTGCTGATAACTAATCCAGAATGAGCCAAAGGAGAGAAAGTTACAGACCAAACTTCCTAATGAATATTCATGCAAAAATTATTTTTAAAATATTTTATTGAAGGTTTTTAAAAATGTATACAAGGATAATTCTTCAACATCAATCCTTGAAAAAACCTTTTATTCCAATTTTCCCCCTCCTTCCCCCATCAATTCCCTGTCCTAGATGACATGTAATTCAATATATATTAAACAAGGTAAAATATATAACTTAAATCATGTCTAGATAAACATATTTACACAATTATCTTGCTACACAAGAAAAATCAAAACAAAAAGTAAAAAAATAAAAATGAGAAAGAAAATAAAATTCAAGCAAATCACAACAAAAAGAGTGAAAACGCTATGTTTCCTTCAGTTTCCACAGTCTCTGGGTATAGATAGCTCTTATCATCACAATAATAATAGAATTGGAACCTGGATTATCTCATTAGTGAATAGAGTCATGTCTATCAGAATTGAACAATATATAATCTTCTTGTTGCCATGTACAATGATCTACTGTTAATTAATGTAAGTCTCTCCTGTTTCTAAAATCATCCTGTTGATTGTTTCTTACAGAACAATGATATTTCACAGCATTTATATACCATAACTTATTCAGCCATTGTCCAGCTGATAGACATTCATTCAGTTCCAGTTTCCTTTTCTTTTCTTTTTTTTTTTTTTTTTTTTTTTTTTTTGAGGCTGGAGTTAAGTGACTTCCTCAAGGTCATACAGCTAGGAAGTGTTAAGTGTCTGAGACCAAATTTGAACTCTGGTCCTCCTGAATTCAGGGCTGATGCTCTATCAACTTCGCCACCTAGCTGCCCCTCCAGTTTCTTGCTGCTACAAAAAGGGCTGCCACAAACATATTTACACATATGGGTTCCTTTCTCTCCTTTAAGATTTCTTTGTGATACAGGCTCAGTAGAAACACTGCTGGATCAAAGGGTATGCACAGTTTGATAATCCTTTGGGCATAGTTTCAAATTGCTCTCCCGAATGGCTGGATCCATTCACAGTTAAACCAACAAGGTATTAGTGCTCTAATTCTCCCACATTTCCTCCAACATTAGTCATTATCTTTTCCTGTTATTTTAGCTAATCTGAGATGTATGTAGTGGTATCTTAGTTGTCTTAATTTGGATTTCTCTGATCAAAAGTAATTTAGAGCACATTTTCACATGACTAGAGATGGTTTCAATTTCTTAATCTGAAAATTATCTGTTTATATCCTTTGACCACTTATTAATTGAAAAAATGGCTTTAATTCTTATAAATCTGAGTCAATTATATATTTTAGAAATGAGGCTTTTATCACAATCTTTGTATGTAAAAATATTTTCCCAGTTTATTGCTTCCCTTCTAATTTTGTCTGCATTTGATTTCTTTATACTAAAACTGTTTTAACTTAATGCAATCAAAATTATCTATTTGGTGTTCAATAATGAGTTCAAGTTCTTCTTTGCTAACAAATTCCTTCTTTCTCCACAGTTCTGAAAGGTAAACAATCCTATGTTCTTCTAATTTGTTTATAATCTCATTCTTTCTGTCTAAATCATGAACCCATTTTGTCCTTATTTTGGGATGTGGTGTTAGGTGTGGGTCAATGTCCAGTTTTTTCCATACTTAATTTCCAATTTTCCTGGCAGTTTTGGTCAATATATATAGTGAATCCTTACCCCAAAAGCTGGAGTCTTTGGGTTTGTCAAACACTAGATTCCTATAGTTATTAACTTTTTTGTCCTGTGAATCTAACCTATTCCACTGATCCATTAGTGTGTTTCTTAGGCAGTAGCAAATGGTTTTGATGACCATTGCTTTATAATATAGTTTTAGATCTGGTAGAGCTAGGCCACCTTCATTTGCATTTATTTCATTAATTCCTTTCGAATTCTTGATATTTTGTTCTTCCAGATGAACTTTGTGATTATTGTTTTCTAGGTCTGTAAAATAATTTCTTGGGAGTATCACTGGTATGGCACTAAATAAGTAGATTAAATTAGGTAACCTTGTCAATTTTATTATATTCATTCAGCCTACTCATGAGCACTTCCTTTTTCATGTTGATGAGATTTGACTTTATTGGTTGAAAGTTTTCTGTGGTTTTATTCATATAGTTTCTCACAGGTAGATACCCACATATTTTGTACTATGGACAGGTAGTTTAAATGTAACTTCTTCTTGTATCTCTTGCTGCTAGATATTGTTGGTAATATTTTTTTTAATTCCAATTATTTATGTGAATGCATTTTCTATCCTCCAACTTTGATAAAGTTGTGAATTGTTTCTAGTAGTTTTTTAATTGATTCTCTAGGGTTCTCTAAGTATACTATCATATCATCTGCAAAGAGTGATAATTTGGTTTCCTTGTAACCTACTCTAATTCCTTTAATCTCTTTTTCTTCTCTTATTGCTAAAGGTAATATGTCCAATACAATATTGTATAGCAATGGTGATAGTGGGCAACCTCATTTCACTTACTCCTGATCTTATTGGGACAGGTTCTAGATTCTCCCCATTACATATAATGTTTGCTGATGGTTTTAAATAGATGCTATGATCATTTTAAGGCAAAATGAATTTATTCCTATATTCTATAGTGTTTTTAATAGGCATGGATGTTAGATTTTATCAAATGTTTTTTATGCATCTGTTGAGGTAATTATATATATATTTTTTCTAATTTAGTTATTGGTATAGTCAATTATGCTAGTAGTTTTCCTAATATTGAACCAGTCCTGCATTCCTGGTGTAAATCCTGGAAAAAAATCTTAAAATACTATAATCTTTTTGCTAGCATTTTCAGATTTTTGCATCAGTCTTCATTAGTTTCTCTGTTTTCATCCTAGTTGGTTGAGGTATCTTTGTCATAAAAGGAATTTGGTAGGAGTCCTTCTTTCCCTATTTTTCCCATAGTTTAGTGCAGAAATTTTAAATAAAATGTTATCAAAAATATTAAAATGATTTATCAGCAAGATGATATACTATGAATGTAGGGGTAGTTAAATATATGGAAAACTATTGTCATAATTTATCATATAAACAACAAAACTAACAGAAACCATTTGATAATCTCAATATATGCAGAAATTTTTTTTTTTTACAAATTGCAGCAGCCATTCCTATTAAAAACAATAGAAAGCATAGGAATAAATGCATTTTGTCTTAAAATGATAAGCAGCCTCTATCTAAAACCATCAGCAAACATTATTTTTCATGGAGAGGAACTAAACATATTCCCAGTAAGATCAGGGATGAAACAAGGATGGCCATTATCACCTTTATTATACTATATTATACCAGAAATGTTGGTATTAGCAATAAGAAAAGACAAAGAAATTAAAGGAATTGCAATAGGCAATGAGGAGATAAAACTATCACTCTTTCCAGATAATAGGATTATATACTTAGAGGATTCTAGAGAATCATCCAAAAGCCTATTTGAAACAATTAAGAGCTTTAACAAAGTTGTGGAATCTAAAAGAAACCCATACAAATCATAAGCATTTCTATGTTTCTAATAAAGCCCAGCAGCAAGAGATAGAAAGTGAAATTCTGCTTAAAATAACTATAGATAAAATAAAATTTTGAGGTGTCTACCTGCCAAGACAAATCCAGGAACTATATAAACACAATTACAAAACGCTTTTTATAGAAATTCTGATCTAGACATTCAGAAAAATATCAATTGTTCATGGGTAGGTCAAGCTAATATAATAAATGACAATTCTACTCAAATTAGTCTACTTGTTCAGTGCTATACCAATCAAACTGTCAAAACAATTATTTTATAGAGCTAGAAAAAATATAATAACAGCTGGAATTCAGCTGGAAGAGCAAAAGGTAAAGAATATTAAGGGAATTATTGAAAAAAATCCCACAAAGAACAGTAGACCAGCAGTACTTAAAAATTATTATAAAGCAGCAATCATCAACACTATATGACAAATTAATCAATGACTACAGCAATCTAGTATTTGAAAAACCAGAAAATTCTAGCTTCTGAGATAAGAGCTCACTATTTCACAAATGTGAATGTACACACTCGCAGAATATCTTCCATTATGGAAAAAAGAGTGTAGGGTAGTAAATTGAATGGAAACACTAGGCAGTTTTAATCCTTTAGACTATCTCTAGCCAATGATTTGCTGGAGGAAAAAAAATGGAACTACATATTTAAAAGGATCCCCTGTTTTGATAATCAAGAATCAGCTCAGCTAGTGAGAGTTTGAGGAGAAAGACAAGGGAGAGCAAATCTAGATAATGTTGTTTTTCCTTCCACATATTGGGAAAATGCTATTACACAATGTCCACATCACATCTTTCTTAAATCTTGGCGCTTAAGAAAATGGAATATTGATCGATTTTTACAAGCAAATGTCTGCTTAAGCATGTTAACTCCAGCCATTATTGAGAACTTCCTCCCATCTTAGAAGAATCATTCTTTCCTCTTCTGTTTAAGTAACCTTAATATGTTCTTTTTAATCTGTAATTATTTCCCTTGGATTTTCAATATTCAATCTTTTTATTACTTTGATACTTTGGTTAATCTTAAGTAAATTTTATAGGTACCACTGTAGGTTATAACCAGTCCCCTATTTTTTATCCTCTTGCATTTTGAGGGAATACAAACAAACAAATTAAAAAGACTAAACAAAAAAGTTTACATAGAGAATTTGCCCAATGGACAATGTGACTCTCCCTTGATGTTTTGATTTACCTCATCAATATTTTTTTCCCAATTTGATTTAATTCAACATTTATTTAGTACCTGCTGGGTATAAGCAAATGTGATAGGTGGTAGGAATTCCAAAACAGTAATAAAATGGCATTTGGACTTAGGAGATTTTCATTTCTAGTGCTAAAAGTGTTAGAAAATAATATTTTACTCAAGTATAGGAAGTTTTAAAAGAGACAGTAATAAAATTAATTAATTAATAAATACAAATTAATTAATAGAGCTAGATTAATTAATTAACTAATAAAACAACAAATTCATAAAATTAATTAATTAAATTAATAAAAACAAAAATGCAAGTCTAAAGCCAGGAGATACCCCAGAGGCTAATTAATCAAATCTTTTTATTTCATAAATTAGGAAAGTGTGACCTAGGACCACAAAATCAATAAAATCTCAGTAGTAGGATGATTTTTAGTTCACTATAACAAAAAATCTCCAAAACATACAAAGTATACAGATTAGAATTTATTGTAATGCTTACACTATTGAATGGAATTTATTTTTAATTAGATTAAAATAGCAACTATATGTGTGTTTGGCATTGCTAATGTCTTGTATAGATATCTTAATGTTTTTAAACATAAGCATTCTTCACAATATTTTTAGTGGTTTTGTGTCAAATGAGGATGATGATGATGATGATGATGATGATGATGACAATGACAATAAACTGTTGTCTAAAGAAGTGGAAATGGTGTTACTGTTGTTGTCATCCTAATGGTTTTGAAGGTTTACTCTTTTTTTTCTTCTCGAATCCAGAGTATAACATCAGGAATAGAGGGTTGAACATTCAAAGGGAAAACAAGGCTTTCTGCTTTGGAAAAGCAAAAATAAAACTTCCAAACAATGAAAGCAGTCCAAAAATAGAAGTGGCTGCCTCCAAATGTGGTGGCCTTTGGTACATAACTACTATTATTGATGAGGGAACTGTATTGTATGTGATGGTTAGAACCAAAATTTTTCACATGTGGACCACGACAATGTCATTCATATCTCAAACTCTGTGATTTATATTTTATTAAAAGATTCCAAAACTTTTGATTCAACAATTCTGTCTCATTAAAAAAGTATACATCTCCTCATTCTTCAGATGATGGAATTGAAGCTCAATAAATCTGTGATTTGTTTATGCTTAAATGTATAATAATAGCTAAAAAAAAAAAAGCAGGATGTTGATGTTTTACAGGTTTAGTTCAGTGACTTTCTTTTCTTTTTTTCTTTTTGCTTTTACTAGAATGAGTCACTTCTATTTAACAATAATACTTATCAGATTGGAAGTATGATGTTGATCCTTGGGGATTGAAAGGTAATAAAAAGAAATCCTGCCCTCAAGGAGCTCATATTTAATTGGAATCAGAACAACAACAACAACAACAAAAGAAGTTGCTTGTATTATCTCACATGATCTTCACAACACTCCAAGTGTTCATTAGTTTAAAAAATCATTTGTGAGAAGTAAAATTTTATTCATAAAGCCTGAGCTCAAATTTCCTGTTTTTCTTTTGAAAACACATGTAAAATGACAACTATGAAATTATCCTTGCAGATGAAGCAATACTCAGTGACAATCTTAATTTAATAATTGTATGAACAAAGCCAATTAAGGAAATGCTTGGAATCATTTTATGACTGTGAACACCACACAAATTTAATATATTGAAAATGAAAGTTAGAGTTTAATGAAGGAAGCAATTTAGCTGTAAACAGTATCTGGATACAGATGCCTGGGGATATAAGCAGTCCGTTAGGAAGCACTGCAGAGGGAGGTGGGAGAAGCAGAAGGCTGTCAGTCGCCTCCAGAAACTTAAAGAGTCTCCCCACTTGACAAACAACCCTGATAATTCAGACTCTGAAGATTCTTCAAGTATGTGGGAAGGAAAAAGAGCCTTATCTGGACATCCTCACCCGCCATCCTCTGCATATTTATTGCCAAGTTGACCTCTTATCACTGACAGGTCTGAGAAGCAAACAAAACCGTAAATCTCTCTTGTGTTACTCCCTCATCTTATGAATATATAAATTTCCAGGGGATGATTAATAATCAGAACTTCTAGACCCACTGGGCACATTGCTAGCTGATAGGCTAATCAAAGACTTGTGCTCATATGATCAGCATCTGGAAGTCCCTGTCAGAGTAGAGCAATTACTTCACATTAAAAAGCCTGCTTTGGGCAACAAAGATACCATCCATTGATGGGAAGTGGGGGAAAGAAAAACACATAGGCATGAAAAAATTAAAAACAACAACAACGACGACAACAAATGTCCTCTAATTTTTTTCTTTAGTTTATAACTAGTATTTTAAAACAAATTTCTTTATGATTTTTGATATTTTGAGATGTGTAAAAGGCTTTTTAAAAATTCTCATTAAAACACAGTGTTGTTTCTAACTAAATAAAATCTTCATTTCTTATTTTTCAGGTTTTCAGCCTTCCTAAAACTGAAACTTAGAGATGAGCCAATCTGGCTGCTAAAGGCAGTAGAGCTGCTCCAAGGGGGGATTGGCCTTGGATCTTGCTGTTGGCACATCCTTCCAAATAACAAAGTACTTCATTAAGTTAAAGTTCAGAACATAATGTGGGATAACAACTTTACTCTTTGAGTTTGAATTTGCTTGAAAATTATCTTTATTATTTATTTTTTTTCTTAAATCATTTCATAAATCTAAAGTTAGAAGAGGTTTCAGAGATCAACTATTTCAACTCATTTGATAGATGAAATAGGGGATGAGGGAATCTTGTTCAAGGTCACATATGTGGATAAGCAAAAGAGGCACTATTTAATGCAGCACCTCTGTCTACAATCAGCTTTTTTCTCACTAGCATATGTTTGTTTTTGTTTTTTTCTTCATCATCTCTTGTCATAAAGTCACTTCTGTTTTTTTATTTTCCAATATGAGTTTGTAGAGGGAAATCAAAAGATCCTTGAATAATGTTGAGTAGATACACAAATAAATGGTAGCAATTCACTTGGATAAATCTCACTTTGACCTCATTACCAGGTGGAGAAGGCCAGGAAGTAAGACTCCAATCCAAGTCTTGAATCTACAGTAACTTGGCCCCCCAAAACTCCCTTTTCTGATGAAAATAGTACAGACATACTTGCTAATATGCAATTAGAAATCTAGTGACTGAAGCAAAATGTAAAACTACTACACAAAGGATCAAAGGCTTACCTTTGACCTTAGAACAAGAGAAGCAGCCCACAATAGAGACTAAAGACATTTGGGAGAAAGGTACTTGAGCACATTGATAGGATAAATCTACTCTGATGTGCATATCAACTATATACATCTCTGTCTAAGTAACCAAGATTAGGGCTTAATTATTTACATCTCACTAGATCATGCTTCACAGAAAAGGTATTGAGACATCAAAGAATGTATGTTGTAGCAAGCCTATAAGGGTTGGAAATATATATGTTTATCTCTCTGATTAATAAAATTTGAAGAGTTATTGAATTCTCTCCACCTGGCCCCTTCATTCCACGTCCTTCATTCACTACTGGAGCTGGACTTCAACAACCATGTCAGAAATCACTGAGTTGCTTTAAAAAATACATTTTGTTTGTATTTTGCGAATATTCCTACTACAAAAAGAAAAAATGATTGATGTAAATATTTTGATGTATAAAGGGATTTGATATTGACATCCTTAGTTCTACACAGCTAGTTTTAGAATATTTGTGTCTATCAAATATTAGTTTTGTGATATTTGTGGTGCCAAATATATACATATTTATAACTTTAATTTGCTTTATGTAATGATTTCACTATTCACAACTCCATCAACATAGTAGTAGTGCTTCTTGCTGTCCACCTTCCTGCCAACACTGTAATATTTAACAATTTTTTGGATATGAAGTAAAATATATTGCTTTCTCTCCAGGGGAGAGGTTGAAGAGAAGGGAGGTAGGAAAATTTGGAACACAAGGTTTTGCAAGGGTGAATGCTGAAAACTATATTTGGATACATTTTGATAATAAAACCAATTATTTAAAAAAAAAACCAAAAAACAAAAGTCTCCTTTCTTTTCCCATTATTATCCCATTGATTTTTTGTTCAGGATATAGTGGCAAAACAGATACTCTGCATATATATATATATATATATATATATATATATATATATATATATATATATATATATATATATATGTATGTATATATGTATGTATATATGTATATATGTGTATATGTATATATGTGTATATATGTATATATGTATATATATGTATATATATATATGTATATATATGTATGTATATATATATATATATATATATATATACTTGTCTTCTTATTAGAATATAATCTCATTAAAGGTAATGAGTTGTTTATTGTAATCATTGTAATAATAAATTCTCTCTCATTGTATCCCTAGCACTTAGCATGCTCCCTGGTAAATGCTTGTGGAATTACCATGATTGAACCATATACTCTAAGGTAATGACATCATTGCCTTGGTGTTCAGTCATTTCCACCATGTCCAACACTTCATGAACTCATTTGGGGTTTTCTTGCAAGATATCAGAGTGGTTTCACATTTCCTTCTCTAGCTCCTTTTACAAATGAGAAACTAGGACTGTGGGCTAGGAAGTATCCATGGCCAGACTTTAACTCACAAAATTAGTCTTTCTTACTCTGGATCCAGCACTCTATCCATTTTGCCACTTAACTGTCCCACATCAAATAGAACCCTTCATTTTTAGAGATGATGAACTTGAAGCTCACGCCGATGAAATTGCCAGGAGACTCCATGGATAGGATGCTCCATGGACTCACAGAGTCAGGTCTGAATGAACAATAATGCATGCAGAAAAAAACAAAAAAACTACATCCACAGTATGCTAAATATAATTTATTTTATATGTGATATATATATATATATATATATATATATAATATGTGAATACACACACACACACACACACACACACACACACACAAACACAAAATCTGCCAAGATCATTACAAGAATTCTAGGAAGATATTTGGTAGTAGTAATGATAATATAATAACAATAATCACTATCATCACCTAACATTTCCCAAATTTCCTAGTACAATTTAAATATTTTTACATATATTCCACTCATATTCATGACAACTCTATTAGCTAGACTTTATGATTTTCTTCATTTTATAGAATTTTACAGAATTGAATTTGAGACAGTTAAGTGAGGTGCCCAGGGTCACACAACAATAAAGTTCATGAGTTGAATTTGAACTCAGATCTCTTCTGACTTCAGTTGCAGTGCTTTACCAAATCACCTAGTGGCCTTTAATATTAATAAACTACTCTTCATATAGAGAAGATGGATAAAGGGAAGGAAAGAGAAAGAAAGAGAGAAAGAGAGAGAGAGAAAGAGAGAGCGAGAAAGAGAGAGAAAGAGAGAGAGAGAAGAGAGAGAAACAGAGAAGAGGAGGAGAAGAGAGGAGAGGAGAAGAGAAGCAAAAGGAAAGTGAAGGGAAGGAAGACAAAAGGAAAGAAGAATGAAGAATACAGAGAGGGAAGAAAAAAGGGGAGAAAAAGAAATATGTCTACTCTGAGTGCATGGAATATTCCATTTTTGTTTGGGTATCCATAATAATGAGAACAGTCTCTGGAACATAGTAGAAACTTAAAAGACATAAGCCCAATAGAAACACTGCTGAGTCAAAGATATGCAAAGTTTGATAGCTTTTTGAGCATAGTTCCAAATTGCTTTCCAGAATGGTTGGATTCATTCACAACTCCACCAACCATGTATCAGTGTCCCAGTTTTGCCACATTCTCTTCAACATTCATCATTATCTTTTCCTGTCATTTTAGCCAATTTGACAGGTGTTTAATGGTATCTCAGAGTTGTCTTAATTTGCAATTCTCTGATCAATAGTGATATGGAACACCTTTTCATATGATTCTAAATACTTTCAATTTATTCATCTGAAAATTATGTTAATATCCTTTGATTATTTGTCAATTGAAAAGTGACTTGAATTCTTATAAAGTTGAGTCAGTTTTCTATATATTTTAGAAATTAGGCCTTTGTCAGAACCTTTGAACATAAAAATGTTTTGCCAGTTTATTGCTTCCCTTCTAATCTTGTCTGAATTAGTTTTGTTTGTACAAAAACTTTTAACTTAATATAATCAAAAGTATCAATTTTGTGATCAATAATGATCTCTAGTTCTTCTTTGGTCACAAATGCCTTCCTCCTCCACAGATCTGAGAAGTAAACTATCCTATTTTCTTTTAATTTGTTTATAATATTATTCTTTATGTCTAGATCATGAACTCATTTGGACGTTATTTTGGTATACAGTATTATGTGTGGATCAATGCCTAGTTTTTATGATACTAGTTTCTAATTTTCCTAGCAGTTTTTGTCAAATAGTGAGTTCTTACCCCAAAAGCTGTGGTTGTTTGGTTTGTCAAATGCTAGATTACTATAATCATTGACTACTTTGTTATGAGAATCTATTCCACTGATCAACTGCTCTATTTCTTAGCCAGTACCAAATGCTTTTGATAACCACTGCTTTATAATATAGTTTTAGATCTGTTATATCTAGGCCACCTTAATTTGCTTTTTTTTTTTTCATTCCCTTGAAATTCTTGACCTTTATTTTTTTTAATTTCCTGATGAATTTCTTATTATTATTTCTAGATCAGTAAAATAGTTTCTTGGGAGCTTGATTGGCATAGCAATAAAAAGTAGATTAATTTAGATTGTATTGTCATCTTTATTATATTCACTTGACCTATCCAAGAGAACTTGATTTTTACCAATTGCTTAGATCAGGGTAGAAAGTGTTTTGTAGTTTTGCTCATATAGTTCCTGACTCCCTCAAAAGATAGATTCCCAAATATTTTATCCTATCAACACTTATTTTAAATGGAATTTTTCTTTGTGTCTCTTGCTGTTGGATTTTGTTAGTGATGCATACAAATACTATGATTTATGTGGATTTGTTTTGTATTCTGCAACTCTGATAATGTGGATTATTTCTAATAGTATTTTACTTGATTCTCTAGGGTTCTCTAAGTATACCATCATATCTTCTGCAAAGAGTTATAATTTGCTTCCTCATTACCTATTCTAATTATTTTAATCTCTTTTTCTTCTCTTATCACCAAAGCTAGCATTTCTGATACAATATTGAAATAGTAATGGTGATAGTTGACAACCTTGTTTCACTCCTGATCTTATTGGGAATGGTTCCAGTTCACCCCCATTACATATGATGCTTACTGGTGTTTTTAAATAGATGTTACTGACTATTTTAAAGACAAGTCCATTTAGTCCTATATTCTCTAGTATTTTAATAGCAATGGGTGTTGGATTTTATCAGAGTCTACAATTTATTGATGAAGAAAAGTATCACTCTGTCAATTGATAACCTTTCAAACTTTTCAAAATGTTTGAAGGAATAAAATCTTACATGTCTGTGTTGGTGAGTAGAAAAAGTAGCATGTAAATAACTATGTGCAAAAAAGGTTAGATGTTAGAAAAATAAAAAATAATCAACAGAGAGAAGCCAATAGAAATACATGGATACAAAAAGATTACATGCCATTATTAAGAATTGTATCTAGTTTTTCATCATTATAAGGCCATTTCCACTGTCTTTGTCTTCACAGTCAGAAGCATGTCTTTGGTTCACGGTATCCTCTGAGTGAGCAGAGAACTATCTGGAACTGGTAATTTGGAGAAATAATAAATGCTTCAGGGACATTGGTTTCTGTTAAATTCAGTTTTCAGTCTGAAATTCACGCCTGGTGTTTTTTTTTTAATTGTTTATGTGTGTGTGTGTGTGTGTGTGTGTGTGTGTGTGTGTGTGTATGTGAATAGCTTCTTTAAGTGCTCCATATCAATTAATAGTAGTTGTGAAAAGGTTATCATTATTTTTGCAAAGTTTATTATTCATATTATTTTCTGTCTCTCCTTCATGGCTTTGGGCATGACCTAATTTGCACTGTGCAAGCATTGTGCTTAAAATCAGGGTTAAGCAATACTATGATGGGGTATTTCTGTGTATACTTTAGATGGCCAGCATCATTTGATGCTGCATATAATAAATTATTTTGTTTATTCTAATAAATAGTTTGCTTAAGCTTCCAAAGACATATAATTCTAGTTGTCTGCTGGATCAGCGCTACAATTTCTATTTTTATTTTTTCCATTTGATGATTTCTTCTGGTGATCATGATGGTAAGGAAAAAAAGTGCTTTCAACTCAGGTATAACATACTTAAATGCAAATTGCCATTATATTGTTGATTATTCCTGTGTCCTGGCATAAGACACAACTTCTAAGGGTTCTAAGGGTTTCAGTTTCTTCATCTATGGAATAAGGGTGTCAGACTAGATAATCCCTAAAGTCCTATTCAGAAGTAGCTCTAGATCACTACCCTTAGGGACATATCCCCTGGATGTATTATTTGGATTTTTTTAAATTGTATACTCAGTTTTGAGCAAGTTGACTTGTACATAGTAGATACTTGTCAGTTACTTGATTAGTTGAATAAACATTCCCTATGATAGATCATGGATGGAGAGTAAAAATGATTGCATCCTAAAAGAGAATTGGATTGCTTATTTTTAGATGGTGACACTGACTCATCCTCAAAATTCAAATTGCTGCCACACAAAACTTTTTCTTGAAAAGGTGAAATATGTACCTATGATTTATTATATTTTAAATAAAGTATATGTTTTCAAAATGTTCTTTAAAATATTGCCAAACTTATAGAATAAATTGGCAGCATCCCATAAAAGTGTGCACATGTCTGAGATGGCAAGAATTCCTTTTGAGGACCGCATAAAAAAAGGATCCCTTTTTTTAGAAAATAAGATCTATTTTTATTAAAAAATAATAATCAAGCTACTTGACAAAGATGCTCATATGACACCAAAAATAATATTTGCTACAAATCTTGATTTTCTGTGTGATATAAATCTCCATACTTGAGCCCAATCCAACAACTTTTCATGTCTACGAGCTGGCATCACAAATAAGATATTCCTCATTATTCTATCAATCCGTTACTAGGCTCCACATTTTTTTTTTAAAGAAAGAAGATGAAGAAAAAAAGGGGTTAAAATGATTGCTTATGCCACATTACTCTCTTTGATAATGAATATTCCTCAACATCTTATATTTCTCTTTTTTGATACATTCTTCATTTCATTCCCAATATCTATTTTTAAAATTTTTATGGTTTTCCTTATCACCCAGAACTTTACTTTTTCCATCTCAAACATTATTTTGGGAATAAATCTATATTATCTGATGATGATTTAATTATAAAAAGGCTACAGGAGAAAAAGGGTATTCTAATAAATAATATGGATAGAAGGTCCTTACAATGAAGGACCTTTTGTGCTTGAAAGAAATATTAATGTAAATGTAAGTCCTCTATATATTAAGATTTCAGTCAAAAGAAATGATTTTTCTCCATTCAGATGGCAAGTCTGCATCTGCATTTAAATAGAAAGATGAGTTCTAATTCAGATGCAGTCTACTAGAATCAGCTGAAAGAAATCAGATGTTTGGTTGAAAAATCTTTTTAAAAGTTGTATTGATTTTATATTGAATTATCTGTGTATAGGCACTGATTAAAAACCAAGTTAATCAAATTATTAATCATAATGATATTTTTAAGATATCATTAATCTGGAGGTCATTAAAGTTCAGCAATTTAAAGTATATCACCCTTCATATACTCCTTTTGTCATGATGCAGTTCCAAAATACTTATCCAACTACTCATGCTAATCTCATTTTTATATATTTGCTTCAGATTCAAAATTCAAGGACAAAGCAATTGCCTTGTCTTTTTAAATCTCCTCTCCATGGATTTCTGATTGCATGTCATATTTGTGAGAACATCTATCTTAGTCTTCAAGAAAAATGGAAAATTTTATATACATAAATACATGTATGTATACATACAAACATACATATACATACATATGAGTGTGATAGTGGATAATTGGTTATGTGTGTGAAAAGAATTATATTGAAAGTCATTTTTTGTCAATGATATTGTATTGATTTACCATTTCCTTTAGTTATGTGTCCCCCATTTTACAAATGAGGACCTGAGGTTAACAGGGGCTAAGTGACTTATCATGAGTCACCCAGCTAGTAAGTAACTGAGGCTGGATTTAAACTCAGATCTTCCTGACTCCAGGCCAAATAGAGTACATCCATTATACCCCTCCTCTCATGCTCAGCACTTTGAAATTCAAATTCAACTGTTCTTTATAATATGGTCCTCAATCAATTTAACTTCACCCATTCTGGATCTATCTCTGTTTTTCTAATTCTCAATAATTCTAAAACTATCAATTTAAAGCTGGAAGAAAAATTATAATTCATTTTTGGCACAATGCAGATAGCTAGTTTTGGCTTTGAGGCCATCTTCCTGACATCCATATCCACTCCACCCTCTAGTTTCTACTAGTTGTTCTAGCTACAGTGGAAGGTTCTTGATTTTCTAATTGATGAGCTTCCATCATTTCTGGTTCAACCCAGAATTAATTCTCATATTCCTTTATCATTTTCACACAATCTCCCAGGCTTCAAACTCCATGTCTTCCCTATCACTTCATCTACCAAACTGAGTCACTTGACTTGTGAAGACTTGACTTCAGTCTTTATAGCACAATACAGACTACCATTCAAATACATATTCCCCAAGTATCCCCTTCCCTCTTTTTATTTCCAGATGTAAGAAAAACATAAAGCAAATCTATGTCACCAATCTCAAAAATACATTAGTTCTTCTATGGATGCACTCAATATTTCTGTGATTTCCCTGAGTAAAGTACCTTTCTAAGACCACAGATCTCATATATCTCATAACAACATAACAAAAATGTTTCTTGAATGCATAGGATCCTGTATTTATTCATTTATTTTCCAAAGGCTATGAAATGATTGTTTTTCATTCATTGATGCATAAATGCATTTATTTATTAAGCAAACCCATGGCTCTCACTCTATGGTTGAGAAAACATAAGATCCAAGAGTTTATATAACCACCCTACTGTCATATAGCAAGGAATCAAACCAAGATCTTTTTAGATTCTAAACTCATAGTCTTTTTTATAATCTAATGTTAGCAATTATATTCCACAAGCAAGTCTCATTCAGATTAGCCATGATCCTTTGAATGTATATCATGATTGTTGCTTGGAAGGAAAGTTATGGCTAATCTTGGCAGTATACAAAAAAAGGAAAGACAATACTTTGTCAACAAAGTTATGTATGCTTTTTCCAGCAGCAATGTAGGCATATGAGAATTGGATTATGAGGAAAACTGACTACCACAAATTCATCACTTTCAGTTGTGTAATTCCCTAAACGTCTCTCCTCCTCAACTTTTTCTCTTGTAATACCAAATTTCCTTCTACATTAATTTTCCATGCAATGACTTATGAAAAATATTTTCTAATCACTGCAATTGGCAGGCCTCTCTTCCAAATTATGATATGTGCACATGCAAGAGGGGAGTCCCACCCTTCTTGGCCCTGGATAATAAAGCCAGTAAGATAATTCAGGCCATCAACCATGAGTACCAATTTCATTGAATTAAACAATTAATAAACCAAAGTCATAAAACAGATATAAACCCTCCTAAAATCATTTATTGAATTAGTCAATCCAATTTGAAAATATGATATTAATTTAATAAAAGCATATGACCCCATATTGGAAAATTATTGTGTTTATTTAAGGAAAATTACCCAACTAGATGGAGTTTGAATAAGATAGTAAAGTATTTTGTGATCTAAGATTTCTATTATATTCCAGTATAACTAAAGACCTGTCAAGAAATAGATTAGGTGGAAAGAGGGAAGATAAAATATCTGTTTCTCCATCATGATGTCCATAAAATGATACTGGGAACTTTCAAAGGTTAAAAGACTAGAATTTTCTTTTTTTGTGTGTAACACAGGTTATCTACAATAGCCATAGCTGAAAACATCATCTTCATTATAATCAAAGACAATGTACATGAATGGAAGAAAGAAAGCTTCAATATTTTTATGAGGAAATCTATTTTCAAAACTCTAAAAGGAAATGTGTATATCTATCTATATGGATGGATAGATGCATACTAAAGAAAAACTAGATAAAGATTCCACAAATGAAAAACTTCCAGAAACCTGAAATTAAAAAATCAATTTGCCACATGAGCTTTCTTAATTTAACAGCCCCTCTCTATTCATTTTCTATGTATTTAAAAGAATGAGAGGAGAGATTATATTGTGGCAACCATTCTTCCTATCATTTGTATAGTTATTTTAGTCATGCCTGACTCTTTGTGACTCCATCTGGGGATTTCTCAGCAAAGAAACTAGAATGATTTATCATTTCCTTTCCCATATCATTTTCAGATGTGGAATTTAGGCAAACAGGATTAAGTCGCTTGCCCAGTGTCATGCAGCTAAGATGTGTCAGAGGCCAGATCTGAACTAATGATGAGTTTTTTCTGCCTTCAGAACCTACTTGTACCTTCTTTCCATTATACCACCTAGTTGACCTTCTTTCTATTCTACATTAAAAAAGACTTTTTTCCCTAAAAGCTAATTAATGAATTGAGAAAGGTTTGAGAAGGAAAGTAGATAGTGTTTCTGAATAATGGCAGTATATTTAAAAGAAAAAAAAAAAACAATCTCTAAAGTATTCTTAGAACCCTACAAAGACAAATAGCTAATCATACTCTGGATACCTAAATTCTATTGGTGATGGAGGAAGAAGAAGTCTGAAGAGATACTATATAAATATTGGTTTGCATAAGTAAGTTATAAAATATAGTCTGTGGACCCCTGGGGATCCCTGAGACACTTTCTGGTGTTCTTGGAATTTACCTCTATGTGTCATTAGAATATTTGCCCTTTTCCAATGATATGACTGTATGAGATTGTATTTTTTCCACATGCTTTAACCAAATCAACATATGTCAACAGATTAAATATAGAAGCAATTAGAAGAATCTAAGCATGTTTTAATAAGCTAGACATTATGGAAACCCCCACCAATAAAACAATTTGTTTCTTTTTTGTATTTGAAAACTGTAATGTTCTCTGGTCTGGTTTTCTTAGGGTTTCTGGGTCAGTTCAGCAATCACCACAAGAACAGCCAGGTGTTAAAGTCCAAATCCTTTATGATCTCATTGCCTTGTCTTGTCTCCTTTCCTGGGACTCAGTTAGCTTTCTTAATGGCCTTCTGGAGTCTTGGTTTCAGTGGAGAAACAAAGGAGGAGAGTCTGCCACCAAGGTGGTATGAGATGGGATGAATCTGAGTCCAAGGGCTTGTGCTCCAGCCTCCAGCCTTCTGCCCCTTGTCTTCTCTGGCTCTCTCTCCTTTCCTCTGAGAGCTTAAGCTCCTGCCTCCAATCTTATTGTCTTCTCTGCCTCTGGCTGAGTTTGTCCAAGCTTATATGTTCTCTTATATGCTCTGTAGGTGTGAACCTTGTAGAACTATATTAAGTACTAAGTACATGTACTTAACTAAAGAACTGTTAAGCACCACGCTAAACAGATAACCATTGTCTTTATCAATTTCACTGACTTAGCACCTTGTAAAAATCCTTGTTTCATGTTCAGACTTTTGGCCCATAATAGAAAACATATATTTCTTTGAAATATATTGTTAATATGTAAAGAGTTCATTTTTATTTTAAGTGAATACGAATATTAATAAATTTCTCTTTGTATGTATGTGTATATATACACACATATGTATATATATATATATATATATATATACGTATATATATATACACATATATATATGTATACACACATATATATGTATACACACACACAAATACACACACATTATATATGTATACACACACACAAAAATACACACACACATATATATATGTATATACACACACACATATATATATATATATATATATGTATGTATGTATGTATGTATGTATGCTGGGTCCAGACATTTTGCAAAGAAATACTGTTGTCCATAGAGTATTGTCCAATCCATTGAAAGCTCCTCGGGGGAGATTGTTTTGTTTTTATTTTGTTTTGCTTTTTTCATTTTTAACTTGTTTGTCTCTTTAAAGCACGTAGTGTTGTATATAGGAATCATTTAACAACTGTTTGCAGATTTAGAAAAAAAAAGGATTACTGAAAGGCAGAAATGCATGATTTATTTAAGGACCCAGGAATGTATACCTCTTTCAGAAAAAGTAGGAAGTAGGGAAGCTACTACATTTTTTGAAGAAAAATTGTAGTGTTCTGCTGTCTAAATTGTAATCATTCTCTGTGAATCCTAACAAAAAATAATGTACCTAATGACATCTGTGATGGTGATGGTGTGATTAAAGAGATACCGTAAGCAATTAAAGAAAGGTAGAAGATAGTTGCACTTGAATCCATTATAAACTCACAGACTTTTCAATTGCAGCAGTACTGCTGAAGATTTGAACTCAATTTGTGTACTTTATGGATTCACCTTTGGAAACATGGCCACACATTCTTTGTATAAGCACATAAACAAATATGCAAAAGATATGAAATGGCTTCATAATCTCAAAAGAATGGGATCTTTTGGAATTCTCTATTATCTAACAGTCTCTAATCAGATAAGTACTTCAAAGTAACGGTTTTTACCTAGAAATTAAGCCAAGGTAAGTGTCAGAGATGAGATATGAACCCAATTTTCTTAACACAAAAGCATAGTCCTCTAACCACCATACCAGACTGAGGGGCAGATAGTGCTATTATTGTTAAGACTAATTCACATTTTCATATAAAATTTCCTCTTTAGGCAAATCTTTTTTAATAGGCTGATGTAATTTTTATAGTTTTTGCATATGATTTATAACCCATGGCCTCTGAGTGTGTATGTGTGAATGATGGCTTGGAGGAGGGGGGACTTTCATTAGCATTCTGACAGCCATGGAGCTAATAACTAGCACCCACCCTGGGGTGCAATAACATTACCTCTTATATAGCTAATAAACCAAACAGGGTCTGGGGATCATTAGCTTTCTCTCTCTTCTCTTTGTGAAATGCTCTCATTTCATGGATATCTTTGATTTGAGAGTAAGGGGAAGAAAGAGATTTGAGTAGAAAATGGTATTTAGAGAATAACTCACCCCCCCAGTTTGGGCCCTCCTTCCTCCCCCACTTTTGACCTTCCTTCTTCCTCTGCAGCTCTCTGAATTGTTCAGTACAGAGGAATCCAAGTTCACACATCTTTGGCACTTGTGAAGGGAACGTAACACATCAACAAGGGATATAATCCACAAGGAGCTACTATAGATAGTCAGCAGTCTTATTCCTGAATATCACCTCCTGAATGTCAATTTCTCATGAACTATACATATGCTGCTCTTTGAATCTGAAATACCGATTTATCCTATTTACTTGGCATATATTCAGAATGCATATGTCTTTCCTCTTGGGTTACCGATCTAGATCAGCTTGAAAAATTTCCAACTAAGATGCTAATTCGTAGGAGAAGCTCTCCCTTGATACAGAAGATATACCATCAACTTGCTATACTTGAAGCTAAAGAAAGCGTGAAGCCTTCATACCACTGATGCACAGTCACAATTAACTTCAATTCAATTCAGTTCAGGTGAGTTCCCAATGACTCACACTCATTCAGAGTTTGCTGTGAACAGGTAAGCATGAAGTACTGGATACAAAGGAGTTCTTCAGAGCCAGAAACTGGTTTCGAGCATCATCTTGGATAATACCTGTTGGTTATGTGACTCTGAGTCAATCATTGAAACTCTCAGTGTTTCTGGCAACTGGCTAAGAGGGTAAGTGGGAGATTTTTCAACAGCACAGTGAGTTTTCTCACTAGGAATTTCCTATTGCAGTGAAATTATAGATGTGGAAAGCCCTATCTATACTTCCCCCTCAAATGTGTTTGCCACTAGGGATAAAACAATACCCATGCTCTCCCCATTCTCAAGGAGCTTACACTCTACTTGGAGCCATGATGAGCATAATATTGCTTTGAGGATTTATGTTCGAGTCACTCCTCCAGCAGTTCAGAGCCAGCAGATACACTTTAGCGTGCTTCCTTAGTACTCTTCTCCAAGCTACACTGCCTCATTCCCACAGAACTTTGTCCCTTTTGTGACTAGGAAACCTTGTCACCCTGAAAGCTCCTTCCACCCTGGACAGCTCCTCATTCTGTCCCTGAGGCATCTCATTTTAATTGATTAATTCCCCTGAGAATCTCAAATTGGAGGAAGGCCAAACTCCAATATCTGCATTGCTGTTGTGTTTTCAGATTTTGTTGCCATTCCTAGATTTTGGAAAATTCTGGTAGCCTTTTTTGGGCAGCCCTGGAGGGGACAGAGTAGTCCATGGCTTTTCCTCTTCAATTTATTTATCAGTGTTATTTTTAGAACTCTCCTAGGACATCTATGGGTAGTTTGGTCCTTTCTAAGTCTTAATATATCATCTTCTTACAATTTTAAGTCGTGATTCTAATTTCATTTGTGTCATCAATTCCTATGCAGATTTGGATATGTTCTTTAACCTCCCAGTAGTTCATCTGTAAAAATGACAATCAGGACTGAAACTTGCCCCAGAGGGTGGCTAAAAAGAATAACTAACAGAAATGATTGCAAAGGACTTTCTGAATCAAATCGGTGCTATAAATGCTCAACTGTAAAGAGATAGCTCTCCTAATTGGATATATGTTGCCTTTACTAATCAGCCATTAGAAGCAATAATAATCAGGACAAGTAGACTATTTTCTCTTTTAATTTATTTTACTTTTAGACTAATCATAATTCTGGAACTGGGTAAAAAATGATCTTAATAACATGTATCTCACCTGAAAAGCTCCTTCATCAAACCCCCTCTCTGCTCTGCAGGCTAAAAGAAAGTTTAAGTTAAAATGTCTCATTTTAAAGGGGGTATGGGGAATCACTCATTGCCAAAAATGAATTTGATGACTTTATCAAGCAAAATGTGGATGTGTGCATAGTAATAGTTTATGATAATATCTTATTTCAATTTAAAATGTGGACAAAAATGAAAATTGCTATTGTTACCAATAAGTTTTCTTTTAACATTGAGGAACAAGTTGTGATATCAGTTCTTTAGATGTCAATAACTAACCTTCTAGATCTTATTTTTCTTTTATCAGTGTTGTAAAATAGAAAGCTATTTCCAAAAACCAACTGAGTCAGTCATTCTATCCCAGGACAATTAGTTACTTCCCTAGCATACATCATAGAAAGAGCTGTGAGATCGAAGGGAGAATAGGATATCCAAGTATAAGCCCCTCTTAATAGAGAACATGTACTAATGTATATGCTTTGATGAACTCTGTCCTAACTAACTAATTAGAAGTTATATCACAATATCTAAGTTTCCATAGGATTCAAAGGGAAGGTTCAATAGGTTTTTTTTTTTTAACTTTGTCCCTTAAAATAATGATTTAATCTAGAAAATCACAGAGAATGTCTATCAAGACTAATATTATCAGTAAAGTAACAAATAATTAAAATTAGCAAGTCTCTAAAGAACTACCAAAACAAAGGGATGATGAAACATTATATTAAAGCATGTATATAATTGAAAAAAAGTTTGATAATTAACTTTGCAGAGTAGTGTAGGACTACAATAATAAATGACTCTATACATAAAGCTAGATTAAAAAAGAAAGGAAGAAAAATATTTCATGATAGGATCACATGGATATAATAAAGTTACGATACTATATAAATTATTTTAGACATATTACTAAACTGATTAATCTATCAAGGAGTTTCTAAATAAAATAGATACAACTATCAAGAGCAACAATAATTCTTGAATCCCAAAAAAAATTAAAACCATAAAATTGAACAGAAGAATAAACTAATTAAGATCCTAAAGCAAATTCATTACTTCTGTATTTACTAAACCTAAGTACATCAAATAGTGAACAATGAGTTCATCAAGTACTTCAGATAAAATTCTAAAGCATCTTCCCTAAAGAGAATCTTTCCTAGGCATCTTATACTGCATAACATCAAAGACTCCAAATGCCTGAGTCTAAACACTAAAGATAATCTGTATAATCTGTACTGATATTGATTAGATGTTGTCAACTGAACCAGAGCTGACCATTACTCTGTGGGTGGTCAGAGGTGAGCAAAGAATTCTAGAGACAGGAGAGTCAGGAGTCAAAAAGAAGTGTAATTTCAAAATGAAGAAATTGGCTTTGCAACTTAAAATCTTCACTTGTTTAGAAGGATGCAATTTATTGGAGTGGGATAAAGTCTATCTTCCTGGAAACCAGGAAAAAACAGAATCTACCATCATTATCTTTATGTATTAAGTAAACTGTTATTATGATTGGCTTTTCTTGACTTGGTCCTGTGGGAACAGTCCCCCAGTTGATCTTTTCAAATCTTAAGAAGTATTGAGACTTGTGATCATTCAACAGGAATTATGTGTTAATGTGGGGGAAACAGGATTACAGCCCATAGTTTGGCTCTTTTAGTCAAAGCAATTGTATTGTTAGAGAGTTTGAAGGTTTAATTTAGCACTCTCTGAGTCAGCTACTCCTGGCTCTCAGATACCTAAGAAAAATAAGGAAGTTCCAATAGATCTAAATTGTTATTGATTAATACAAAATCATAAATACCTCAGAGAATAATAGCTGGTGCTGTTGGTCAAAGCAATCCTTTTTGCCAGAGGGTGAAATCAGGCAAAAATGTAGCACAAAAGATTGTTCTGAATCCAAGCTCAGGACAAATTCTGCCTGCTGGACCATAGCTCTGGAAAATGGGATATCCCTAAATATCTTAACATTAGATATGTCTTTACCTACATGCCATATATTCCCCTTTTCTCCTCCCCTTTTCTCTCTCTCTCTCCTCCTCCTCTTCCTCTTTGTCTTTTCTCTTGTCTCTTTCTCTCTTTCTACTTTTAAGATATAGTGAAGGGGACAATTTGTTGACCAAAGGTTACAATATATAACAGAAATAAAAATCAATAATGTTGATTATGTAAAATTTTAATAAATCTATGTGTTCTTACTGGTCACAAGCATGTAGAAAATATATTGTTTGGTTGGGGGGTCACATTTTTGGTCTTCCAAGTTTTCATTTGTCTGGTCATTAAGTATGCCAAATAATCCTCATGTTGACTGACATCTTCCATAATGATGAGAACGGTGTCATTTAATATGAAAAATTACTTTTAGTCCATACACCAACCTAATTCTTTTGCACAGTTTTCTATTTCTACATGAAATAACATCTCATCTATTTTCTAGTATTGTAATATTTTCTTCATTTCTTGTATCTCACCTTACAAACTGTAAGTTCCTTAGTAAGGAAGGAACTTACATTGTGTAAGCTTCTTTAAGGGCAAGGGATTCATCTCACAATTGTTGCTCTCCTTAAACTGTATTGTAGCTATTCAACTTACAATAAAAATGTGTCTAGTGAGTTCGTAGAATTGTTCTCCATAATGAATATATTTGGGATATATTTTGGGAATTTTCTGCCTCTTACCTTTTATGTCACTTAAATTACCCATTGCTTGATCTTTATCATGAAAGAGAGATGAATTCTCTAAAGATTATATTTTTTGTATCCCGTTGTCATTTTGATTCTTTGGAAATTATTGTCTTGCATGAATTTTAACCCTATACTATTACTGGGATTGTATTTGTGCTCAAAAGACAGGTACAGATATCGGATAGTAACTTAGAATTATTGGAAATGAACATTGCCCAGATGGATTTAAGAGGGAACCATATTGTTATGATCTAAACTAGGATAGCTTGTGTTAATTTCACCATTGCTTCTCTCACCCTCAGTTCCCTATATTTTCCCTCTAGGACAACAGTGAGTCATTAGAACATATACAGGAGAGTTTAAATGAACACTGCCACCTCAACACACACACACACACACACACACACACACACACACACACACACACACACACACAAACACACAAACACACACACATTATGAACTTATATATGGGAGCTTTGGGCAAGAATGTGGAAAGAAATCTTTTCATTTTGGCCACAAGTCTTTTAAGGTCTCATGGAATCTCACTGCTGGCTGCATTTAACTCCCTGTATGCTATTCTTATCCAAAAACCTGAAGATTAGCAAGGATGTTTTTAATAAAAGCAATTGCTTGGCTAAAACTTCAAACGCTGAGTGGAATATTTGTGATATGGAAGAGTTTTTAAAGCCAGTAATCTTCTTTATATTTCAGTCCACACCACCACCACCACAATTAAAAAGTATCATCATTCATTAAAAAAGTTTAGAATTAGAAGTAAACTCATATCTTTATGTCATGTATGTTATTTAAATATTTTCCTTCCTTTCCTCTTCCCTCCCTCCTTCCTTCCCTAATTTCCTTTGTTCCTTCCTTTCCTCCTTCCATCCTTTCTTCATTCCTTCCACAAAATGCTTCTTTTTAGTGAAAGAAATTTTGAAAGATATAGAGTTAGGGTTGAATTGTGAAGTTCAAAAGCATTGAGGGAAGGGGGCAAAGTAATATTTAACCACTTTTCAAACATACCTCAATGGGTTCATCTCTTTTGAAGAAAATATTTTTTAAAAGTTTAGAAACATCTCTCCTTGACATAGTCTCGGCTAACTTAGCCCAAAAATGTAGATTGGGGTCAGGTGTTCCAAATATGGTAGAGGCTATTTTTTCCTCCTCATTTTTCTTCTTTATGCTCATCAAAGAGCCTTTAAAATTAGATCTTGTACCTGAAATGGATAACACCTGGTAGCTATCCATACAGTTAGAGACAATATCACTAAATTTAGTAGTGATGATGGCAAAAATCAATCTAGCTGGTTTGAACCTGAGGTGGGGAAGGATGGACAGAAAGTCAATGAAAAAATGGTAACTTCTATTTAAACTCTCTAGAACAAAATTTCATTATCTTCAAAATGAGGATGTCCAACTAAATGAGTTTTGAGTTACCTTTATCTCCAGTCTTTGATCCTAAAAAAAGTCAGAGACCCAGAGAGATGTCAGAAGTCCTACATTTTATAAGATGTGACTATTGGTCTTGGGAGAGAATAAGAGACTGGTCAAAGTCACCTGGGTCATTAGTATTAAAGAAAAGTGTTAAATCCATGTTTTCTAACTTGATTATTAGTCCTCTTTGTCTTGCAAGACATAAATATCTAATTACATATTATTTTAATTATATTGAATATTGTTAATATTCAATAATATATTGATATATGATAATATAGTCATATAATTAATACTAATATACAATATGCCATTTTAAAAGTCAACTATAATCTAATCACCTTGCTAAAATTTAGAGATAAGAGACCAAAGAATGAAAGTATCCCCACTTGCTAGAAGCTTGCATTTCAATGGAGGAAAAGATACAGAAAAAAAAGGTCAGCAGAAATATGAAGTAACTTCATCCAAATATATACAAAATCAAAGATGTTTATGGGAATCAAGAACAGCTTCATGCAGAAGAAGATAGTCAAGCTACATCTGAAAGAAAGCCTCTAGGAAGGTGAAGCAAAGACAAAGGGATTTTCAGGTATGTTAATAGCTCAAGGCAAAAGTATAAAGAGGAATTACATGTAGATTTTTTTTTAATCATAGGTGGGGAGGGAATAATGTCAAATGGGGCTGGAAAAAGGAAAATTGGAAACTCTAGACGAGTTCATATTTTAAGCAAGAGGTAATCAGAAGCCACTGGGATTGACTGAAAGAGGACTGATATCAAATCTGCACTTAAGGAATTTTTATTTCTTTTTTATATCTGTGATAGACTAGAATTATAAAAAGTTAAAGACAATTAAAATCAGAATGCTTTTGCAGTGAATCTAGGTAAGAGGTGATGAGAACCCCAGATAATTTGTTACCTGTTTCCAACTAAGTCAATGGGACAGTTGTGATAGTAGAAACAGCAAGGTTTAATAATTGATTGAATATGTAGGGGTGAGGGAGAGGAAAAAAAATTTAGGATAATGTGGAGGTAATGAACCTTTATCTACTATACTCACTTCCATTCAAACCTGTTACATTTCTGAATTCGTTACTTCTTTAATGGAATTCAAAATGATGTAAAAAACAAAACACCACCATTGAAAAAAAAGAAGGAATGCAAATTTGTTGTCATGATTTTTGACTTCCAAATTGTAGAACATTATTTCCTAAATAAGCACTGCAATAATTCTCCATTATAAAACTCCTTTCATCCATCAGACTTGGGCTCAGAAATCTTCACATTGACTTAAATATTAGTTTACAAGCTGCTATGAAGTGAATGCCTAAGGCCAAAGAAAATTTTCATTAGTAACTGAGGCAATGTGAATAAGGCTAAAAAGATATGTTTCTTCAACCTCCAAAAAATATATGTAGTTAATGAAAATCTTGTAAGATAAAGCAAGTGATATTGGATAGAACCTGTATTTTTCTCACTAGATTTATATTTATCATGAACTTATGAAAGTGTTGTCTTTATTTTGATTATCTGAAATAAAAGCATAGCCATTTATGGGTATATTAAAAAAAAAAAAAGGATCCCCATGAATTTAAGTATAGTCACTTATGGAAAAATCTATAAAATTCAGCTGCAGGGAATAATTGAAAATAATCATTGGTAAATTACTGATTTCCTTAGGCTGAACATTGTCACTGAGGAACTCATTAGGATTATTTCTCTCTGAATTTATAAAAAATGACAATAAGCTGAGAGTTTGGGATAGTAAGACTACATTTCCACAGACATCACTGAATGAATTTCTAAAACTAAACTTAAAATCATTTATGATGAAACAATAAAAAATGAAGATCATCCTTTGTCTGCCAGATGCAGAAACTCTTATGTGTTTTTTTTGAGGATATGGAGGAAATTCCTTGTGAGATATTAGATATAGGCAAAGTATAATAACCTTCTGACAGAATTTTCCTTCATTGGATATCTTCAAGGGAAGACTAAATTTCCCCTTTTAAAGAAAGTTGTAGAGGGAGATGTCTGTTAAGGTAATGTTTGAAACTGATGGTCTTCAACAGCTTTTCTAAATTCTGTGCTTCAATGATGTTTGCTAACTACATATTAACAGCCCTTGTCATTTAAACTGCATCTCTTTTGCCAAAGGGTTTCTTTAAATATAATTGAGTTTTGTAATAATATAGAGAAAATCATTTCTTGAAAATCCTTCCTTTGATTAGATGATCAAGAAGATATATTTCTCTGAATGTTTTTAATTTCAAGATACAGTGATTTTCCTTTTATATATTTACATGACTTAAGAAAAAGCAAGGATTAGAGTGAACAGCTTGTTTCCTGGCCAGAGGTATGGTTCACTTCTGAATACTTGCATTCAGTGTGGAATTCTTTCTTTTCATTTTTCAGATTGAAACTTGGATCAATATTCAGTGGTGAATTTTTTTTTATTCTATCAAACATAACTTTTAAAGAGAAGTTGGCTCTTTTTTTCTTTAAAAGAATATTTCATCATCAAATATATCTTTTCCTAAGCCATCTTTTGTTTGTAAAAGAAGACATTCTTCACTTCTCTAGAGCTCAGGGACAAACACTTTGAAGACTCATTGCAGTGTGTCAATGTGGCTTATTGGAAAGAGCATTGATTTTTCAGAGTTAGGAAAGCTTGGTTCAAAGCCTGCTTCCCACACTTTTTCATTGTGTTCTCTTGCCCAAGCCATATATTTTCTGAAAGATCCAGTTTGTTCATATGTAAAAAATGGAAGTAGCTATGTCCTAGTCCTTTCCTGTGGAATAGTTCACTTGAGACCTAAATGACAAAATAAATATAAAATCCTATGCAATTATTTCAATACTATATAACTAGCAGTGTGATAATTATCATTCTTCCTAAATTTTATAATCTCTCTATAAGTTTTTTTTCCAGATTTATATAGCCTTTGGAATGTGAAATCAAAGTGTTTACCCTCATTATAAATGCAGTTCTTTCATTCTAGTTTTTTCATGAATCCATAAATTTTGGATCTACATAATTTGGAATAGAATTTTCACAGATGACGTCTTATGTTTAAAGACCAGTGTCATATACCAATTGCAAATTTTATTTGCTTTTCCTCTTCCCTGTGGCAGATTTAGCCCCAACCTTTCCCTAACACTAACAAAACATTAGATTAGAAAAAAAAAATAAAACAAAACAAAAATAAATAATCCATAGATTGCATGGTTAGGCAGTTAAAAAGATTTCCTGAAACTGCCTTTCAGTCTGGCCCATCAATTCCATTTTTTCATCTAGTTTTTTTTTTTTTAAGTTAATTGATTTTATACAAGATTAGGAAAATGTCTCCTGCTCCTAGGTCCTGAGAGATGATCAGTTAGTGAAAAGATCTTCTATGCAGCTTCCACTAGGAAGATACTTTCCTTTTCTGTTATGTAGACTATATAGGTCTACATATTACCATGAGATATAAAATGCATCATCTGAATCTTTGCAACAAGTGTATGAAATATATATTATTATTATTCTCATTGAACAGATGACAAAACATACATAGAGCTGCATGCCTAAATATTTACATAAAGTATAACAGACACACACTTATTCATATGTAAACATGCATATAAAACAGAAGTAATATGACTGAAATGCAATGTTGATTTCTCACTTGGTTGAATCTTTAAGCTTGACTTTATCTAAGATCAATAATTACTAATCCTTTTTTTTCTAATATTCCTTATCCTTATTGTAGTGTTTGTATATATCTTTTATTTTTTATCTATGCTAACTCTTCTACTTTAATTTTGCTCCTTTATTTGCTTTGCTATTACTTAACTTTCCTCCATCAGTGGATCCCTCCCTTGTTTTCTTGTGCCACCATTTCCTTCCCTCTTTATCCCTTGCTCATTTTCCTAGTCCCCCCCCTTTATTGCCTTGTCTTATAGATTTTGGAGGGCAGCGTACCCTTCGTGGTATATATCTATATCTATATACACATACATATGCGCACACCCCCTTCCCCACACATATGTATGGTGCTCCCTATGTGAGTATCCATTTCCAATGTGAGTAGTTTTTCTGAACTGAAAGGCCACCTTCCCCCTCTAATGCCTATCAGCTCTTCTTCTGTACTTCATTTGTATAATATAATTACTATTTTTAGGTTTAACTAGACAGTATTGCTTTTAAGAATCAGATCATACTCAATTCTACCCCAATCTTTCTTTGGAGCTATCCAATTACTAATGCCAATCTTAAATATATAACATATATTTTCATGAAGTATACATAAATGATTTGTGCAAGTTGAGTTTTTTGAAATTAATCTTTGATATTGGGTCTTAAAAGTTAAATTTTCTGTTAAGTTCAGGTAAGGTGGAAGCAAATCTTAAAAATCTGCAAGTTCATTAAATGTCATTTTTTTCATTCAATAAATATCATGAGTTATTTTGCTGCATATGACATTTTTTACTACAAGACTAGTTCTTTTGTTAGACAGTATATATGATTCCAAGACCTGTAGTCTTTTATTGTGACTGCTGATAAGTCTTGTGCAATTCTAATTGTAGCTCCCATATTTGAATTGCTTTGTTTTATTTTGGTGTTTTCTTTTGTTTGTTTGTGGTTTTTTTTTTGTTGTTTCTTGAAGAATTTTCTTTTTGATTTGGGTATTTTGAAATTTGGCAATAATGTTCCTATGTGTTTTTTGCAAAGGATGCATTTGAGTGCCTTTCTTTACTGAAATTAACTTCCATATAATCTGACAATATCTTATCTAAAACAGTTATTTTCATATTACTTTGTTCCATTAGAATATAAACTCATAAACTAAGCTTGTTTTTCCCTTCCATTTTGTTGAGTTTTTTGATACACTGATTGAAGGATAGACTATGGGGCAGATTAAAAGCTAATTCAATGCTAGAGTCCTGATTCCAGGCAGGCAATCTACATCAGAGGATTCATGCCTGGATGTATGATATTTAACAATTATCAATGATTGAACTAAAGGAATAGGTGGTACACTCATTAGACTTGCATAAAACTCAATTCTTGGAAAGAGAGAAGAACACACTAGATGATAGTCACATTTTAAAGTTGTCTTAAGAGTTTAGGATATTAGCCTGAACCAAAATTAATAAATGTAACAACATTTTGAGCATAGAAAGATCATTTTACAATATAAAAATGATGAAAAAATGTTTTAATGAAGCAATTTAGGGAGAAAAAGAGATCATGAGTCAATATTATATAGCAGTTCTCTCGAAAAGGCTAATAAAACTTTGGGCTTCTTTGTGAAAGACAGATAGACAGACAGACAAACAGAAAGAGACAGAGAGATTTTCCAAGAATCTGGATATTGTTTTTAGTTCTGAATTCTGTGCATTATAACTAGGAACATCTGTGTGCAGTAGAACATCCAGAGGTAGACAATATAATTGGTGAAGGGACTTGAGTCAATAACTATAAGAGAATTAGAAGAAAAAAACTGATTGTTTCTTTCCTGGAAAAGAAGTGATCCCAGGGTAGGATTGTAGAACATTTATTTCTGCTTCAAAGTACAACCAAGAGAAATAGGTTAAAGCAGTAAATAGTCAAATTGTACATTTTGAGGTTATCAGCCATGCTACCTAGTTATCTAACAATGAAAACTGTCCAGAGCAGCAAAATTTACCTCAAGAAAAAAGAAGTATACTCTTTTTGGAGAGTTTCAAATGAAGACTGAAGAACTATTTTCAATAAAATTTGTTCTTGGATAGGAGTGTGCTAGTAAATATTTAACATCCAGGCATCCAAGAATATATAGGATACTTTTTTTTTTAATTTTGATAATAGCTTATTTTTTTGTTTTTTTTTCTTTTTTTTTTTGATAATAGCTTATTTTTAAAATACCTGTAAAGACAGTTTTCACCATTCACCCTTGCAAAATCTTATGTTCCAAATTTTTATCCCTCCCTTTTTTCTACCTCGCTTCTCTAGATAGCAAAGAATCCAAATTAGGTGCACTTCTTCTGGCATATTTCCATATTTATCATGTTGCACAAGCAAAATCAGATCAAAATGGAAAAAATATGATAAAGAAAAAAGGCAAACAAACAACAAAAAAAAGGTGAAAATACTATTTTGTACTCTGCAATCAGTCCCCATAGTGCTCTCTCGGGATGCAGATGTCTCTCTCCATCACGAGTTTATTGGAGGAATTGCCCTGAATCACCTCATTGTTGAAAAGAACCAAGTCCATGACAGCTGATCATTACATTATCTTATTCTTGTTGGGAATAAGGTTCTTTTGGTTCTACTCACTTCACTCAGCATCAGTCTCTCCAGGCTTCTCTAAAATCCTCCTGTTGATCATTTCTTACAGAACAATAATATTCCATAACGTTCATATATCATAATCCATTCAGCCTTTCTCCAACTGATGAGCAGTCCCTCCATTTCCAGTTTCTTGCCACTACAAAAAGGGCTGCCACAAACAGTTTTGCATGTGTGGGTCCATTTTCCTTTTTTTTATCATCTCTTTAGGATACAAACGCAGTAGTTACACTGCTGGATAAAAGACTTTGCATAGTTTGGTAGCTCTTTGGGCATAATTCCAAATTGCTCTCCAGAATGGTTGAATCAGTTCACAATTCTATAAGGTATATTTTAAATGGAATCTGAATTACTAACATTTTCCCCCTCACTTCCTTCAAACTCAAAAACCAAGCTTTGATTTTTCCAATTTCTAATATGCAAAATTCACACTAAATCAGTTAATTTTCACACGCTAGTAAGGAGCTGAATCTAGCCCATCCCTTTATTTGGGAGTCTTTTGAACTAAAATGCTTTTAACTTTCCACAATTCTATGACTCTCTGACCATTTTGATAGTTATGTGGCACATGATTTGGAAATAATTGGAAGGTATATCTATCAAAATACTACCAAGGGGAAGAGGTGAGTATGGCAGGAACAGAGTTAATCACTTTAGGAATAAAGAGAAGCACATCAAAGGGTTTTAAAAGCATAAACAAAAAAAAATTAACATTCGATTCCATGCATAAAAATAGGGAGACAGAAAAGTCTAAGATAAATCCAAAGGCTTGAAAGAGAAAATAGTCATTGCCCTGAATGCAAATAGAAGTTTGGAGAGAAGAGGAGACACTCAGAAAGCTCTCAACCTTCAGAAAGATTGGATTTTTATTTCCGTTTTTTGGGGGGTGAAAATTCCCTATGTGGAAAACTGTGTTAGTGAGCACGTAGAGACACTATGCCATTAGACCCAGACATGGGTGCATAGGGCACCTGGTTCTTGTATAGAGAAACCTGTCATTATCCTTGTTAATGAGAGTCATGGGGCAGATTCACTAGAGTTATTTTACCTGTAAGCACCACCCATTTGAGCCTGCCTGTCAACTCCCAAACCCCCAAGACCATAATTAGTAGAGCTAAAACTTAAGGAAAATTGAAGTTGACATGACCTTGACAGCTCAGGATGTATGAATGAGTCCTTTGTCTACTCTCGTTCCCCCGCGTATATAGACAGTCTCCTACTTCATCATCGGACTTGAAATGACATTTCTTTTTTTGTGGCTGTTATTGGTCGGCCTGATGTTTATGACTCTTATGTTTCTAGAAGTGTTCACTTGCAACTTCCTTGCTACCACCTTAAATGAATAAAAAACACTATACCTGCCACAGGAAAGTAAGAAATAAATAGACCCAACATCAAACCCACAATGTTAAAATCCTCAAATTATGCATCAGTTAAGATTTTAATTTACTAAAGCTGTTTGCTTAATTCTCTAGGCTTTGTTCACAGATGGTAATATTTAAATCTAGGAGTTAACATAAAGTGATAAAAGGAAAAAAAAAAATCTCCGTGTGCGGGGATGTATCCAGTAAACCAGAGCTGTGCAAACTCACCAATTAAACCTGACAACTCCTTAAAACATTTAATCCCACAGATGTGGTGTGACAATCCCAAAGTGGGAAAAAGTACATGAAATATTACATTCTGCTCATTCGCTCAGCTGTTCCATCTTAAGACAACACAAGCTGAATTGCATTTAAAGAGTAGACAGTGGAAAATTCAGTTAGTGTACAGACACCAGATGCAAAACCTTGCCCCTGTCACTGGGAGGATGCAAATGAACATCATTTGGAACTTAACCACTTCTTACTGGATGGTGTTTATATCATTCCCTTCCCCCCTGCCTTGTTTATGTTAACATGTGCCTGCAATATGATATGAAAACTCCGAATGACAGAAGAAATTCTTTTTCTCCCATGGAAATTATTTTCTAAAATAGGATGAGGAAAAAAACAAAACAAAAAAAAAAAAAAAAAAAAACCCAAAAAACACTTGTGTTGTTGCAGCTATTGGACAATAGGGGCCCTCTGCTACATTTGCCTAGGCAACAATGCCATTTCTATATCCAGGTGTCCATGACTGAATACAGTATGACAGCTGAGGTCTGACAAGGGAATAGAATAGACAATCTATTGTCTCTTTATTCATGGAAGTTGTACCTATCATAATGCAACCTAATATCACATTGGGTTCTCCTCGTTTGCTTGGTTCTGGACTGCAGTATGCACTGGTGAGTCCTGTTGTATCTAAAATCCATTGAAAACATCAGATTTTTTTTTCAAAAGTAAAAACACAAAGTGCTTTCTCATAATGTCTCATTGTATCTATTTTATCTTGTACTCATTTAATCAATACTTTCTCATGAAATGTAAAATTTTACCTTCATCACAATTAGAATGCACGCTTTTCCATTTCAATCCAATGTTCTACTGCGTCAAAACCTAATGTGGACAGTGGCGCCTAGATCTTGATTATGTCGTGTACTTTCTTAACAATCTATTCGAGCTTTGTGGCAGTTTCAAAACCTGATAATCATGACACTGTTGCCTTTATCCAGAATTATAACCAAGCTCAGGTCCCTGGGAAATTCTGATTGAGACATCCTGCCAAATGGCATTGAAGAATTCGTGATGGCACATGGAGTCCACATATGGATATACATCCAGTTAGTAGCTTATTGATGTCTTTTATTCTCAGGTCCATATTCCTCATCTTTATCCCCCCCAAAAAAACAAACAAATAAGCAAACCTTCTGAAATATTCTATCTAATATTTTCCTAAAATGTAAGTAAAATATCTACTGCACCCCTTTTATCAAGCATTTTCAGAATCTTGCCCCTACCTTATCCACCATGAGAATGATTTGTCATGGACTGTCCTGTTGAAGTGCTGCTATCTTTTTTTTTTCCTTTTGTAATCATTGTTTTCTAAAAGTATAGGAACTTTAAAAATAACACTCTATTCAAAAATAGCTCATAACATTGTTGTATATAGACTATTTCTGTAATTTTTTAAAAAATCAAGAGAGTGATTTCCCAATACTGTTTAATCCAGTGGAATTAATTTTTGTTCCATTCTCTATCAACTTACACATATGTAATATGTAATGACAACTGCTTAACAATAAATTTGCTATTTCTTCCCCAGCAATTTTAAACAGTTCATTTTTGCTTGGTGGGTTTAAATTAAAATTTGGGGATCCATCAGAGGCAGCTGTATAATTTCTTGTATTCCAGCCATACTGGAATTTACTAATTCTCACATAAAACAGGAATTCTCCTTCCCCCCCCTCTCTTCTCTAATGTTCAAATTTTCTCCCTTCTTCTCTTCTAAATTTTAGATACTTTTGCTTTTTTCAAAAGACAACTTAAGATTTCCTTTTCCTGCTGGTGGCCTTCCCCGCCCTCTAGATATTAGTGCCATTCCTTCTAATGATAATTTCAATCCACTCTGTATATCTGTATATATGTGTGTGTATATATACATACATACACACACAGGTTTCTGCATGTGCCTTACCTCTGTGAATGGGAACTGCCTAAGGTCAGCAACTGTTTTTAACTTTTCTCTGTGTATTTACAATGTTTATCAATGCCTGACACACAGCACATATTCAATAAATGCTTGTGGATTTTTTGTTTGATATGAACTTTTTGCCTCTCATTTTTGTTCTTCCCCTTGAGATGAAAAAAGCCCATGTCACAGGAAGAAAAACAGAAGAAAAATAAAAGTTGAGGAGCAATCAATTAAATAGACAAGTTTTATTCCTGATATTTAAGAGCCTACTTGGAAATGGAGATGAGGAACAAATTGTGCCAGAAGACTTTACTCTATTTTTATTAATAGAGTAAAATGGCAGGATCATGAAAGCCATGTTCTAATTTATAAGGGCTTATTCCCTAGTAGCTTAAACAACAGTTATTATTATTTTTTTTTATTTCAACTATTGAAGTGATGGCTGCCAAAGGGCCCCCTTTCCCAGAGAATAATCCTGAAAGGGGACATTGCCATGTTCCCCACATGATAAGAGCCCATGAGCCCTGGGACAGCCCCATTATTGATCATCTCAGCTTTGTGCAATTTGCATTAAGACTGGGAGAATTGTGTTTAAAGGAACTGACTCTTCACTAGGGGAACTTTACAAGGCTTCCCTCACTCATCAATCACTTCATTCAAGGCCACAATGGTGGAGAGACAGCTTTGTCCACAGGTAGATGTGGTCTCTCTATAGAGAACTCTGCTGAACGCTATTAAACTCTGGACCAAGGCAGGGGAGGGGGGATTCAAATGCTATTGTATCTATTAATCCAAAGCTGCAATGCCAGATGGAAAAGCAGTTCAGAGCTGCTGCTCATTGTTCTCTTGCTAATATGGATGGGAAAATTATACTGAATTTTGCATTTTGTTCATTTTCACCCGGATAGAAATGAAATGGAAAAGGATATAAAGACTATATGTGATTACAAAAGGCCATGTGATATATATATATATATATATATGTATTCAGACTGGAAGAGCCAATTATGCTATTTCAAAATATCTTTTATAGGAAAGATTTTCATTGTGAATAAAATTTTTAAAAATGAAAAAAGTAATTTTCCAAAATTCTTTATCTTCAGAAAGTTTTGATCATTAAGATTTGGTATATTTGCCAGAAATAAGGATTTGGCATTCAAAGCTCCTGCCTCCCCATCCCTACCTCTAATCCCTATACCATATCGCAGCCCTTTCATGGTGGTATTTCTCTTTCATAGCGTTGCTTTTGATAATGTGGGGGGAAATTGGCAAAAATCAATGACATGCCTTTTAACCAAAGAAATATGTTATTGGACTGTAATTTAGGCAAAACAAATGGGCAGAATTTCAAGACACGATGCTATATCTATTCATTTAAAGCACTGTTTGAAATCATTCCAAAGTATTCAGCTTGACATTTTGAAAGCATGTCTAAGTTTAATATTACATTTAGATAAAATAGGGATCTTTCAAAAGTCAGTAAGGCAGGTGGAGATGCACAGATAGAAGGCTCCAATCACCTGGAGGTCTCTAAATCTATAATTCCATAATTTCTTCATTTATCTTTGTATCACAGGTCTGAAACTGAAATCTCACATAATATATTCAATGGCTATAGAGGAAGGATGGATAGATAGGTGGACAGATGGTTAAATAGATAGATGGGAGGAAGTGGGCAAACAATTTCATAAAATCTATTATGTGTTAGGTACTGTGTTAAGTGTTTTAAAATAGCTACTTTGATGCTTACAACAACTATATAAGCTAAGTGCTATCACTGAGCGCATTTCACAATTAAAGAAACTGAGGCAAGCCAAGGATGAATGATTTTCCCCAGCTTACCCAGC
Source organism: Sminthopsis crassicaudata (assembly GCF_048593235.1). Classification (NCBI taxonomy): domain Eukaryota; kingdom Metazoa; phylum Chordata; class Mammalia; order Dasyuromorphia; family Dasyuridae; genus Sminthopsis; species Sminthopsis crassicaudata. Next base: position 2,045,700 of record NC_133620.1, on the reverse strand, counting down.
TACTATCATAAGCCAGATTTGAATTCCCTTGCCCAGTATTCTATTTACTGAATCAGCATATACCATAATCCTTTGTGAGTGTTTGTACGTATACACACACACACACATATATATATATAAATACATATATATACACACACACATACAGATGGATAGATAATAGGCATATATAAATGGATATATATATTTGTAGATTTATATATAGACCTGAAAAGAACTTAACTATGATTCCATCACCATGTCATCAGTAACTGAACATTTTTGTCCCTATTTAATTGCAACTGATTTCAAGACAGCATTGAAAACATTTTCATGGATTTGTTGATCTAGAGAATAATTTGGAAACATGTCTTTCACACTTTCCTTATTTTAAGTTTAAGAAATCAAGGCCCAAGCAGATTAATTGACTTAACTAAGAATAAGAATAATAAAGAGCACAGCTATATCGTTTGCTGGTGACAGCCAAAATCACTATATTCAGAATTGTTATCCTACAATGACCTACATTGTTTTGATCTTTTGGAAATTTTCATTTTGTAATTTACTAATTTCATAACTAAAACAGAGATAAATTATATATATATATATATATGTATATATACATATATATGTATATACACACATATATATATATATATAAAACAATACATTTAAATTTCAAAAGTGCCTAATAAATACTACACATTGTGTTTGGAGCCTTCCATCCTTGTTTTCTTGCAAGTTTTCTTTTGTTTTGTGCTGTATGCTTCTTTGTATTTTATTGTATTTTATTTATTTAATATTTTCCCCAGTTAAATTAAAAATAATGTTTACATTTGTTTTTATGATTTTTGAGTTCTAGATTTTCTCCTATCCTCACCCACAAATAAAGAAACCCCATGTGAAGTTATGCAAAACATTTCCATAAAAGTCGAGTTGTGTATTTTAAAAAAAAAGTAAGTCTCCTATCCTAATGAAAATAAAAACCTTCAATAAAAATTAAGTTGAAAAGAGAGAGATAAAGAAAGAGAGAACATGTCAATCTGTATTCAGACACAATCAGTTACTTCTCTGGGTATGAATTAGATTTTTTTTTTATCATAATTCCTTCAGAGCAACACCATTTACTGCTTGTCATCTCAGAATATCCCTATTACTTTGTACACATTACATTTCACAGTGATCATGAAAGACTATTTGTGAGAGCATCCTGCTCATCATTTCCCAGAAACCAATAGTAATCCATCACAAACACATACCACAATTTATTAAGCCATTCCCTAATTAATGGGAATCTCCTCCATTTCAATTTTTCCTGAGAAGAAAGGTGCTATGAATATATATATATATATATATATATATATATATATATATATATATATATATATATATATATATATATGTCATTTTCCTTCCCCCCCAAATCTGTTTTGGTATTAATGACTAGCAGTGGTATTATTGGGTTAAAGAATATGCATGAATTTATAACCTTTTGGGCACAGATCATTTGGCCCCCTTGCAATATCCCATTCCCCTCCTATTTTTCTGCAGGGCAAAATAGATATCTATTCCCCTATCTAGTCTGTATGTTATTTCTTATTGGAACCATTTTAATGAGAGTAAAGTTCACTCCCTCCATCTCTGCTCCCCTTTTTCCCTTCCACTATAAAAGCTTTTACTTTTCCCATTTTTATGGCAAATAAAGTTCCCTATTCTAATTCCCCCTTTCCCTTTCTCCCAGTATATTCCTCTTTTACCTCATAATTTAATGATTTTTAAAATCCTCCCTCAATTCTTTCTTTAAATTTTCCTCTATCTCTTTTACTTGATTTTCAAAATCCCTTTTGAGCTCTTTTATGGCCTGAGTCCAATTCTTATTTTTGCTGGAGGCTTTGGATGTAGGAGCTTTGACTTTATTATCTTTTCTGTTTTGATCTTCCTTGTTAAGATAACAACTTTCAATGACCAGAAACTTTTTTGTTTTTTTTTTTCTGCTCATTTTCCTAGCCTATTGCTCATCTTTTAAACTCTGTTAAAGTAGGACTCTGTTTCCAAAGTGGAGAGTGCCTTGTCCCAAGTTTCACGGGTCTTATGCCGCTGTTTTCAGGAATCCTTCTAGGAATCTATTTTCTTCTCTGGAGCTTTAGGGTTGTCCCTACCCCACCATAGCTGATCTAGGGTACTGTCTGAAGCTCCACTGACCAGGGCTGCACTGGGACTGCAAACTGCACTCCCATCCTGGTGCCATTAGACCTTCGCTGCTGACCTTCTAAGTTGCCTTCAGTAGGAAATCTTCTACCCATCTTTTAAGGTATTCTGATGCTCTAAAATTATTTAAGGGAATTTGGAGCAGTTTGGTGGAGAGATTGAGCTAGTCCCTTCCTTTATTTTTACGATTTTAGCTCTGTCCCCCTGCTGTGTAATTTTTACTTGATTACCCCCCCCCATTTTCTCCCTTTTACCCAAGAAGGCTACAGTTAAGCCCTCTAACACATGTGTATAGGTGTGTAGATGCACATATTTATATACCTATATATACATATGCATGCAAACATGTGCACAAACATATACACACATGCATATATAAATATATGTGTATATATTTATAATTACATGCATACATACACATATACATTTCTATCCATACATGAATACGATATTATATTTGTTTGTCCTGTTTCTCTGAAGGTGAATAGCATCTTCCTCCATAATTCCAAGCCTTACCATATTTTTCTAACTCTATCATCTCATCATTTCCCACACCACAGAAATATTCCAACCTTCCACTGTCTAGTTATTTTAAATAGTCTAAAAGAATATTGATTATTATGGCTGATATATAGTGCAGTTTGCCCTGAGGCTCTATTTTGTTTTGTTTGTAGTGGAAATCTGGAGAGCTTGGCATTTTCTGACCTACTCTGTCATCTTCCCAGAACCTTTCTCTTACTGCAATTTGCAATTTTTGATTCAACATCCTGTCCTAACTTTGAGTCAGTTTTAGAGTATGATTCTCCTTATGATTGTATATAAGGCATTAGGCTAAGGTAATTTTGTTTGTTTCTACAATGAGTTTTCTTTTTAGACGACAATATTTCCCTTAAATAATAATTTGCTTTTTGACCACAGAACACCATCTTGTAATATTTTTAAAAAAATAATCAGAACAATCAATACAATCTGTACGTGCCAGACCGTACCACAATTCCCACCCACAATTCCCTACCTTGCTACTGCAAGGTAAGTGGTTTGTTTCATCCTTTCTTCTCTGATGCTGAGATTGGTTATCACAACCATTCCAACACCAGCTGGCCCCTTTGAGAGTTCTTTTCATTGAGATTATTGTAAACAATGTATTTGTTCTCATGCCTGTGCTTAATTTACCACATATTTATTTTTTCAAGTATTTACATTTCTCAGTATTCAGAATTATTCTTATCACCAGATACTTTTAAAGGCTAGGGAAATAAGTCTAATAAATGGACCAATACACACTTTCCTTTAAAATATTATTTTCAGTTACAAATTTTCTTCTTTTCTTCCATTACTTTTTTTACCCATTGGGAAGGCAAGCAATATGATACCTCATAAATATAGCAATTCATGTAAAACATGTTTCTTCATGATGCAAAACAAAAGCAAGAGAAATAAAATGAAAGAAAATATGCTTCAATCTGTGCTCCAAATCTATTCCTGAGGAAATCACAAAGGAGGGAAAAGGACCCATATCTACAAATTTAGCAGCTCTTTTTTGTCTTAGCATAGTATTGGAAAACAAGTAGTTGTCCATCAATTAGGAAATGGTTGAATAAGCTTTAGTATATGAAGGTAATAGAATATTATTGTTCTATAAAAATGATAGGCAAGCTGATTATAGAAAGGCTTAGAAAGATTTACATGAACTGATGCTGAGTGAAATAAGGAAAATCAGGACTACATTGTATACAGTAATAGCAAGATTGTCTGATGATTCTTGATGAATGATTTGGTTCTCAGAAGTTCAGTGATTCAAGATAATCCTAATAATTTTTTGTAGACAATTCCATCTGCATCTAGAAAGAGAACTATGGAGATTGAATATACATCGACACATGCTATGTTCACTTCTTTTTTCTGTTTTTTTCTTTTTCTTTTGATTTTTCTTCCCCAGCATAATTCGTAAAGATAAAAGTTAAATAACCAGAATAAAATAAAATTTAAAGAGTTAATATACCTGGATATCCAGAAAAAAAAATAAAATAAGGGGAAAAAAGGAGAAAAAAGAATGGCTCCATTTATCCCTATTCTTTCTAGTTTTTAATGGTTTTGTTTTTTTGTCAAAATATTTTCTGCATCCATTAATATAAGTACATAAAGCCAGCTAAACAGGTAAAGAGCTCTGAAATCAGGACATAAATTCAAATCCAGCCTCAGATATTTAACATTTACTAGCCATATGATCCTAAGCAAGTCACTTAATTCTAGTTGTACCACACACACACACACACACACACACACGCACACACACACACACGTGTTTTTGGTGGTTATGTTATTTATATGGACAATTATGTTTTTAGCTTTTTTTTTTTTTTTTTTTTTTTTTACTACTGAACCAGACCTTCATTCCTGTGTTAGGCAGAGATTATTATAAATAGTCACCAGAATATATAGAGGGGAATAAGCCGTAAAACATTTAGAAAGTTAGGAAGAAACTAAAATCTAAAGGGGTTTTAAAACACAAAAGAAATGATCATAGTGTATGTACTTGTTATCAATTGATATAATCTCCTTCCTAATCCTTTAAAATTTTTGCATCAATATTAATTAGGAAAATAAGATAATTTTCTTTCTTTTTGTTCTCCACAGCTTAGAGATTAAAACTGTATTTGTGCTGTAAAAGGAATTTGATAGGACTTCAATTCTGCCTACTTCTTCCAATACTTTACCTGGTATTGGGATTAATCTGGTTTTGAATATTTTAGGGAGATTATTGATGGCTTTTTAGATTTATTTTTCCATGATAGTCACTTAAGTATTCTATTTCAGAGCATAACAGTCAACCTCTACTTCTCATTTAACCCTACTTCCTATCTTCAATCAATTGTCAAGTCCTCTCATTTCTGTCCTCTGAAATTACCACCAACTTGTCAAAATCATCATCTCATACCCAGGCTGTTGCCTCCCATTTGATCTCCTTGCCCAAAGTTTCTCCCCAATCTGGTTCATCATCTTCTTTTTTTTTTTTTTTTTTTTTTTTTTTTTTATATATATATATATATATATTTTATAATATCCCTTGTATTCATTTTTCCAAATTACCCCCCCTCCCTCTATTCCCTCCCCCCGACGACAGGCAATACCATACATTTTACATGTGTTACAATATAGTCTAAGTACAATACATGTGTGTGAATATCATTTTCTTGTTGCACAATAAACATTAGAATCCGAAGGTACATGCAACCTGGGCAGACAGATTGTAGTGCTAACAATTTACATTCCCCTCCCAGTGTTTCTTCTCTGGGTGTATCTACCTCTGTCCATCATTGATCAACTGGAAGTGAGTTGGATCTTCTTTATGTTGAAGATTTCCACTTCCATCAGAATACATCCTCATACAGTATTGTTGTTGAAGTATACAGTGATCTTCTGGTTCTGCTCATTTCACTCAGCATCAGTTGATTTAAGTCTCTCCAACCCTCTCTGTATTCCTCCTGCTGGTCATTTCTTACCGAGCAATAATATTCCATAACTTTCATATACCACAATTTACCCAACCATTCTCCAACTGATGGACATCCATTCATCTTCCAGTTTCTAGCTACAACAAAAAGAGGTGCCACAAACATTTTGGCACATATATGTCTCTTTCCGCTCTTTAGTATTTGTGGTTTGATTTGTCTAAATCTGGAAGCTCTTAAAAAATTGAGGGAGATCGAAGAAAAATGGGGAAAAGAAAGGGAAGTTATGATAGAGAGTAACAACGTCCTGAAATTGGAGTTGGAAAAAATAAAGAATTCACAGGAGATGCAGGGAAACAAAATTAGTGAATTAGAAAAGGTTAAAAAAACACAGGAAAGTAGGATTTCTGAATTGGAAAAGATAAAAAAGTCTCAAGAAATAGAATTTCTGAATTGGAAAAAGAAAATAATTCTCAAAAAAAAAAATTAGGGAAATGGAAAAAAATTCAATAGAGCAAAATAATTCATTTAAAAACGAAATTGGGCATTTACAAAAAGAACTAAAAACTGTGAAAGAAGAAAATAACTCCTTAAAAGTCAGGATGGAACAAATAGAAATGAATGATTCACAGAGAACCCAAGAATCAGTCAAACAAAACAAAAAAAATGAGAAGCTGGAGAACAACGTCAAATACTTACTGGGAAAATCTATAGACCTGGAAAATAGATCTAGGAGAGATAATCTGCGGATTATTGGACTTCCAGAAAACTATGACCAAAAAAAGAGCCTAGATTCTATTTTACAGGAAATTATCAAAGAGAACTGTCCAGAGACAATAGAAACAGAAGGGAAAGTAGATGTGGAAAGAATTCATCGAACTCCTTCTGAAATAGACCCTAAAAAAAGAACACCACGGAATATTGTGGCTAAGCTGCAGAATTACCACACAAAGGAGAAAATCCTGCAAGCAGCTAGAAAAAAACAATTTAAATACCAAGGTGCCACAATAAGGGTCACCCAAGATCTGGCTGCCTCCACATTAAAAGATAGAAGGGCCTGGAACCTGATATTCCGTAAGGCAAAAGATCAAGGACTGCAACCAAGAATGAACTACCCAGCTAAGTTTAGCATCTTTTTCCATGGAAGAAGATGGTCATTCAATGAAACAGAGGAATTCTATATGTTTCTAAGAAAAAAACCAGACTTAAACAAAAAATTTGATCTACATCCACAAGACTGAAGAGAAACAGAAAAAGGTAAACAGAACCCTTGAGAACTGTAACTCTGTTGTGGGTATATAAAAAATACTCAAGGATAATTTGATTTTACTGTTATAAAAGAAAAAAAGGGGGGTGTAGTAAAGGGAAGGAGGTCGGTTCAGAAAAAGGGGAAGGAGTGATAAAAAGAGGGAAACTACATCCCAGGAAGAGACATAGAAAATACACCATATCTGAGGGAACTTAGTGAGGGGGAGAATCATTGTGTGAATCTTACTCTCATCAGAAGAGGCTCAAAGAGTAAATAATTAACATATTTGTTTTTCAGAGAATTTTCTCTCACCTCATTAAAAGGGGGGAGAGGAAAAGGGAAAAGGAAAAGGAGAATAAGTGAAGGGACTTGGAGGGAGGGGGGAGGGATCCTAAAAAAAAAAAAAAAAAAAAAGAGGGAGGGTTGCGCGTCACAAGGGGGGAATGTAAATTAAATATCGGGGAGGGGGATCAGGAGGGTCAAGGGAAAAAAGCATAATCTGGGGATAATACGATGGCAGGAAATACAGAATTAGTAATTTTAACTGTAAATGTAAATGGGATGAACGATCCCATCAAACGGAGACGGATAGTAGATTGGATCAAAAAGCAGAACCCTACAATATGTTGCCTACAGGAAACACACTTAAAGCAGGGAGATACATACAGAGTAAAGGTAAAAGGTTGGAACAGAGCCTATTATGCTTCAGGTAAAGCCAAAAAAGCAGGGGTGGCTATCCTTATCTCAGATCAAGCAAAAGCAGAAGTAGATCTCGTTAAAAAAGATAAGGAAGGAAACTATATCCTGCTGAAAGGTAGCATAAATAATGAAGCCATATCAATACTAAACATATATGCACCAGTGGTATAGCATCTAACTTTCTAAAGGAAAAGTTAAGAGAACTGCAAGAAGAAATAGACAGTAAAACTATAATAGTAGGAGATCTCAACCTTGCACTCTCAGATTTAGACAAATCAAACCACAAAACAAACAAGAAAGAAATTAAAAAAGTAAATAGAACATTAGAAAAACTAGGTATGATAGACCTTTGGAGAAAACTGAATGGCAATAGGAAGGAATATACTTTCTTCTCAGCAGTCCATGGATCCTATACAAAAATTGACCATATACTAGGACATAAAGATCTCAAAATTAAATGTAGGAAGGCAGAAATAATAAATGCCTTCTTCTCAGATCACAATGCAATAAAAGCTACATTCAGTAAAAAGTTAGGGGTAAATAGACCAAAAAGTAATTGGAAACTGAATAATCTCATCTTAAAGAATGACTGGGTGAAAGAGCAAATTATAGAAACAATTAACAATTTCACCCAAGATAATGATAATGATGAGACATCATATCAAAATCTTTGGGATGCAGCTAAAGCGGTAATAAGGGGAAATTTTATATCTTTAGAGGCTTATTTGAAGAAAATTGAGAAAGAGAAGATTAACGAATTGGGCTTACAACTTAAAAGGCTAGAAAAAGACCAAATTATAAACCCCCAACCAAAAATTAAACTCGAAATACAAAAATTAAAAGGAGAAATCAATAAAATTGAAAGTAAAAAAACCATTGAATTAATAAATAAAACCAAGAGTTGGTTTTATGAAAAAGCCAATAAAATAGATAAACCTTTGGTAAATTTGATCAAAAAAAAGCAAGAGGAAAATCAAATTGATAGTCTTACAAATGAAAAGGGGGATCTTTCCCCCAATGAAGAGGAAATTAGAGAAATAATAAGGAGTTATTTTGCCCAACTTTATGCCAATAAATTTGATAACTTAAGTGAAATGGATGACTTCCTCCAAAAATATAGGCTCCCTAGATTAACAGAGGGGGAGATAAATTGCTTAAATAGTCCCATTTCAGAAAAAGAAATAGAACAAGCTATTAATCAACTCCCCAGGAAAAAATCCCCAGGGCCAGATGGATTCACATGTGAATTCTACCAAACATTTAAAGAACAATTAGCCCCAATGTTATATAAATTATTTGAAAAAATAGGGGATGAAGGAGTCCTACCAAATTCCTTTTATGACACAGACATGGTACTGATACCTAAACCTGGTAGATCGAAAACTGAGAAAGAAAATTATAGACCAATCTCCTTAATGAATATTGATGCTAAAATCTTAAATAAGATATTAGCAAAAAGACTTCAGAAAATCATCTCCAAGATAATACACTATGATCAAGTAGGATTTATTCCAGGAATGCAGGGCTGGTTTAATATTAGGAAAACTATTAATATAATTGACCATATTAATAATCAAATTAATAAGAACCATATGATCATCTCAATAGATGCAGAAAAAGCATTTGACAAAATCCAACATCCATTCCTACTAAAAGCTCTTGAGAGTATAGGAATAAATGGATTATTCCTTAGAATAATCAGGAGTATATATTTAAGACCGTCAGTAAGCATAATATGCAATAGAAATAAACTGCAACCTTTCCCAGTAAGATCAGGAGTGAAACAAGGTTGCCCACTATCACCATTACTATTCAATATAGTACTAGAAACGCTAGCCTCGGCAATAAGAGCCGAGAAAGAGATTCAAGGAATTAGAGTAGGAAATGAGGAAATTAAACTATCACTTTTTGCAGATGACATGATGGTATACTTAGAGAACCCCAAAGACTCTGCTAAAAAGCTACTAGAAATAATTCAAAATTTCAGCAAAGTGGCAGGATACAAAATAAATCCACATAAATCCTCGGCATTTTTATATATCACTAACAAAATGCAACAGCAAGAGATACAAAGAGAAATTCCATTCCAAACAAATGTTGAGAGTATAAAATATTTGGGAATCCATCTACCAAAGAAAAGTCAGGAATTATATGAGAAAAATTACAAAACACTTGCCACAAAAATAAAATCAGATTTAAATAATTGGAAAGACATTCAGTGCTCTTGGATAGGCCGAGCGAATATAATAAAGATGACAATACTCCCCAAACTAATCTATTTATTTAGTGCTATACCAATCAGACTCCCAAGAAACTATTTTAATGACCTAGAAAAAATAACAACAAAATTCATATGGAAGAATAAAAGGTCAAGAATTGCAAGGGAACTAATGAAAAAAAACTCAGAGGAAGGTGGTCTAAGTGTACCTGATCTAAAGCTATATTATATAGCAGCAGTCACCAAAACCATTTGGTATTGGCTACGAAATAGACCGGTAGATCAGTGGAACAGATTAGATACAAAGGACAAAAAAGGGTACATCTATAGCAATCTAATCTTTGACAAACCCAAAGATTCCAACATTAGGGATAAAAATTCATTATTCGGAAAAAACTGTTGGGAAAACTGGAAATTAGTATGGCAGAAATTAGATATGGATCCACACTTAACACCATATACCAAGATAAGATCAAAATGGGTCCATGATTTAGGCATAAAGAGGGAGATAATAAATAGATTAGAGGAACTGAGGATAATCTACCTCTCAGACTTGTGGAGGAGGAAGGAATTTATGACCAGAGGAGAACTAGAGATCATTATTGATCACAAAATAGAAGATTTTGATTACATCAAACTAAAAAGTTTCTGTACAAATAATACTAATGCAAACAAGATTAGAAGGGAAGTAACAAATTGGGAAAATATTTTTAAAAACAAAGGTTCTGACAAAGGTCTCATTTCCAAAATATATAGAGAACTGACCATAATTTATAAGAAACCGAACCATTCTCCAATTGATAAATGGTCAAGGGATATGAACAGACAATTCTCAGAGGAAGAAATTGAAACTATATCCACTCACATGAAAGAGTGTTCCAAATCACTACTGATCAGAGAAATGCAAATTAAGACCACTCTGAGATACCACTACACACCTGTCAGATTGGCTAAGATGACAGGAACAAATAATGACAAATGTTGGAGGGGATGTGGGAAAACTGGGACACTAATACATTGCTGGTGGAGTTGTGAAAGAATCCAGCCATTCTGGAGAGCAATCTGGAATTATGCCCAAAAAGTTATCAAACTGTGCATACCCTTTGACCCAGCAGCGCTACTACTGGGATTATATCCCAAAGAAATACTAAAGAGCAGAAAGAGACATATATTTGCCAAAATGTTTGTGGCAGCTCTTTTTGTTGTAGCTAGAAACTGGAAGATGAATGGATGTCCATCAGTTGGAGAATGGTTGGGTAAATTGTGGTATATGAAGGTTATGGAATATTATTGCTCGGTAAGAAATGACCAGCAGGAGGAATACAGAGAGGCCTGGAGAGACTTAGGTCAACTGATGCTGAGTGAAATGAGCAGAACCAGAAGATCACTGTACACTTCAACAACAATACTGTATGAGGATGTATTCTGATGGAAGTGGAAATCTTCAACATAAAGAAGATCCAACTCACTTCCAGTTGATCAATGATGGACAGAAATAACTACACCCAGAGAAGGAACACTGGGAAGCGAATGTAAATTGTTAGCACTAATATCTGTCTGCCCAGGTTGCATGTACCTTCGGATTCTAATGTTTATTGTGCAACAAGAAAATGATATTCACACACATGTATTGTACTTAGACTATATTGTAACACATGTAAAATGTATGGTATTGCCTGTCGTCGGGGGGAGGGAATAGAGGGAGGGGGGGCAATTTGGAAAAATGAATACAAGGGATAATATTATAAAATATATATATAATAATAATAAAAAAAAAAAAACAAAAAACAAAAAAAAAAAATTTTTAAGAGCTTCTTCTAGGAGAGAGATATGTGATGGGGGGCAGGAATCGTTCCCCTTTAGGTTGTTATCTTCTGAATCTTTGCTGTTAACTTCCTCGGGGTTGGGTACCCGCTCTTTCTCTGTATAGAAGGAATCTATAGTTTTTCTAGCTTTTTTGCTCATACTTAAAAAATGTTTTGGGGTCTGTCCCTGGGGTAGGAAATTATTTATTTACTTCTTTACCAGCTTCCTCCCAGACCGGATGGATGCAGCGGACCCTGCGCTGGAGCTAAGATAGAGCTCTGGGAGAGAGTTCCCCACCCCCTCCCTGGAAGTGCCTCAGAGGTGATTAGCACTGCTGTGCTTCGAGGGCGTAGAATAGTGAAGACAGCAGGAAGCCCAGCCTATGTGTCCGGGTGGGGAGTGGGTGTCTGCAGCAGGTGACGTGAGAAGCCCCTGCGCTCAAACTGGAAGTGTCTGCCAGAAACCGCGGTCCCTAGTTCAAAGGTTCCACTTCTCTGGGACTTCCTGGAGCTGAGTTCCACTCCCTCCAGCTAAGCTAGGCAGTGTGTGTTGCCTTGGGCCGTATCCACCCACTTGTCAGTCTCTTAACTATTCTCAGGAGGGAGCTGTGGCCACACCCCCTGGTGCTGAGTCAGCTGAGTCACCCCCCAGGATTGGGGAAAATCTAATCTGAGTTTTAAAATATTTTGGCTTTCTCTTCTGAACTGCTAAATAATTAGCAGAGAAGAGCTAACAGCCTGTGCCAGATTCCTTTACCTCAGTGGCTTCTCTGATCCCAGAGCTCTTCCCAGCGCAATGGGCGCAGTGTGCCCCTACCCCACCGTCTGTGCTGGTCTTTCTTATTCCTCCCCTGAGAACTGACCTTTCCTGTTGAAACTCCAGATTCTCTTCAGCTGGTAAGTCGTGCTTCCAGTCCTTGTGGTATCTATCAGTCCTGGGCTAATTCTGAGACTTAATTTATCTAATTGGTTGTGAGGGAGTGAGGACGTTCACTGAGTCGTGTGTTTCTTCTCCGCCATCTTGGCTCCGCCTCCCTGGTTCATCATCTTCTTACAGCATGTTCTACTATGTCACACACTCCTCATTCAAGAAAATCCAGAGGGTCCTAACATTTCTTGGGTCAATTATCTTTTCCTTTTCAGTTTTCAAACCCCTTCATATTTTAGCCTCTTTCTTCCTTTGTAAATGTTCCACAACTTATTCCCCTCTAATCATTTATCTACTCAGCTAGTCATTGATCATGGTCTCCTTGTGCTGCCTAGCACGTGACACCATTTCCCATTTCCAGGAATTTTCACTATTGATCCTTTTTTCCTGGAACTCTCTCCAGAACAATTTTGCCTCCTAGGTTCCTGTAACTCTCAATGAAATTTCTATCATGTAGAAAAACTAAACAAACAAAACAAGGTAAAAAATCCACTTCTCTTCATCATTCTTTCTTCTGAGATTATACTTAACATTCCGTTTATAATTTGTAGTGTATATGTTGTCTCCACTTTGGGGCTGTAAGCTCAAGAGCAGGGGCTTTTATACACTTTATTTGTACCTCTACCTCTGAGCACTGAATAGTTGAAAAGCTATCTTTAGGGCCAAGAGCACTTGGGTTGAATTCCCATTTCTGTTACATATTAACTACGGGACCCTAGATAAGAAAGTTAATTTTTCATGGCTAATCTTGATGACATTGCACTTCAGAGTAGCTACTGATCTGGAATGAGACATGGAGTTTTCTCATCCAAGAGGTTCCTCCTATACTAATAAAATCATTGGTCATTGGTTCTCTATTGATATATTCATTATATTCTTCACTTAAAATTCTATTGACAGCACCATGAATTCTGACTAAGGGCAGATTGTGTTTGGAGACAGCAAATTTATCCTCAAGACTGAACTTTCCATATTCATTATATATCTTCCGGTAGCCATGTTAAATATTTATCCATTAAATAAAAAAAAAAGTGACTAAGCACCTACAGTATATTAAGAATCATGCTTTTGTCATTAGAGATATACAGTCATCATGTGAAAAAAAAAAAAAAAAAAGCTCTGGGTCTAACCAAAAGACAGACAAAAAAAAAAAAAGTAATTTACTTTTCTTTGTTTATTCCTATGGAATATTAGCTACTCGAACTCCATTTTGTATTGATGTTAAAGGTCAAGCAAGTTTCATTGGCTACCTGTTTTCATGTAGTAGTTATAACATCATTATTTTTTGACCAAAGAGGAACAATAATGGAAGATAAATTGAATTTTAATTAAACAAGATTGGTATGTTCCATCCAAGGCGCTCTAAAAGGGTAGCTCATTCAAGAAATCTGACTTTCATTCAATATCATTTGCTTATGCTCTAGTGCACTGACTGACATTTATTTTTCAAATTGACATCAGTACAAGAAAAAAAAAAAACGTTCATGAACCTTAACCAGGGGCTAGGAAATGAGGCTGCAGAGGTAAAAATTGAAATACCTACCTGTTCTTATTCTAGCTAACGCTGCAGCTTCAGTAGTCTTACCTGTTTCATGTATCACCTAGTCACAAGCACATTCTTATTAAATTTTGTGTTCTCACTTCATAAGAATAATTGATATTGAAGAAAAAAAAAGAGAAAGACAAAAATTATCAGAGGTAGAAATTTTTAAAAAGAATGTAAGTATAAATAAGGCAACATACATTAATATACATGTCAAGTGACATTTATATAAACATATGTATACATATATACATTTACATATATATACATATAGAGAGAGATATCCCATCTAAATGTTTCATAAACAATTTAAATTTACCATTTTAAATGTGTACAAAATAAAATTTGTCTTTCCTTATACACACAAAACCACATTTTACTTCAAACCATCTAACTTTGTTAAATTAAAAATTAAAATAAAAATAAAGCACCATCAGTTTCACAAGCCCAATCTAGGTTAGCATACTTTCAATACATTTCATCTCAAAAAGATTTGGGGAGGTTTAATGGACTGAAAGCTTATTATATGTCAATAGTGTATGGCAAACAAAATGCTAAACAAATCATGGATTGTATGAGTACCATGTGGAGGATTAATTAACTCAGCCCTACTTTAACCTGCCATCATCAGACCACACAACTACATTCCTCTCCGTATTATGTGGCATGTTTTAGGAAGTACATTAACTGGAGGCTATTTTAGAGAGAGCATCCAAAAACAGTGGAGGGCTTTGAGATGAGGTCACGTAAGGACCATTCAGAGCATCTTGAAATTTTAGACGCAGAAAATAAAACTCTGGATGTTATTAGGACCTGAGAGCTAATTTCAAGTGTTTTAAAATGTGTTATGAAAAAGAGTGCTTTTACTTTGTCAGAGATAGTGGAAGCAGTTGTGTTCAGCTACAAGAAACTTGAATCCTTTTGATTTACATAGCTTTTTTAAAATAAAAAGTGTAATATACCCCTGACATACACTATCCCCAAGAAAGACAAGAATAAAATTAAACATTTTTGTTCTTTTAATTGTAACAACAGAATCCAAATTGCCTCAAAGTTAGAAGTGACCTCTGAGCTGTTATCAAGAAGTAGCTAGGCTGGACAGTGGAAAGAATCTAGGTCTGGAGTTGGCAAGACTCATCTTCCCAAGTTCAAATACTATTTCAGGAACTAGCTGGGTTATCTTGAGTAAATCATTTAAAAGTTTGCCTTAGTTTCCTCATCTGTAAAATGAGATGGAAATGCAGATTCTAATATCTCTGCCAAGAAAACTGCACATGGATTTATGAAGTGTTGAACATGACTGAAAAATGACAAAAATAGTAAATTATTTAAACCAATCCATAATAGAAAAGAATTTCCCATTTTAGTGCCTTGAACAAGTATTCTTCCAGGATCAGCTTAAATATATCTAAAGAGGAAGAGTCCTTAACCTTCTAGTTAAGCCTATTCCACTTTCAAATTTCTCTTATTTTTGGAAGTATTAACTTCACTTTGATTGTCTTTTATTTTCTTTTCCTTTCTTTTTTGAGAGATTTTGATTTTTCTCCCTTATGTTCTCACTTCCTTTTTAAAATTAATTTTATAATTATAATTTTTGACAGTGCATATGCATGAGTAATTTTTTACAACATTATCCCTTGTATTCATTTTTCCAAATTTTCCCCTCCCTCCCTCTAATCCCTCCCCTAGATGACAGGAAATCCCATACATTTTACATGTGTTACAGTATAACCTAGATAAAATATATGTGTGTAAATCCCATTTTCTTGTTGCATGTTAAGAATTGGATTCCGAAGGTATAAGTAACCTGGGTAGAAAGACAGTAGTGCAAACAGTTTACATTCACTTCCCAGTGTTCCTTCTCTGGGTATAGCTGTTTCTGTCCATCATTGATCAACTGGAAGTCTCACTTCCTTCTAAATAGTTACTATGTTTTGAGAGGAAGCTAGGAGTGATGTATTCCCTCCAGTAATCCAATTCCTCTACTCTGAAGAGTAAGAAATCTCCATAGATAGAAATGTGATTCTATCAGAATGACAGGTTTATAATATACCAAAAACTGCTTGACTGTGAAGAAATATATATTTAATCCTTTGATGAATTAGAGATTTTATAATTGTAAAAATTTCCTCCACAAAAACAGATGGCAGCTATATTCCTTTCAATTCAATATGATTCTTTATCATGTCTTCCCATAGAATTTCCAAAGAATTAGTGCTAGAAAAGACTGCTACAGTTATCTAGTACAGTATTTCCATTTTGCAGATAAGGACACAAAACAAATCAACTTTTATGAGAAAAGTGAATTGATTTTCCTAGAGCCATATAGGTAAAAATTAAATGACAAGAAGTCAATCTAGATCTTTAAATTTCAAATCTAGCTTTATTTGGTACAGTGGAAAAATAAATGGACATGAAGTGCTGAATTTGGTCTCATAAGACTTGAGTGGATGTCTAATCCATCAATATTTATCTAACTCTCAAAAAGATGCTTACCCTCTCTGTGTTTCAGTTTCCTCATTTGTAAAAGGAAGGGATTGTATTTTATGCTTCATTCAATTTTAGGTCTATATATCATTTGTGATCCACTGTCCTCATTTCCACAAAATCAAGTTAACCATGTTCTAGTAGTTCTTTTTTAAACAGTAAACAAACATCTCTATCTATGCCCCCAACTTTTCCCTCATTAAATTCAGACTCACCTATTTTTTTATTATGTGTCCTTCATAATGTGTTTCCTGATACCATAGGTAAATAAATCATCAAGTGTGTTTTATTATATTATATTCCATAACCACTATGGGTATTGAATTTGGGGTATTTATTAATGTAAGTTTTTAGAGTTAATGGTAATGTCACATCACATTTCCTATTTAGTTAAGGAAATGGGCAATTGAAATACCAATTATTATTTAAGTTTATTTAATATGTTCCCCAATAAGATGTGAATTTTTAAACATTCATTTTTAAAACTTGTTTTAATTTTTTTTCCCTTTTTTCCCATCCCATCCCCTCATTGTGAAGATAAACAATACAATATAGATTACACACACACACATATATATAGATAAATATATGTACATATATATATGTATAATCATATAAAATTTTTCCATGTTAGATTATAAAAGAAAACATAAACAACCAAAAAAAGGCATGGAAAAAAATTTGAAAAAGTATTCTTCAATTTATATTCAGATTCCATCAAGTCTTTCTTTGGGAATTAATACAATTTTTTATCATAAATCCTTCAGAATTGTCTTGGATCATTATATCACCAAGAACAGCTAGTCATTCTCAGCTGAGCATCTTACAATATTGTTGCTACTTCATACACAGTGCATTTTACTTTGCAGCAGCTCATAGAAGTCTCTCTAGGATTTTTTGGAGAACATCCTGATCATCATTTTTTATGACACAATAATATTCGACCAAAATCATAGTTTTCCAAAGTGGTGTGATCCAAAAAGAGGGATGTTTGCCATTTCCCTAGCCTATGTTCTGATTTGTAAGTGACCACACGAACTGTTTTCCACCCTGGAATCGTGACTAGAGTCCCACCATGAGATCTGGTGAATTAGTGCTTCTCTTCAACCTGTAACTAAGATCCAGGACTGTGACCCACGTCCAAGTACAGTCAATGTAACAGTATCCTGCCCCCAAAGCCAGTACCCTTAAATCTCCTTCTGACCAGTTGACTAACTCCCTTTCCATGTGTGGATAAAGAGGTCCACTACCATCTTTGCTGCCCCTAATTCAGTTACCTTTAAGAAGTACCTCTGGTTTTCTGGAGTTTGATCCCGTTAGACTAAGAGTTCTCCTGCTAACCTTCTAATTTGTCTTAGGAACATTTTTGACATCATGACTTTGTGGGTGATTCTGCTTCAGAATTTATTTTGACACATTATTTTGAGGTGTATGAGAGAGAGCCCAAGAAAGTCCCCCTATGATTTGTCATAAACTTTTGCATGACTTGGACTTACCACATGATTAGTAAATGAGCACATGATCAGTAGGTTTTCCACTTGTGCACTCATCTTTGAATTGATTAATATTAATAAAATAATTGAAAGAAATAGATTACATAATACACAGAGAACAGGAAGAGTGGTTCAAATTCTGCCTTGGTCCCTACTGCCTTATAAATCATTCAGCTTTTTAGTGGCAAAGGCCAGTGATTGTAATATTATATATGAGATTATTCATAAATTGGATAGCAAGGGTTTATCTTGTTATTAGGAATTTACCATTCTGAGATCTTTCTTTGCTAAGTAAACCACAGAAACAGTAATTAAGAATAACAAATAATTAAAAGTAATCCCAATCAAATTGGCTTCTACTCTATTTAATACCTTGTAAATATCAACATTTAAAAGCTCTTCATGCTTATTTTTTACAGCTGAAATATTGTTCCTCAGGTCCATTTTGTATATATGGATTTCTGTTTATTGAGCTTTCTTTGAACACTTGTAGTAACCACCCATTTCTTTCTCTTTTTGAGGGTCAGAGCAAATTGAAATCTTCTGATCCTTGTCCCCCACTGAGGTTGTAGCTGCTAAGTATTCTGCACTGAGTGGCTCGGGCTCCATATCCCTTATAAAAAAGCCAGGGATTCCCAGGGAGAAATAGTTCATCTTTTTGTAGATGCTACTCAAAGCCCTTTTCCCACAGTAGCAAGTGACTGGCAAACGCTCATCCTTCCTCATCCCTTGGACTTGAGATTCTCAGTGACAACAGGCCCGCAGATTAACTCGGCATCAATAACAGCTGCTTTGGCCCCTTGTGTTAGAGGACATTTATAAACTATCTGACATCTTATGTAAAAGGTAAGCATGGAAATAACAGTGAGGGGGGACTACATGTTGAACTAGAGGAATCCAGGATTAATGTACAATCCAAAATATCTGTCAGAAATGTCTCGTGTTTGTTTACTCACTGAAAAAACAAAATGTCTCTTCTTAGATCTGTTTCCATATTGCTCCCTCAAGGCCTCGGAAACCAAATACCACAAATATTCAGAGTTCTCCTTTGGATAAAAACAGAATATTTCCTCATCTAAGGCAAATGACAAAAAACTGCCAAGTTTCTTTTTTTGATAAACCTAAAATAATATCTTCATGGTTTAATAAAAGTTAAAATTAATACAGCATTTTAAGATGGATACTTCATATAGGTCACCTCATGTAATCCTCAGGGATACCTAGGGTACAAAGAACACCAGGCCTAGAGTCAGAGAGTATCTTCCTGAGTTCAACTCCAGCCCAAGGTAAGCTATGTGAGACAGGGAATGTTACTTATCTCTATTTATTTCACTTATTTCATCTGTAAAACGAGTTAGAAAAGGACGTAGCAATCATTATACTATATTTGGCAAGTAATTTCCAAACGAGAGCACGAAGAATCAGACATGACTGAATAGAAGCACTATTTGATCCTCAAAATATTCTTATGAAATAAGTATGCCCATTTTCCTCATGAGGAAACTGAACACAAAATAAGTTAGAGTCCCACAGTCTTGTGATGTTCCAAAGTATGGTGTTCCTGACTCCAAGGCAAACCTGCTATCCAATGTGCCATGGAATTTTCTGTTTAAGGCAATGTAGTCTATATATTTGTTTTCCTATATGAATTATAATCTGAATATATGTATGTGAATTTTTATATACACATAAACATTCATGTGTGTTTGTGTGCATACACACACACACACACACACACACACACACACATCCCCACAACCCCCTAGGCCTGGATTATGCTCTTTTCTTTTCTACTTAATATCACCTAATTTAAAAAAAAATTTTTTGTTATGAAACCATTATGCACCAGGCAATGTAGTAATTTTGGGAGAGTATTTGAGTATGAAAAGTTGGTCAGGGATTGATGACTATTGCTCATTAACTTTTCCTTCTAAATCTCACTTTCCTTATCTGTCAATTGGGAATATACTGCTACCTCTATCACTACCATAATTATCACTATGACTACTAGCAGCAGACATTCATACAACATTTAAAGGTTTCAACAGCTGTGTGTATGTCCATATATTACATATGTGTAAAATCACACACATACAGCTATGCATCTGTGTGTACGTGCAGTTGCAATCAATTTTCGCAATAATCATTTGCAGTAGAGATTAAAGGTATTGCTTTCCTTAGTTACTCTACGGCTCAGGGAGATAGAGGAAACTTGCTTATGGATATAAAGCTTGGAAGTAACACAGAAAAAATTTTAATTTAGTTTATGCCTGACTCAAAGTATTTTACCGTTTCTATCATACACACACACACACACACACACACACAAAATCCCTCACATTTTTTAAAAAATAAAATTTATTAAAGAGAGCTTACTTTTTAATCTTCATTATTACCATCATAGAGTTATTACTGATAATATAATTAATATAAAATGGTTACCTTCTTTAACAAAAAAACATTTCTGGGACAAAATTCTTCAAATGCTAGAAGACAACCTGAATCCCTCTCCAGTCCATGGCCCTATCTTCCTTACTCTAAACTAAATATTTTGAGTTCTTTCAAAAAGTCATTATCTGCATGCACACATACATACATACATACATGCTCACGTGTTGTCTCTCCCATTTTGCTTCAGGGCAGGGACCTCTTTGACTTCTTTTTGTGACTTAGCACTTAGCACAATGCCTTTCAGGATGTATATTGATTGATTGATTTTTAATAGTTTCACTATCATGATCACCCTCATTCAGGGCTTAGAAATACCCTTCCTAAATTGTGACCCTAATACTTTGGGTGTTGTTCCAATTTTGTTTCCAATTCTTAAAAAAAAACAAAAAACATTTTATAATACCATGAGATTCTTTTTCTTCTTGTGGGTATATGACTAGCACTAGTATCTCTCAAGGGTAAGACATTCCAGTTTGTTTGCACAAATACTGAACAAACAGCAATTTTAAAATGAGTTTACAAAACTCCCGTTAGCAAATAGTTCAAGTCCATGAGAAATCATGGAAAAGGGGAGCCCAAATAAAAAATGTCACAAGTTCTAAAGTTTATTAAATTATTATACATTTTTTGCTTGGCTCCAGGGGGCAGAATTAGAAGTAAATAATGGAAGTTAAAAGGAAAAAAAAATTGGCCAAAGGTAAAAAAAAAAAAATGTTTCCTAAAATTAGATCTATCCAAAAGTAGAATGAGTTACTTCCTGGGGTAGTCAATTCCTGCTCAATTTGTACTCTAAATCTGACAAGTTCTACTGAAGGATTTCCATCCCAACCTCATTCTGATGTATCTCAAGGTTACTGCTAGGACCCTATTTATCCTCCAAGATCTCAAATCACATGGACAATTTTTCGGAACTTTTCAGAATCGATATCATACAGAAAATATTTTATGCATATGTTAAAGGACATGGAAATTAATTTGGACATGAAAATGATGCAAAACCAAAAAGGTGATTTTCCCTAAAATAACATAAAAGACAACTTTTGCCTTAATAAAAATGATATTCTTTCACACCACTGAATAATTCTAATTGAATTTAAATTCTATATTCCTCTTAGCTAAAATTTTCATTATGTATTTATTGTGTATTTTGATCTTCCCCAAACACACATAGTTATCCAATAAATTTGGTAATAACTTTAGTATGATAAAAGATCATATCTTATCTTCTGTGTTTCACAGCTTTTATAATACATCAGTATTATTCCAACCTTTTAGATGACTATAATTTTCAATTGCTATGGACCTTAGATCAACAAATTTTAAAGAATATATTTTTCAAGGCATTTCCCATGTGTCAAATGTTAGATTTGTGTGGTCTGAGTACTTTCCAAATTTCTAGCCCTATCATATTTACAAATGGTACTTGTCTAATCTCATTGCATTGAATGAACTGAGTAAAAAAAATCTGAAATGAAGATAAAAAGAATCAGCACAGCACAGTAAAAAAAGAATATCATCAGTACATATTAGGATCATCCCTCCTAGAACTCTCTGAATAAAACCAAGAAGAAGAAATATAGGATGATACTTTTAGGGTACAAAAGAACTGTGGAATCCTAGTTAAAACTTTATTTTCAAATGTGTAAACTTGAGGTCCAGAGAAATGAAGTCATTTGTCTAAGGTTACAATAATATTACTCTACAGACTCAGAAAATGAACTCACATTTCTGTGTACAATTTTTAATACTTATGCTTACATCTTTGTATGATACATGTGTTAGATGAAATGGGTTCCTACTCCACTAAATAATTTATTCAATCTTTAAGAAATAAGATCACAATCCAAAAAAAAAAAAAAAAAAAAACTACAACAGATTTCAATATTAATACATTTTTGTTTCTTTTAATTTCCGGTCTCCAAAATGAATTCACTGGATTTGGAATGTAGTAAACCCTATTTTATATTGAGACTGAGCAAACGAAGATCTTAATTCAGTTTCTTCTTTCCTTTCTGCTTTCTGTTTGCTATCCTGGGAGAAAGGTCGAAAATGTCTGTATGAAGAAAGTGAACTTCTCCAAAAACACTGTACTCGAAAGGGTCATGTTTCTCCTTTGCCAGTCGCTGTTAGCCCCAGAGAGCCATAGAGGATATAAAGAATGGGAAGAAAGAAGGGGAAAGGTTTAAACTCTGTACTAGTTGACCTGTGACACTGTGTTGATGACTTATTAAGAAAGATCATTTCTGGGCCTTTGGGTTTTTCACAGAAGACAAAATGTTGCTTTCACTTTAATTTGCTGTGTGCTAAAGAGAAGGTCTCCAGTTCCTAGATTTTTTTTTATTATTATTAAGAATTCCAGAGAGTCCAACAAGAACTTTCAACCTCTATAGCTTCCAATGAAAGTCATTTCTTTTTTAGATTCATTTCCCCACAAGAAAAGAAGTGCAGTGGATAGAGCACCAGCCTTGAATTCAGGAGGACCCAAGTTCAAATCTGCTCTCAGACACTTAACACTTCCTAGCTGTGTGACCCTGGGCAAGTCACTTAACCCCAGCCTCCAAAAAAAAAAAAAAAAAAAAAGATTCTACTTTATTGTATGTCTGCATACAATATATTAAATATATTTAATAATATACAAACTATTGCATGGAAATGGGTGGGCATTTCCATTAAAATTGTCTCTTCCAAACAAATGATGAATCTCTTAACTCAGGTAGAAATTCTTTTTTTTTTTTTTTTTGTATGAAAATGTTTAATAACAATGAATTGTAAAAAAAGGAAAACAAGAATTGACAGTGCAGTTCTTACAACAAAAGCATGTAATGCATCCTATGATTAATATAACTAGTACATTATAAAGAGATACATAGACTAGATGGGGAGAGAAGAAAGAATACATCACCAATTTGGGGAAGTACCAACTTTGCAGACCTCAGGCTGGGGAATCCCAGATCACAGATCAGGTAGAAATTCTGAACCTATCTTTAAAATCTACTATCCCTGTTTGAAAGTACGCAAGCAAATATTCCTTACTTATGAATTTTAGTATATTACTTTTTTAGTATGAGGAGAATACTCTGGCTTATTTTTTTAGGTAATTGAGTACCCTAAAGTTGTAGCGAGATTTTTTTCTCTGATGCCTTCAGCTCAAACCACCATCAACTCTGTTTTGCTCACTGTTAAAAAGTAAGATGATATGTAATAGAAGGCAATTAACTTTAGAAGAAAACTTTTTTGATAATTATGAAGAGGGCAGTTTCATTCAAGCATTGAAATCAGAAGCCAGGATAAAATGAATTTAAAACTCATTGACTTTATTACCAAAAATATGAAGTATTAGAAACTTTTCTGTATATAATTATCATTGTCTCTATTTCTAGAGAGATAAACAGAGGCTGATAAATAGAAAGTTATTGAGAAACTGAGAGACAGAGAAACAAAAGAAATATTATGAAACACAGGGAGAAATTTTGCACTAGGTGAAAGACAAATACAGCTGAATCCACAGGATGAGAAAGCACAAAGCCCAACGATGTAAAAGATTCATGAATTATCAATAGAGAATGCTAAATTTTAATGACATCTCTCAGTACACCTTGGCTATCCACAACCACTCTATCACATACATATATAAATTGGCCTATGAACTCCATTATTGCTTCAGGGATTTGGCTGGCAAAATCTAAAATCTACTTCTTTCCTCTTATATTCCTTGTGTTATCCCATTATTAGGGAATCCCATTGTTGCCAATACCAGTCCAGAACATCTTGCAAAATTTCAAAGGGAAAGAAGGGAAGCAAGAGCTGAGCTATTTTATCAAGAAAAGGAAAAGATGCCATCCATAGAAGGAACTTTGGCAGGTGATTTCAATGAGCCCAAAGAAAAAGGCCCATGTATATATATATATATATATATATGAAAATCCTGCCCAACTATCCTATATCTTGAATTTACATAGAGTAGTGAGGTGGTTAGTGAAAAGTAAATAAAATATTTGTGGTAAGATAATGAAAAAAAAAAAACATTTTAGTCAAGCTCCATGGATGTATCCACAAACAAAGTTGGAGGAGAGTAAACATAGAGTGAATTCCATGGGAATATGATAGGAAAAACGCTGAAAAACTAAAAAACAAAACAAAACAAAACAAAATACTTAATTTGAAACTTTGGGTTCAGGAAGATAAGTAAAAGAGTGAGAATATATGTATTCTCACTCTTTTACTTAAACTCCAAGATATCTTGGGAGGGTGAGGAGTGCAAAAGAAGAGGGAAATGGTTTTAAGAACATCTCTAAGTATTTATTTAATTTTTTGCACTAGGTGAAAGAATAGATTCTGTGCCTCAACTTTTCCCTTAATCACTGAATGAGAGAAAGAGACCTGATGAAAGCCTTATCTTAAAAAGGCCAAGGTTTCACATAGAATCCAGGGTCATCTCCAGTCTTGCTGATATCTATCTGGCCACTGGACTCAGATGGCTCTGGAGGGGAGAATGAGGGAGGTAATCCTGCCCAATGCTCCCTCATTTCACTCCCCTTCACTTGCATATCATGTTATCACCTTCCTGATCTGAGGGTCCTCTTCAAGAATGAAGGGCAAACAACAACCTTTGTGAATAATGCTGGTCTGGAATTGGTCAGATGAAATCCTCCTCCCTTTCCTCCCTCCCTCCCTCCCCCTTGCCCTCCCTTCCTTCCTTCTTTCTTTCCTTCCTTCCTTCCCTTTGTTCACATAAAGTATCATCAAGGCAAATCTGTTTTTATAGAATGGAGTGAGAATAACTCAAATGATAGGTCTCATACTAGACAAAAAAATCAGCATCAATATATTTATAATCAAATTAACAATAGAAAAACTGTTGCAAAACATAATGGTAACATTTATCTAAAAGATACTACTTCTGAGATAGTAACATGAAATAGGAATCACACTTATATGGAAGTTGAAAGACTTCAGTATAGGGCACATATTCTTTTTTTCTATAATGGTGAAATACTATGGTGCTCAGCGATTAGATAATATTGTATACCCATTTCTGACTTTATATGTAGATGGATATTCCTATTTAAAAATTTAAGGCGTTTATTTTGCATATACCTAACCAGTCAGAATCAACACAAAGACTCTATCCTACCTCAAATCCTATATCTTTCCTAACCCTGTGTTAATGTCACTAATTTTTAATACTGTGTTCTTGCCTCAATATAATCATTTTCTTACCAAAATTGACAGAACATACTTCAATATATGAATAAAACAATGTACAGTAAGATCTTTACCGTATGTCCTCATGCTCACATCCCCCAAATATTGATCTTGAATAAAAACTAGTGTTCTCTCTCTCTCTCTCTCTCTCTCTCTCTCTCTCTCTCTCTCTCTCTCTCTCTCTCTCTCTCTCTCTCTCTCTCTCTCTCTCTCTCTTTCTCTCTCTCTCCACACACACATACCCACATATATATATATATATATATATATATATATAATATGTGTCTATATGTATGTATTCACACATTTATATAATATATATATATATATATATATATATATATATATATATATATATATATATATATAATCTTTCATTTCCATACTCCCAAATCCATATTATGCCTCTTCTAACCAAAAGGTATGTGATCTTGTTCAAATTTCTTAACAACTATGAAACTCAGTTGTCTCATCTGGAAAATGGTATAACTTCTATCATAACATAATTATAAGAATCAAAATGTTTCACAAATCTTAAAGATTTATATAAATGCTATTTTTTTCTTCTTTTCTCTTCCCCTCCTTTTTTTCTTCCTCTTCTCCTTTTCTCTTCTTCCTCCTCTTTTTTCTTCTTTCTTCTCTTTCATTCTTATACATACTGCTTCCACTCTTTCCATGTTTTAAATACCCTTTGTAAAGTGTATCACTCAGAAATGAAAACGATATTCCAGATAGACTCTGACTAGGATAATGCAATACATAATTTGCTTCTCCTTATTCCTTATCTATCTTAATTCATCTCACCATTGAATCAGCTATCCTGAGTGTCTGAACAACATGAAATAAAAGATCTTGCTGACAGATAATATACCCAGATCATTTTTTGTGTCCCCATGTTGAATAGTATCTAGCCTTATTTTCTCCTTCATTCAATTATGCAGTTAATGTTTTAACCCCAAAGACAAGACATAAACTGTCATTTAAGGCCTTCTACAATGTGGGTCTAGTCTATTTTTCTTGTCTCTCACATTATTCTCAAGTATTCTAATTTTAGTAAAACTCAACAACAAGTTGTTTCCCAATCTGGATTTATATTGTACGCTTTCTGGGCATTGTTGTGAGTTGTATATCATGTTTTGAGCATTTTTACTCCAAATTCCTGCCGACCAAAGGTTACATCTTTTTTTTTTTTTTTCAGATCTGCTTGAGATCCCAATTCCTAGTAGTGAATTAATGGAGATTTCATTGGAAATCCCCCATCTATGATCTCACTTCAATTTTTTATTCCTAGTTTACCTTCTATATTCATATTGCAGATGAGTAAACTGAGGCCAAGGGAGGTAAAGTACAAGATTATAAGGCAATGAAAGGCTTTAGAAAAATGTTTTGAATGTAAGCACGCTACTGTAGGACTAATGCCCTTTTCTCTGTCACTTTATGCCTTCATAAATAGATTATTGATTACAACCAAAAAAGAAAATCCCAATAATTCTGAAAGTGACTTCTTTTGCTTCACTGTGAAATTAACCCAGTTTAGTCTTCTTGCTGATGGAAGAAACCGTGGACTCTTTCCGCACCAACTCCAACAATATAAATATTTGACGAAGCCCCCTACATTCCACAAAACTTACTAACAAAGCAAATTGTAGAGCCGAGGCAGAGGGAAAGCAAGAATCTGTTTGATCATTAATCACAGTCTGCAAGAGAGCTTTCAGAGCATCTTGTCTTAACTGCACAGTAATTTTTGCTGTAGGTAGGGAAAAACAAAAGGGAAAAATCATGCATAAACTGTTAAAACATACTTTGTAACTTTGTTCAGCCCTAAGATTTGTGGAAAAAAAGGGGGGAAAATTCTGATTCTAACTTAGAATATCGAACAAAACAAAGTGCAAAAAGTCAGTCCCTTTTTTCTGGGTGCCACGATGATTAATCATGGTGACTTGCACTTTAAAAATGCAAAGACAAATAGGCCCAGTTTTGCCTTTTATGTTGGGTGAAAACAAGGAGAGAGTGTGTACACTCTTTAACATCTTAGTGTGGCCAAAGGATAAAAAACTATAATTCCATTTTATGTCATTTGACTATGTGATCATTCAACACACTTTTTGGGAAATGTCTGTAAGATCTTTCCCTTCTGTAAACATTGGATTACAAGTTTGCTATTTGTGCTACAAAGCATGATGATAATTCTTAGAGCCCTGAATTATAAAGAGATTTATTAACACTGGCCTTAATTTGTATGGCTGCCTAAGCAGGTTCTCCTCCTGGAGCTTTCAAAAATGTGTCCTTTTTTATAAATTTCTTGGGCGGCATTGATCTAAATGATGTTCCTTATTTTATCCCCTTGCCTCCTTTCTTTTTATTACCCAATATGGACAGAAGAGGAATGAGACTGACAACTCTCATCTAACTGTCAGGTCCTTCTGGGCACTAGAATGGCTGTACATTGTATTTAATGAACCATGAAGATGGGAAGACCGATAAAAAAGGGAGGAAAAAAAAGTTCTCCTGTCCTTAAAGCAGGAGCCCAGGTTCATCTCCTATTAAAACTGCTTAACAACCTGCAACATCTGCCTGAGACAGGGGAGAAGGTGAATCGGTTATGTAGTTGAGTGACTCACCACCTCCTGTAATGAAGCATCTGTTCTGGAAACATGGAGGACATGATCTCTTTAAAAAGGCTCCCCAAGCAAAGGGGAAGTGAGCTTGCAGGGAAACAAGCCGAGGATGAAACTGGATTTCTTCCTTGGGATGGAGATGAGATTGGTTCCAAAAGCCCCAGGAAAATAACAGAAGCCTTTTCTCTAATTGAAGTGTTCTTTGATATCATAACTGCCATTTCCATGCCATTTGTGCTCATCAGTCACCTTATATGTAGAACCTTAAGGCCGTCACAATAATCCAGGGCTCTAGGTAATAAGGATAAAAATAACCTCATTTTATAGGTCATTCAAACTCAGGGCTGTCTGATTCAAAGTTCAGAGTTCTTATTCCAAAGAACTTTCAATCTGTGCATCCCCTTTGACCCAGCAGTGTTTCTCCTGGGCTTATATCCCAAAGAGATCATAAAGGAGGGAAAAGGACTCTAATGAGTTTGTGGCAGCTCTTTTTGTAGTAGCAAGGAACTGGAAACTGAGTGGATGCCCGTGAGCTGGGGGATGGCTGGCTGAATAAATGATGGTCTTGAATGTTATGGAATATTATTTTTCTGTAAGAAACAGCAGGATGCTTTTAAAGAGCCCTGGAGAGACTCACAGGAACTGATGCTAAATGAAATGAACAGAACCAGGAGATCAAGAACAAGATTATACGATGGTCAATTCTGATGAACATGATATACTCTGGCCATTTTTCGTGAGCTAAAGCTTCCTCAGAGCTAGTAAAGAGACTTCCTGTGACCTGCTGCCGTCACAGCTTCCCCTACCCACCTGTTTTACTCTTGCTCAAATGATGAACCTTTCCTGCTGATCCTCCAAGTCATATTTGTGTCTGGGCTGAGCAGTCTGGCAACTGCCAGTAATTCTGAATTTGGAGGCCTGTTCATGCTGTGCTGGTGTTGTGGGACTGCAGGATTTTCTGGCTATGTCTGTTCTGGGATTGGGTGCTGTGCCCTCACCCTGGTGCCCCCAGATGTTCCCTACTGACCTTCTAAGTTGTTTTTAGCTGGAAAATTGTCCCACCATATTTTTGTGAGTTCTGATACTCTCCTATTTGTTTACAGTCATTATGTGAAGGAAATTGGAGGAATTTGGGGGAGAGCTGGGCAAGTTCCCACTTTTACTTTAACATCTTGGCTCCATCTCCCTAGTCCAACAATTCTCAAATTATATCATCTCAATTTATTTATAAGGGATGAATGTGCTATTTCACATTTTCTTCTACTTTTTATTCTTTAACTGTTTTTCTCTTTCTTAAAATAATGAGGAGTCATTAGCTTCTCCAGTTATCAAATTATAATTTTTAAGGAATTATTTTCTTCAATGAGCTCATGTACCTCTTTTTGCATTTGCCCAATTCTGCTTTTTAAGGAGTTCTTTTATCATTGATTTTTGCCCCTCTTTTTTGACATTAAACCAATATTTTTTCTTCAATATTTTGTTGTGCACATATGTTTCTCTCTTACCAAGCTATTAATTCTCTTTTCATATTTTTCCTGAATCACTCTCATTTATTTTCCCCTTCTACTACTCTTTTATCTTTCTTTAAGTCTTCCAGGAATTATTGATGGTCTTAAATCCAATTAACATTTTTCTTTAAGTCCTTGCCTGTATTTGTTTTCATATTGCTGTCTTCTATATGTATGCATTGAGATTTCTTGCCATCATAGTAGCTTTTAAGGCTGAGTTCTTCTTGTGGTGGTGGTTGTGCTTTGCTTGTTTCCCCAGCCGATCCCTTCACTATGAACTTTATGAGAACATTGGGCTCTGTGCACCTGGGGGTGGGATGACACTGCCAAGTTTCAAGTATTTTGTGTTGCTTTTTTTCAAAGCTACTTTTGGGCATTTTCAAATTTTGGGAGCTTCTAAGAGATAGCAATGGTGGTTTGACTGACCTGACATATTGCCTCTGTTTTCTCTTGCAGAATGCCTTCCTACTTCAGCCAGAATAGCTTGCCTGCCCTGCTGGGGCAGTTGGTCAGTAGCTGGCTAACATTTTTCTACGTGGCTGCCAGGAAGCCTGCTGCAGCTAGGCTGGAAGCATGGCCAGCATCCAGGGCCCAGCTCTTCACAAGATCCTTGGCTTCCATGCCCATGGATGGCAGCCGGTCAGTATTTCATGTATGGAATGGTAGGGAATGTCTGTTTCCTTCTCTAAAAGGAAGGTTCCCTTGATAATGGCTTTAAGGACTGGGCTGGAAGTGGAAAGGTGTTGGGAGGATAATATGGCAAAAAGAGATTAATATTGTTTTCAGGGCTCTTGGGCTCAGTACTCTGGGCTATTACATCTGGTTTTGAGGTGTCTTTGCCAACTTTTGGCCGTATACATCTTTGGCAGATAGGGAAACTGAGGCAAACAGGGTTAAGTGACTTGCCCAGAATCACACTTGTAATCATTGCTTGAAGACAGAATTAAACTCCGAAGTTTACCCGACTTCAGACATGGTATTCTATGTATTGGGGTGCCTTCTCACTACCTCAAGATAAACTATAAACAAAGAAATTTCCTTGAGAAGTGAGTGTTACTAATGGCTGCCTCCCATCTCCAGGCTTGGCATGTTCTCCCTGTGATCCGTGCCTTCTCCAGATTCAGCTCAGTTCCCAGCTTTGGAAGGGGCTTTCCCTTACTTCTCCAGGACTTTCTCTTGTCCTGTATTTATCTTACATGGACAAACTTTTGTGTGGTCTCCCCTATTAGAATGGCAGCTTCCTGACTGAACAAGAGTTTCTTTTTTATTGTTTGTAGCTCCATAGTCCCTGGTAAAAAGTAAGCCCTCAATAATTACTTCAGAACTGGGCAACAACACAGGTATCAGGGCAAGGCCTTGACTAACAGGTAGCACTTGAGAGCTTACATGTTTAAATATGAACATGGCACTAGCCAGGGTAGTTAATGGTCCAGTGGATCAGGTATTGGAGCTAGAGGCAAGAATACCCAAGTCCAAATATGGCCTCAGACACTTATTAGTTCTATGACCCCAGACAAATTTTCTTCCATTTTTTCATCTGCAAAATGGGAATAAAAACATCACTTACCTCCCAAAGTTATTGTGAGGATCAAATAAGAAAATAAGTATAAAGAACTTAACATAGTTGCCTGCCGTTATTTACTATATTGAATAAAAGCAGATTTATTTTCATTCTTATTACCAGGAACCTTTGAGGGTGGTTATCAAGGAAAAATAAATAACAAAATAGATATTGAGGGCTGCAATAAGGTAAGAGATCAAATACAATTTTAATTTGGTCCCCGGCTTTGCTTGGTGGTCCATCTCATGGCAAAGATGTCTAGAGAACGTTTTTCCCCACTTTTCTGAAATGGATTTTCAAGGACTGGTGAATTCTTCAAGATTATAGGAGTCAGTTGTGGAAAAAAAAAGATTATATTGGCCACATGACTGCCAGTTGTAATCTATTAGTAGACAAACTTCACTTGTCTTCAAAATTAATTTGAAAGCAACTTCCTGAACTATCCAATTTTTAAGCAAGCTTTTCATCAGGAAAATCTCTGTCTTTTGCTCAGCAAATGAAGGAAAACTTCTCCCCCCAGCTAAGAGCATAAGTAAATGTTTTTGTCCCCAGAAAGCACTATTTCACACTGTAATTTTCCTATATGGGAAGTTTGCTTCAAGGCAGTGAAATGTGCTATCATTCTAAAAGAAAAAAAAATGGAAAGACATTTGATCTGTCTGTGCAACATAAACCTGACCTTTTAAATATGTATCCAGAGATTACTTGGTTTATACTATTTATGACAGGCTAAAGTTGATCCTGGAGTTGACCAAAAGTTCAATACAAGTCCAAATTCATATGTTCTCTGAAAAAAATGCAGGTATTTAAATATCCTTTTAGCTCTAGGTAGGAATAATTTCAAGCATTATTTTGTCACACCGTCCAACAACTATATAAATACAGCCCATGTTTATTTGCCCTTTAAAATTCTTAACAAGCAAAGGACTCATTTAATTTATACCGGGGCATTCTACAGAAAGCTCAGGATATTATCATCTGTTAGTACCACAATAAATAGTGCCTAGGTGTTCATCAGAGATTATCATTACTCATCAACTACTTATAATGGCTGCACTTAATTCTTTCTAACAGCCCCAATCTGTCAGTGACACTACTGTAGATGAAGCAGAGGTTTTCACTATATGACTGTATAAAGACTACAATGTATAAACAAATAGAGCTCTGGGTTTAGAGTCGGGAAGCCCTGAGTTCAAATCCCGATGGTCAGCTAGGTGGGACAATTAAGACCACTGAGTCTTAAGTGACGGATGCAGTTTGTACATAAGAAAACTAAATCTAGATGAAATCATGGGGACTTTGAGGACAGAGAAATAACTGGAATGGAACTCTAAAAAGTCAGACTCATGGAAGTTCTTTGTAACATAATATTAAATTTAACCAAGTGCCACATAGCCAACAATGAACAAAAGTAGGATATTAATTCTACTATGCTATACTTTGGAATTGTATAGCTACCTTAATATATCAGGAGCTATTATTATATTATACATATATTATATGACTATTAGTATTATAGTATACTAAGTATAAATGCATATGAATATATATGTGAAGTATATATATATATGTATATATATATATGTGTGTGTGTGTGTGTGTGTGTGTATTTCTTGAGACATTAAGAGCTTTAGTACTTGTCCATAACCATATATTATCACACAGTTTTTTGTTTGTTTGTTTTTGTTTTGTTTTTTGTTTTTTTGGTTTTTTTTTGTTTGTTTTTGTTTTTGTTTTTGTTTTGTTTTTAAGGGACAGGATTTGAAAACAGGCCTTCCATGCAATGTTATACTGGTCCAATAATGGGCTAAGCTACCAAGCTGGAAGATGGTTCTCACTGGCCTGAATTTAATGGTGGAGTCCAAGAATCTGACTCCCAGTAAAGTGTATGAATAGAACTCTAGCAACAAGCCCCACAGGCCCCTGGATGCTTTGTGTTTTAAACCCTGAAAAAGCGGAGAGTCTGGGATGGCTAATGATAAGAGCAGAATCTTCATAATTGCCTGTGCTTGGTGCAGCACTATCAACCTCAAGCTTGCAAGAAGGGAAATCTAAGAATCAAAAGGGGAGCCCCTGGAAAGTAGATTGAACTTGGAGTTTGGGCAATGTCAAGACCAAGTGGAAAGGATCCATTAAATTTACTGTTTTAGATGTTGTGTTCCAAGAAGTATTTAGGGTTAGGGTTAGGTCCTTTTCTGCTCGTATTACTAGTGATCAATTATTCTCATCTAACCATTTTATAATTCTATTGCTTGGTAGACACAAGATATCTTGAGCTCAAAGAGATCTTAAAGGCAAACTTGTTGGACCTCCGCTGGTTATGATTTCCAGAATTACATTCTTCTCCAGAATCATGAGACTTTATACTCATGTTCAGGAACTACTCTATTCCCACCATTCCCGTTAGCAAGTGATTAGCAAAATAACTGGCACAGATGCTCAATAAGTGCTGTGTGATGTATTGGCTGACTGACTTCTTCCTTAGGGGTTCCTTAGAGGGCCAGCTGCTTTGCCACTTTCCATACTGCTCCATGATATGCCCTCTATGTACCAGTCCTTTTTCCAGTTTTTCCAATATATTATCGGTTCCCATTGGAGCATAAGCTTCTTGAAGCAAGGCCTTCTTGTCTATAGATTTTCTCAGCACTAGTACAATGTCTGCCACATAGCAACCTATTAGCAAACTATGGATCTATCTGCTTATCTTATCTATACACCCATCTATTAGTCTATCTTGACTTTCCACCTCTCTATTATGCACCTAGCAGGAGAATGGTTGATGTACCTAGGAAGGATCAGAAATGTCCATTGGTCTACATCTCTGCTAGGTCTTGTACTAGGTGATAGATAAGATGACATTGGATAATTGCAGGAAAATACAGTTAGAGTGTGTTATATTCAACCAGTACTACAAAATATAATAAGAGGAAAGTTTTGTTGTGTTGTGTTGCTCATTTTCTGTTTCTTGACAGAATTATTTAGAAATGTAGACATGGAGAAGGCCATCTAAAGGTTGATAAAGAATATTGGGAATTCAGAGGAGGTGATGAGGAGGGACTGTATTCCAAGCATGGCAGACAGCCATAAGTGGATTTCAATAATAAGGGCCATTTTCTGGACCATCTTCTGATGGATAAAGGATAATATGGAATACAGCTGGAAAAGTAAATTATAAGCAGTTAATAAAGGGCTTTAAATGTCAAATGAAGAAGTTCATACTTGATTATTTTAATGGGAGGAATCCTCTGGAGATAGTTGAATAGAACAATCTCCCTCCCTCTCTTTCTTCTTTCCATTCATTCATTCATTCATTTATTCTCTCTCTCTCTCTCTCTCTCTCTCTCTCTCTCTCTCTCTCTCTCTCTCTCTCTCATACACACATACATATAACACATATACCTATGAATATGTACATGTCCATGTATATGCACACGGATGCATCTGTACCAATTGTCTTAAAAGAAGACAATCAGTTTTTTGGGTTTGATGTTAGGATTACCAGGTGAGAATTCAGGTTGTCTGGACAGTGACAAGGTGAGAACTCAGGTTGTCTGGACAGTGGAGCTGCTCACACTGGACACCGCCCTTCTGGTGGGTTATAAAACCTGTCTGCAGGAGCCAGTGCATCTTTGTCAAAAATTAAAAAATGAATGGTACAGAGAACTCAATTTAGAAGTTCTCTAGGGTTACCCGTGGCTCTAGTAACATTTTACCATATTCTATGTCCCCGTCCTCCAGGACAAGACAAGTTTTTGGAAGTCAGAGTTTATTTCCTTTTTCTTGTAGCAGTCTCACAACCTACACCCATGCTTTATATATATTAAATACTCATTGGGTACTTTTTGCATTGAGTTGCAGACTGGAATCCTACAAGATAAATCTTTACCATTATCTAGCTCAACTCCTTTTTTAATGGAAGAAAGGAAGTAAAGGAACTTGCCCAATATCACACAGGTATTGAGCACCTTCTCCCAAAGACAAGCCCACATCTCTGGTTACCAAAGCTGAGGTGTTTCATGTTGTCTTTGACTCTGATGGAATGCTCCCAATGCCACAGGAACATGGCTTGTTCTGCTTCAACAGTCTGGGCCAGAACCTTTCCAGTTGAGTGGGTATTGGAGATATCCCTGCTGTCACCCAAAG
Source organism: Sminthopsis crassicaudata (assembly GCF_048593235.1). Classification (NCBI taxonomy): domain Eukaryota; kingdom Metazoa; phylum Chordata; class Mammalia; order Dasyuromorphia; family Dasyuridae; genus Sminthopsis; species Sminthopsis crassicaudata. The sequence continues at coordinate 2,010,153 of NC_133620.1, read as the reverse complement.
TCCAATCCGGGAACCAGAAACCGCCAAGAGCAATAAAAGATTCACAGCCACTGGAGGACAGCTGTTCATAGTTATGCAGCTCCAGTCCCATGATCCCTGTAGAACTCCCTCAGAATCCCTTTAGGCTGGAGTTTGATAAACAGAGTTTTAGCCAAATATTCCTCATTTCCAGTTATAATGATTTTTCCTTAGAAAATGAACTCCACCTGCATGTGACTTTCTATTCTAATTCCCTAGGCTCAGTTCCTCCTGAATCTTAATACACTATTTCTAGACACCGAAGATTCTACTCCATAAAACACCTTGTGGGTTCACTGTGTTTTATTTATTACATATGAAAGGCCAAACTAACAAAGCAGAGATGAGCAAGCTCCAGCCCCCAAACAAATCCACATAACCTCTTAGCCAGATGTGCACAGTGAATAAATCACATTATGGTTTCATCAAGGGCTTGGGAAAGGCTTCTCTGTGACTAGAACCTTGGCAGTTTATACTGCTCATTAGGGAAGGGAGGCTGAGCCCCAGCTGGAATAGTAGCCAGTGGAACAATATGAGCGAGTGTAGTGTTTGTGAGAAGTAGCATCCTAACAAAGGCAGTGCAAACAGCTCATTTTCATCAGAGATCCACATTCCCAATCTAAGAAGACAAAAGGTTGTAACACTCCAATAAACTTACAAACACCATTATAAAATTGCTATAAAAATACAGCACTCTCTGCTAGGTCTTATACTAGGTGATAGGTAAGATGACATTGGATAATTGCAGGAAAATACAGTTAGGGGAAACTGACTAGAACTATGGAAAAGGAATCATGGGGGACTTTTGTTGTTTTTTAACTGAATTATTAATGGTACAGTTTTGAATTGTTTTAATTAATAGGTCCAAATGGAGTGCTGAACATGTAGAAATTGACCTAGATCATGTATGAATGAAAGAATAATGCATTTATTATGTGCTTACTATATGTAATGTTCTGGGTGTACAAATAGAAAAAAAAGAGGCATTCCCTGGCATCTTAAAGCTCACAAAACAATTCCCAAAAAAGAAATGAAAAATCAGGGAGTCATCAGAGGAATAGGGCTGCCAATTGTGAAGGCAGCAGAGTTGCAAAGGCCAGAAAGTCAAGAAATTCAATAGATGATTCCGAAATGGGGCAAAGGAAAAAATGAAGAAACGATTATATAGGTTAGACACGGTGGTACACATTTTTCTTGGCAAATATCTTCTCTGAAATTTCCTTGTGCTGATCAATGAATGATCTTAAAATAACCAATTGGGTCTTATTTTAATGTTGATGTAGCATCCATAGGCTCATAGGACGATGGATTTAGAGCCTAAATAATCTTACAAGTCACAGTGTGGAACCCTCTATTTACAGATGAAGAAACTGAAGTAAAATGCCCACGGTCCCAAAGGCAAAATTTACCTTAGGTTTTCCTGAGAACAAGCAATCTATTTAGTGTGCTTTCTAACTGCCTTATGAATGAAGTTTTCAGGGTTTGTAATGGTGATATATTCTTGACTTGACCAAGGTCACATAGTTAGGTAATATCTAAGATTTAGGTTTTTCCTAACTCTGGGCCCAGAAATAATAAAGAATTCCACAGGAGAAAGAGGGCTGACTCTGTGGTCCAGGGACCAGGATCAATATTTAGCTTCTACTTTTACAGCTGAAGAAAATGAATCCCAGGAAAGTTATCCCTGATTTCAAATCACAACAATTCAGTCCAAGTTTACTGAATACTACCTGGTAACCTTTTTTTGCCTTAGTTTACTTATCTGTAAAATATGGAAGTTTAACCAAATGACCTCTGAAGCTGCTTCTGGTTAAGAATTTTCAAAATCTATGATATCTCCCTGATGATGTGCTCCTCTAAATTTGGCTTATTGGGTTTTTGGACAACATCCCATCAGTTCATTTTTGAGACTTGGATTTAAAGCCTTCTAGACTTGGCAGAAATTTCTAAGGACTGTGCTCTACTGGAATAGGTTTTGAAAAGTCAAACCCCTTTCATTACCATGAAAAGTTCCCAAAGGATTTTCAAAAAGCAGAATTTAATAAATAAAGGCAAACACACACACACACACACACACACACACACACACACACGCACAAATTATTCTGGAGAATATTCTCTAATAATCTCTGAGAACCTGAAAGAGATTCATGTCAGAAGGACCATAATGCTTGAAGAAAATCAGTTATTTTAAGTAGAAATAAAGGAGTGAGTGCATTCCAGGTACCAGAGATGGAAAGCTGGGGCACGCCAATATTTTGGAAGAAGTTGGGGTTTAAAGGATGTCTACAAACTATTGCAATTGCACAAACATAATAACATAAAATCTAGTTGCCTTAATTGTAAAACAGATCTGTAATTTCCGCAATACAGATGCACACTTCAACACAGTGGTTTTGGCCCAATTGCACACTCACAGTTCCTCACATGCATCTCACATGCATAGATATTCTGAGGACCTTGTCTAAGGCCTCTTAACATTAGAACACCGGGGCGGAGCCAAGATGGCGGAGAGGAAACACACTACTCAGTGAACGTCCTCACTCCCTCACAACCAATTAGATAAATTAAGTCTCAAAATTAGCTCAGGACTGACAGATACCACAAGGACTGGAAGCACGACTTACCAGCTGAAGAGAATCTGGAGTTTCAACAGGAAAGGTCAGTTCTCAGGGGAGGAATAAGAAAGACCAGCACAGACGGTGGGGTAGGGGCACACTGCGCCCATTGCGCTGGGAGGGGCTCTGGGATCAGAGAAGCCACTGAGGTAAAGGAATCTGGCACAGGCTGTTAGCTCTTCTCTGCTAATTATTTAGCAGTTCAGAAGAGAAAGCCAAAATATTTTAAAACTCAGATTAGATTTCCCCCCCCCCCCACCCTGGGGGTGACTCAGGCACAGATCTCGGCACCAGGGGGTGTGGCCTCAGCTACCTCCTGAGAATAGTTAAGAGACTGACAAGTGGGTGGATACGGCCCAAGGCAACACACACTGCCTAGCTTAGCTGGAGGGAGTGGAACTCAGCTCCAGGAAGTCCCAGAGAAGCGGAACCTTTGAACTAGGGACCGCGGTTTCTGGCAGACACTTCCAGTTTGAGCGCAGGGGCTTCTCACGTCACCTGCTGCAGACACCCACTCCCCACCCGGACACATAGGCTGAGCTTCTTGCTGTCTTCACTATTCTACGCCCTCGAAGCACAGCAGTGCTAATCACCTCTGAGGCGCTTCCAGGGAGGGGGTGGGGAACTCTCTCCCAGAGCTCTCTCTTAGCGCGGGCGCAGGGGCCGCTGCATCCATCCCGTCTGGGAGGAAGCTGGTAAAGAAGTAAATAATTTCCTACCCCAGGGACAGACCCCAAAACATTTTTTAAGTATGAGCAAAAAAGCTAGAAAAACTATAGATTCTTTCTATACAGAGAAAGAGCGGGTATCCAACCCCGAGGAAGTTAACAGCAAAGATTCAGAAGATAACAACCTAAAGGGGAACGATTCCTGCCCCCCATCACATAACTCTCTCCTAGAAGAAGCTCTTAAGAAATTGAGGGAGATCGAAGAAAAATGGGGAAAGGAAAGAGAAGTTATGATAGAGAGTAACAACGTCCTGAAATTGGAGTTGGAAAAAATAAAGAATTCACAGGAGATGCAGGGAAACAAAATTAGTGAATTAGAAAAGGTTAAAAAAACACAGGAAAGTAGGATTTCTGAATTGGAAAAGATAAAAAAGTCTCAAGAAAATAGAATTTCTGAATTGGAAAAAGAAAATAATTCTCAAAAAAAAAAAATTAGGGAAATGGAAAAAAATTCAATAGAGCAAAATAATTCATTTAAAAACGAAATTGGGCATTTACAAAAAGAACTAAAAACTGTGAAAGAAGAAAATAACTCCTTAAAAGTCAGGATGGAACAAATAGAAATGAATGATTCACAGAGAACCCAAGAATCAGTCAAACAAAACAAAAAAAATGAGAAGCTGGAGAACAACGTCAAATACTTACTGGGAAAATCTATAGACCTGGAAAATAGATCTAGGAGAGATAATCTGCGGATTATTGGACTTCCAGAAAACTATGACCAAAAAAAGAGCCTAGATTCTATTTTACAGGAAATTATCAAAGAGAACTGTCCAGAGATAATAGAAACAGAAGGGAAAGTAGATGTGGAAAGAATTCATCGAACTCCTTCTGAAATAGACCCTAAAAAAAGAACACCACGGAATATTGTGGCTAAGCTGCAGAATTACCACACAAAGGAGAAAATCCTGCAAGCAGCTAGAAAAAAACAATTTAAATACCAAGGTGCCACAATAAGGGTCACCCAAGATCTGGCTGCCTCCACATTAAAAGATAGAAGGGCCTGGAACCTGATATTCCGAAAGGCAAAAGATCAAGGACTGCAACCAAGAATGAACTACCCAGCTAAGTTTAGCATCTTTTTCCATGGAAGAAGATGGTCATTCAATGAAACAGAGGAATTCTATATGTTTCTAAGAAAAAAACCAGACTTAAACAAAAAATTTGATCTACATCCACAAGACTGAAGAGAAACAGAAAAAGGTACACAGAACCCTTGAGAACTGTAACTTTGTTGTGGGTATATAAAAAATACTCAAGGAAAATTTGATTTTACTGATATAAAAGAAAAAAAGGGGGGTGTGGTAAAGGGAAGGAGGTCGGTTCAGAAAAAGGGGAAGGAGTGATAAAAAGAGGGAAACTACATCCCAGGAAGAGACATAGAAAATACACCATATCTGAGGGAACTTAGTGAGGGGGAGAATCATTGTGTGAATCTTACTCTCATCAGAAGAGGCTCAAAGAGTAAATAATTAACATATCTGTTTTTCAGAGAATTTTCTCTCACCTCATTAAAAGGGGGGAGAGGAAAAGGGGAAAGGAAAAGGAGAATAAGTGAAGGGACTTGGAGGGAGGGGGGAGGGATCCTAAAAAAAAAAAAAAGAGGGAGGGTTGCGCGTCACAAGGGGGGTTTGTAAATTAAATATCGGGGAGGGGGATCAGGGGGGTCAAGGGAAAAAAGTATAATCTGGGGATAATACGATGGCAGGAAATACAGAATTAGTAATTTTAACTGTAAATGTAAATGGGATGAACGATCCCATCAAACGGAGACGGATAGCAGATTGGATCAAAAAGCAGAACCCTACAATATGTTGTCTACAGGAAACACACTTAAAGCAGGGAGATACATACAGAGTAAAGGTAAAAGGTTGGAACAGAGCTTATTATGCTTCAGGTAAAGCCAAAAAAGCAGGGGTAGCTATCCTTATCTCAGATCAAGCAAAAGCAGAAGTAGATCTCGTTAAAAAAGATAAGGAAGGAAACTATATCCTGCTGAAAGGTAGCATAAATAATGAAGCCATATCAATATTAAACATATATGCACCAAGTGGTATAGCATCTAACTTTCTAAAGGAAAAGTTAAGAGAACTGCAAGAAGAAATAGACAGTAAAACTATAATAGTGGGAGATCTCAACCTAGCACTCTCAGATTTAGACAAATCAAACCACAAAACAAACAAGAAAGAAATTAAAAAAGTAAATAGAACATTAGAAAAACTAGGTATGATAGACCTTTGGAGAAAACTGAATGGCAATAGGAAGGAATATACTTTCTTCTCAGCAGTTCATGGATCCTATACAAAAATTGACCATATATTAGGACATAAAGATCTCAAAATTAAATGTAGGAAGGCAGAAATAATAAATGCCTTCTTCTCAGATCACAATGCAATAAAAGCTACATTCAGTAAAAAGTTAGGGGTAAATAGACCAAAAAGTAATTGGAAACTGAATAATCTCATCTTAAAGAATGACTGGGTGAAAGAGCAAATTATAGAAACAATTAACAATTTCACCCAAGATAATGATAATGATGAGACATCATATCAAAATCTTTGGGATGCAGCTAAAGCAGTAATAAGGGGAAATTTTATATCTTTAGAGGCTTATTTGAAGAAAATTGAGAAAGAGAAGATTAACGAATTGGGCTTACAACTTAAAAGGCTAGAAAAAGACCAAATTATAAACCCCCAACCAAAAATTAAACTCGAAATACAAAAATTAAAAGGAGAAATCAATAAAATTGAAAGTAAAAAAACTATTGAATTAATAAATAAAACCAAGAGTTGGTTTTATGAAAAAGCCAATAAAATAGATAAACCTTTGGTAAATTTGATCAAAAAAAAGAAAGAGGAAAATCAAATTGATAGTCTTACAAATGAAAAGGGGGATCTTTCCACCAATGAAGAGGAAATTAGAGAAATAATAAGGAGTTACTTTGCCCAACTTTATGCCAATAAATTTGATAACTTAAGTGAAATGGATGACTTTCTCCAAAAATATAGGCTCCCTAGATTAACAGAGGAGGAGATAAATTGCTTAAATAGTCCCATTTCAGAAAAAGAAATAGAACAAGCTATTAATCAACTCCCCAGGAAAAAATCCCCAGGGCCAGATGGATTCACATGTGAATTCTACCAAACATTTAAAGAACAATTAGCCCCAATGTTATATAAATTATTTGAAAAAATAGGGGATGAAGGAGTCCTACCAAACTCCTTTTATGACACAGACATGGTACTGATACCTAAACCTGGTAGATCGAAAACTGAGAAAGAAAATTATAGACCAATCTCCTTAATGAATATTGATGCTAAAATCTTAAATAAGATATTAGCAAAAAGACTTCAGAAAATCATCTCCAAGATAATACACTATGATCAAGTAGGATTTATTCCAGGAATGCAGGGCTGGTTTAATATTAGGAAAACTATTAATATAATTGACCATATTAATAATCAAATTAATAAGAACCATATGATCATCTCAATAGATGCAGAAAAAGCATTTGACAAAATCCAACATCCATTCTTACTAAAAACTCTTGAGAGTATAGGAATAAATGGATTATTCCTTAGAATAATCAGGAGTATATATTTAAGACCGTCAGTAAGCATAATATGCAATAGAAATAAACTGCAACCTTTCCCAGTAAGATCAGGAGTGAAACAAGGTTGCCCACTATCACCATTACTATTCAATATAGTACTAGAAACGCTAGCCTCGGCAATAAGAGCCGAGAAAGAGATTCAAGGAATTAGAGTAGGAAATGAGGAAATCAAACTATCACTTTTTGCAGATGACATGATGGTATACTTAGAGAACCCCAAAGACTCTGCTAAAAAGCTACTAGAAATAATTCAAAATTTCAGCAAAGTGGCAGGATACAAAATAAATCCACATAAATCCTCGGCATTTTTATATATCACTAACAAAATGCAACAGCAAGAGATACAAAGAGAAATTCCATTCCAAACAAATGTTGAGAGTATAAAATATTTGGGAATCCATCTACCAAAGAAAAGTCAGGAATTATATGAGAAAAATTACAAAACACTTGCCACAAAAATAAAATCAGATTTAAATAATTGGAAAGACATTCAGTGCTCTTGGATAGGCCGAGCGAATATAATAAAGATGACAATACTCCCCAAACTAATCTATTTATTTAGTGCTATACCAATCAGACTCCCAAGAAACTATTTTAATGACCTAGAAAAAATAACAACAAAATTCATATGGAAGAATAAAAGGTCAAGAATTGCAAGGGAACTAATGAAAAAAAACTCAGAGGAAGGTGGTCTAAGTGTACCTGATCTAAAGCTATATTATATAGCAGCAGTCACCAAAACCATTTGGTATTGGCTAAGAAATAGACCGGTAGATCAGTGGAACAGATTAGATACAAAGGACAAAAAAGGGTACATCTATAGCAATCTAATCTTTGACAAACCCAAAGATTCCAACATTAGGGATAAAAATTCATTATTCGGAAAAAACTGTTGGGAAAACTGGAAATTAGTATGGCAGAAATTAGATATGGATCCACACTTAACACCATATACCAAGATAAGATCAAAATGGGTCCATGATTTAGGCATAAAGAGGGAGATAATAAATAGATTAGAGGAACAGAGGATAATCTACCTCTCAGACTTGTGGAGGAGGAAGGAATTTATGACCAGAGGAGAACTAGAGATCATTATTGATCACAAAATAGAAGATTTTGATTACATCAAACTAAAAAGTTTCTGTACAAATAATACTAATGCAAACAAGATTAGAAGGGAAGTAACAAATTGGGAAAATATTTTTAAAAACAAAGGTTCTGACAAAGGTCTCATTTCCAAAATATATAGAGAACTGACCCAAATTTATAAGAAACCGAACCATTCTCCAATTGATAAATGGTCAAAGGATATGAACAGACAATTCTCAGAGGAAGAAATTGAAACTATATCCACTCACATGAAAGAGTGTTCCAAATCACTACTGATCAGAGAAATGCAAATTAAGACCACTCTGAGATACCACTACACACCTGTCAGATTGGCTAAGATGACAGGAACAAATAATGACAAATGTTGGAGGGGATGTGGGGAAACTGGGACACTAATACATTGCTGGTGGAGTTGTGAAAGAATCCAGCCATTCTGGAGAGCAATCTGGAATTATGCCCAAAAAGTTATCAAACTGTGCATACCCTTTGACCCAGCAGCGCTACTACTGGGATTATATCCCAAAGAAATACTAAAGAGCGGAAAGAGACATATATGTGCCAAAATGTTTGTGGCAGCTCTTTTTGTTGTAGCTAGAAACTGGAGGATGAATGGATGTCCATCAGTTGGAGAATGGTTGGGTAAATTGTGGTATATGAAGGTTATGGAATATTATTGCTCGGTAAGAAATGACCAGCAGGAGGAATATAGAGAGGCCTGGAGAGACTTAAATCAACTGATGCTGAGTGAAATGAGCAGAACCAGAAGATCACTGTACACTTCAACAACAATGCTGTATGAGGATGTATTCTGATGGAAGTGGAAATCATCAACATAAAGAAGATCCAACTCACTTCCAGTTGATCAATGATGGACAGAGGTAGCTGCACCCAGAGAAGAAACACTGGGAGGGGAATGAAAATTGTTAGCACTAATATCTGTCTGCCCAGGTTGCATGTACCTTCGGATTCTAATGTTTATTGTGCAACAAGAAAGTGATATTCGCACACATGTATTGTACCTAGACTATATTGTAACACATGTAAAATATATGGTATTGCCTGTCGTCGGGGGGAGGGAATAGAGGGAGGGGGGGTAAATTGGAAAAATGAATACAAGGGATAATATTATAAAATATATATATATATATAATAAAAAAAAAAAAAAAAAAAAAAAAAAAAAACATTAGAACACCAATGTAGCATTGCACTGAGGGAACACTCCTCCCTTTGCCTTCATGTATCTCTTGGATGATGTCATTTCTTAATGACTTTTGATTGGAATAAACAAATGTATTTATCATTTAACATTAAGACAAGATGGGGGAAGAAATGGCTTGCCTAATAAAGATCTGTTGTTTGTTTGTTTGTTTTTAAAGGACTTTCAGTTCACTGTGAATCCTTAATTTTGCATGACAGCCAAAATAAAAAAGAAGTAGTATAAACTTGGATGATGTGAATGGAAACATGATTTGATAACTGTAGAATTTTTCCATGGCCATCTGGTCTAATCTGATTACATTATATTATATACTTTCTTCAATTTTATATCTCTGTGTTGAGAGGGACATTGATAAGCTAGCTGTTCAGTATGGAAAGAACCTCTCCCCTTTGCTCTTTCTTCCATGAAGCCTTCAGGTGATTGCTCTTTTGCTAATGACTTTCTCTTCTGGCCTTTCTAATCAAGTAAGGAGTATTGAGTGGGGTCTTATTCTGAGTTAACACTGTTTTATGAGTTTTTGAAGGCACTGGTAATATGTTTTTGCATAGTGAATTTATCTCAGTATCCACAATTGGACCACAAGCTCCCTAGGACACTGGTCATTCATACTTCAGTGATCTTCTAGCATCCAGCTTCTAAAACTGAGGTTCATGATTTCTGATTTGTAACTGAATGTGACATCACAAAATTGTTTATTATTATTACTAAATGTTCGGTACAACCATTTTATATTCCTATATATCCACAGTTACATAAAGATATGTCAGAGAAAAAGGAATTATAAGGGGAGAAAATTTAAGAAGTCCTGCTTAGGATATTACTTTTTGCATAGTAGTTATACATAATTATTTCAATAATTAGCAAACAATAACATATTTATTGAATTACTTAGTAAGGCAAGTAGGGGGGGAAATCCACTTAATATTTCTTATTAAGAACGTTCTTTAAATAATAATAATAATAATAATAATAATAATAATAATAATAATAATAATAATAACATTCCCCTGTCGCTTTTGTCCCTCAAAAGAAAAAAAAGAAATAACAAAACAAACAAAAAAGAAAAGCAAACAAAAAAGAAAAAAAAAAGCATTAACATTATTCCACATAGTGATAACCATTCAAGTAGAGAAGAGGTCCCCCTTACCCTTCTGTCCTTGCTTGGACGTTTTTCTCTGAGTGAAAATCAACAATAGACACCAGAACTGGAAGGTTTCCTTTTGTCCCATCAATTGACTTTATAATAGTGTAAGATCTATGAATAACTTATAGTATGGGGAGTCCTTTCACTAGAGCAGATCACAATCCAGATAGAATTAAAAAAAAAAAAAAAAAAAGTCTGTCCATCTCCCTGAAAATCAGAAAGATTGAGCAATTTGCCCACATCACACAGCTAATCAGTTTTAATAAATAAATCTACAGCCCCATTCCTTCTTATTTCTGAGCCTCATACTCTGTCCCCCAGCCAGTGTCAGGCCTCTGGAAGAACTCTGCTAATTCAAATTGTAGAAAATCAAGAGAAGGCTCTCCCCACAGATAAACTCTTTTTTCACAAGGATATCTTTCTTGTTAGAGTTAAGAAAGAGTTCCTTTGGCTTTAATTAGTGCATCTTTCCCTGATAGCCAAGTGATCTATTGAACAAAAAGGATGGATTTTAATGAAGCAGTCCCTTCTAATGGAGCCTCCTTTTGGCAAACACATTTACTTGGCTAATCAGTGAACCAGAAAAACACTGAACTTGTACCTGAGGCAGAAGCATTCCATTTTCCCCCTGAGGTATGTAGCACTAATGAGTATTGATGACATCTGTGTATGAATCACAAAGAAGTTGGTCATTTGAGTTCTCAGTGTGGAGAAAAGAAATAAATTCATTCATTCAATAAACATTTATTGAGGGCCTACTAGATCACTGTGCTGTACTAAGCACTGTTAGGGATACAAGGATGAATGAGATGTCTTCCCTCTGTTCCAGATTGCAAGGACTTGCTTACTATGATCTAATGCTTCAGGTTCTCCAAACTCAACTGCCAGCCATTCTCTGAACTCTCCATTGAATCTCTTATCTCCCCATCTTTTCACAGGATGTGGTTCATGCAAGAAATCCACATCTTCTCATCTCTTCCTCTTGCTCCCTTTCCATTCTGAGGGCCTTCAAATCTCAAGTCAGAGATGTTTTCTTTTTGGATTTTCTCCTTGTGGAGATTTCTTTCCTCTAAAATTTCCTTCATTGCAGTGGAAATCAATTATATTGAAATGCAATTAACAAAAAGGTTTATTGTTGTTTTTAATTTCTTTTTAAAGTCATAGACTGCAAATTTAAAACTTCTCTTCATGTCATGTAGAGAAACAATAGCAAACATGAAGCCTACGAGCCAAATATAGCCCACAACACTTCAAAATGCAGATTGAACCAGACTAAAATGTGATTTTGCTAAATATGTATAATTAACCAAACAAATTTCAAATATAAAATAATGATAATGTTAATATGTGGTTTTCAAGTTAATAGGAGATCACAGATATCCTTATATAGCAGCCTCTATTTTTTTTTGAGTTTTACATTTTAAATATATGGTGTTTCTTCTCCTAGGACCATGTTGTTTTCTTAAAGTAAGGAATTAATTGATTTCTCTTTTTGTAACCTGCATGCCCAGTATAGTATCTGACACATATGAAAGGCTTCTCAAAAGTATGTTAACATGGATACACATGAAGATAGAGTTGAGATATTCCTGTCCTTCCAGTTCTTTCTAAATCAATCAAGGGGAATGCCAGTAGCTTGACATTGGGATTGTCTTTGGAGTAGCTGAAGAAGCCTTAATGATGATGACATGTAACCCTGATACAGAACTTCGCTGTCCCTAAAGGGTCTGCTAGAACTAACTCATTCCAGCTACAATGGAGGAAAAAGGGTTCTAAGTGGATTAGTGATAGACCTCAATGCCAAGGAAACTAATCTGTCTGAGGCCAAATCAGGCCTTAAATATCCATAAATTCTGTGGCCCTGGATAAATCCCTTAATTCCTGATAACTTCACTTTCCTCATTTGTAAAATAAGCTGGAGAATGGAATGGTAAACCACTCAGTATATTTTCCAAGAAAACCCCAAAGGGGATCACAAAGAGTCAGGGCTGAAATGACTAAACAACAACAAATGTCATATTCTGATGATGATATAAAACCAATAATAAAAGCTAACATTTCTCCTTCCCTTCTTCTTTGCCCTCCTCTCCTTCCCTCTCTTCCTTATTCTTTACCAAGCTCATTTTATTCCTAAAGGCAATTCTAATATATCACAAGCATTATCCATGTCTAAAAAGCTTCAAGCATGGTCTTGACAACAGATTTTGTAGCTATAATCAAAGAACTAAGCTAGCTGAGATTGGAGAGACTCAAGCAAAGACAGGTCACAGTGACAAGATGAAGAGTTAACAACTCTCAAATATCATCTATCACATCGGAGAAAGGTTTCAATCTGCATGAGAATATCAAGAATAACAAAATTGGGCCTTCATGAGGCATGCAAGTTAAGAAATAGGATACACAAAGTCAGGTAAAGTAATAATTTTTTTCTAAAAAGAAAAAGTAAACCTATGATTTTCTCCTTGGATGTTTAAATTAGCCAATAAGTTTTGAAATGTAGACAAAATGGAGTAATTATCATGCTTGAATATAGGAGAAAAACATTGCTTTTCTTAGTGAGAGAGTATCAGTTGACCCTGCTAAGATAAGAAGTTCGTTCAACCAATCTCTTTAGTGAAACAAGATCCTTAGAGAAAGGACACATGTCTGGGTCATTTTGCGTTCGAGAAAGGGGAAGAAAGATGAGGAGCATGGGCAGACAGAGGGCCCTTTCTGAAATGTAACTTAGAATGAAATCCCAAAGACGCAGCTATTTTCTGATGATGATTCTCTTTCCCCTGGGCTCTTCTGGATTATGTCATTCAAAGAGCTCAAGGCCATCCCATCATCCAGAAATCAAGGCAGATTTCAGTGCAATGGCTGGATTCCTGTATGTATTAGGATTGATTAGCTGCATTCATGAATCTATAATCACACCTGCAAATGATGAAGAAATCTATAGAAATGGGAAGCATTTTGAAAAAAAATGCCATAAATATGCATGTAGTGTATATTGCCAAAAATATCATAATAAAAATAGTTTGTAAGTATTCAGGATCCAGAAATGATGCTTTTATTTTCCAGATGTCAAGACTAAGCCAATTTTTTTTCCAATTTTACTAAAAGATAATGAACCTGTGGGTTGACATTCAGAAGTCACCATTCACACTGCTCATTCAGCTGTGGTGATCTCAGAGTCAGAGTGACTGATTTTTTTTTTTTTTTTTTTTTTCGTGATGCTTGTTAAGTCGTGTCAAACTTGGAAACCCATGGGTGCAGTACTGTCTATGAAGGTTTCTTGGCAAACATACTGGAGTGGTTTGCCATTTCCTCCTCGGGTAGATTAATGAAAATACAGTTAAAAGACTTGTTTAGGGTCACATAGCTTACAAGGGTCTGAAGACAGTTTTGAATTGCTCTTCCTGACTTTAGAGCTAGAACTCGATCAACTAACCCACTTAGCTGACCATATTGGATACAAAAGCTTGAGTGAGTCTTAGGAAGCCCCCAAAATAAAGGGCAGGACTTTAGTAGCATACTCTATAGCTATCATTCTATTATAAATGGATCTCAGAGGACTACAAGCATATGCAGTGTATTCAGATTAAAATGGCTGCAAATAGCAGAGAGCACACATATATTACCTATATCAATGTCTCTGTTTTCAAAGATCCATCATCAGTCTTGAAAATGGGGTGTTCTGGTTGACTTCCATTGGGGGGAAATTAGCAATCTTCTCATCTTGTTATATTTATGCTGATATTCTATAAGCAATTTCTAGTCCCTTGGGTTCTCCAGAAATGGCAGACACAGACAAAGACGAGTATAAATAAGGATGTTTTTGTTTGTTTGTTTGTTTGTTTTCCTGTTAGGATTACCAGGTGAGAACTCAGGTTGTCTGGACAGTAACAAGGTGAACTCAGGTTGTCTGGACAATTACAAGGTGAAAACTCAGGTTGACTTGACAGCTCTCTGGCTCAGACCTTTGGTTCGGGCCTTTAAAGTGAATTTACACCTTAGGAATTCTAAGAGGAGCAAGTTCATTGGTGGAAGTATTTCTCTATGCCACATTGAGTCCTTACACGCCCATTCTCTGGGAGGATAAAAGAAGGGCAGCATTGGGTCTGAGAGAATCAACTATGGGATAAAGTTTTGATGCCAGGCAGGCTGAAAGGAGATCAGTCTGATTTGAGAAAGGACAAGAGCTGGAGGAGATTCAGAGCTCCCAAGAAACCTGCGCATAGAGGAAAAGATCTTCTCCCAGAGAAGGATTATAATTGAGCAGACGACCGGACCCTCACAATTCAAGAACATTAGAAATTGGCGCCCAACATGGGGCACGGACTTTTGCTTATCCCGACAAGGAGTTATTCTGAGCCCTTCAGAGGAGCTAGATCGGACCATTGCATTTGTAATGTAGTTTCTACTCCCTGAGATCTTTGAGCATTTCTCCATGGAGCTTCACATCTTAGTTCTTCTTCATGATCAATCTCTTCTCAGATTTGCTCTCAGCTTCCCATCAAGAACCCTCCTTCTGTAAAATAAGGACTATTGAGAACTTTATGTCATCAAAGAACACATGGCAAAAATAATACACACACTCAAGGCAAAAGAATGGTGAATAAAGATGGACATCATAGCCCCTGTAATTCAGAAGCCTCATTTCTGCTTTACAGAGTAATTAGTGCAATCAGCTGTATTAAGAAGCACAATCATATATTAGCAAGCTTTGGATAATCCATCCCAGAATTAAGAATAAGGTTTGGACATTTTATTGAAAGCAGGTCAGAATCAGAATGTCAGATTTTTAGTACTGAGGGCAAGTGGACAAGGAGAAAGAGGAGGAGTTATATAGCACAATCAATACCTAAACAAATGTCCTTACTGCACCATTTCCTTCAATCTAGCCTTTGGTTAGGGACCACTAGGTTAGGAATCTCACCACCTTCCAAGATAAAACACATGTTCTTTGAGTGGCATTTAATTATTGGAATTTTCCCTCAATATTCAACTAAAGTTTACTCCACTGAAATTTGTATACATTGTCCCCAGTGCTTCTCTCTTAGACTGAAAAGAAAAAAAACCCTCTTATTAGAAATAGTTTTTTTTAAAATGCTTTTAATTATCAATTATCCCTGCTGCATTCTTCTCTTCTTCAAACCAGACATCAGTAGATCAACAACAAATATTTTTACACATCTACTACGTAGTGGGCACTATGCCAAGTAGTTAACAGAAACAATTTTCCCCTCAATTACATGACTTCAAATGATGACATGACTTTATAGAAACCATATTTTTACCCAAATGAAGGTATAAAATATGTGCAAAACAAATAAATAAGTTAAAGTGGTAATGAATTACCATCACCTCAGGGGAACAAAATGACTAAAATTCAAATCTAATTTTGGATATTTGCTAGTTAGAAGATCCTGGACAAGTCACAAATCACTTCACTGCTAAATACATTTATTTTCCTGGGGAATCTTTGAGTTCGAATTTGATGCCCTTCCCTAACTTACTATAAGATTTTGCATTTCAGAACAGGTGGCAATGTGCATTGGTGAATAGTTTTCTCAATAGACTATCTTAACAGAAAATAAATCACATATTTCACTAAAAATACTAGAAGCTTACCTATCAGATTAATGGGGAGGGGAAGTATTTGTGACCAAAAAAGAGAAAGAAAACATTACAAAATACAAAGTGGACAATTTTTGATTACATTAAATTTAAATAAGATGTGCTCAAACAAAACCAATGCAGCCAAAATGAGAAAGAACACAGAAAGATAGGAAACATTTTTTACAGCAAGCATTTCTGTTAAAGACCTCATTACTCACATATAGAGAAAGAATTGATTAAAATTCATAAGAACACAAGTTATTCCCCAAGTCAAAGGATATGAACAGTTTCCAGATGAAGAAATTAAAGCTATTTATACTCAGATGGGGAAAATGCTCTAAATCACAATTGATTAGAGAAATGCAAATTAAAACAACTCTGAGGTACCACCGTACAGCTGTCAGATTCAGCAATATGACAGAAAAGGAAAATTATAAATATTGCAGAATGTGTGGGAAAATTTGGACCTTAATTCCTTGTTATGAAGTTGTGAACTAATCCAAACATTAGAATTATGCCCAAAGAGTAAATACACACACATACACACACACACACACACACACACACACACACACACACACACACCCTTTGACTAGCAATATCAGAACTAGGTTTATATTGCAAAGATATCATTAAATAAGGAAAAAGGTCCTATAAGTACAACAATACCAGTTTATTTTTGTGGTTGTGAAGAACTGGAAATTGAAAAAAATACCATCAATTGGGTTGTGATATATGGATGTAATAGAATATTATTGTCCTATAAGAAATGATGAGTAGTTGGATTCCAGAAGGAAAAAGAACTGGAAAGTTACATGAATTGATACTGAGTAAAGTGAACAGAACTAGAAGAACTTGGTACATAGTAGCAGTAACATTTTGTAATGACTAATTACAATTGACTTAGCACTTCTCAGCAATAAAATGATCCAGGACAATTACAAAAGATTCATGATGGAAAATGCTATTCACATTCAGAAAAGTAACTATGGAGTCTGAATGCAGTTCAAATATATTATTTTCACTTTTGAGGGAGATGTCTTTTCCCTTCTGTTCTGTTTCTTCTTTTACAACATGACTACTGTGAAAATATGTTTCCATGATTTCAGATTTATGACCTATATCTTATTCCTTGCCACCTTGGGTAGGGGAGAGGAAAGAAATCTGAAGGAGAGAAAAAAATCTTATAAAAATAAATGCTAATTATACTTTAACATATTTAACATATATTGGTCAACCTGCCATCTGAGGGAGAGGGGGGTAGGGGGAAGAAGGAGAAAAGTTGGAACAAAAGGTTTTGCAACTGTCAGTGCTGAAAAATTACCCATGCAGATATCTTGTAAATAAAAAGCTATAATAAAAAAAATGTTAAAAAGTATCTTTATATATAATTGGGAAAAATTAAATGCTATTTGATAAAAAAAATTGTAAGTCTGTCACAGAAGTTTGTCATAAATGATTTTTGAATGACATGAGTTAAACTCAATTGAATGAAACAAGCGTGGGTTTCTGTTTGAATCTATAATGTGAATTATTTAGAGGTTTCCCCCTCTTTTTCCTTGTGAAAGGAAGCTAAATTGTTGGAAATCTGAAAGCAATAATGAATATATCCATCATTTCCAAATTCAACTATGTTCCAATGTGGCCAAAAATCAGGAAAACTGATATCTGGAATATATATATATATATATATATATATATATATATATATATATATATATATATATTTGTCATTTCTATAGGAAAATCAGGGGGTTTGCTTATCACCCAAATAGACAAATAGCTTGTTATTCTGGTGCAGTACCTGATTTGAATTTCTAGTTGACTGTGTATGCTCTATAGTACATAAGGTCACTAAGAAAGTAAATAGTCATCAAATTTACATAGTGGAGCATTGCCTTTTTCCTGATGAATAGATGAGAAAAGAAAAAACTGACACTATACCTAGTTTCTTTATCTAGTGAGTATTATAATCTGAAATGAAGTGCAAGCACTGCAACAAATACCCCTTCCGTCTTTCAACCATCATTGTTCTTTTTTTTATGTTAAGCATGGCAAAATAAATGTTAGATGCAATAGATGGATATGTATTTATCTTGCTACACAAGAAAAATCAAATCAAAAAGGAAAAGAATGAGAAAGAAAATAAAATGTAAATAAACAACAACAAAATAGAAAGAGTGAAAATGCTAGGTTGTGATCCACACTCAATTCCCACAGTCTCTCTCTGGCTGCAGATGACTCTTTTCATTACAAGATTTTTGTAACTAGCTGGAATCATCTCATTGTTGAAGAGAGTCACAGCCATCAGAATGGAACCTCATATAGTATTATTGTTGCCATGTACAATGATCTTCTGTTCTACTCATTTCACTTAGCATCAGTTCATGTAGGTCTCTTCAGGACTCTCTGAAATTATCCTTCTGGTCATTTCTTACAGAACAATAATAATTCCCCAACTGATGGACACCTACTAAGTTTCCAGTTTCTTGCCACTACAAAAAGGGCTGCCACAAACATTTTTGCACATGGCCTCCTTTAAAATCTCTTTAGGATATAGGCCCAACAGAGACACTGCTGGATCAAAAGATATGAACAGTTTGATAGCCTTTTGAGCATAGTTCCAAACTGTTTTCCAAAATGGTTAGAACTGTTCACAGTTCCACCAACAATGTATCAGTGTCCCAGTTTTCTTATATCCCCTCCAACATTCATCATTATCTTTTCCCATCATTTTACCCAATGAGAAGTATGTAGTAGTATCTCAGAGTTGTATTAATTTGCATTTCTCTAATAGTGATTTAGAGAACCTTTTCATATTACTAGAAATGGTTTTAATTCTTCATCTGATAATTGTCTGTTCATATCCTTTGACCAATTATCCATTGGAAAATGCCTTGAATTTTTTATAAATTTGAGTCAATTCTCTATATATTTTAAAAATGAGGCCTTTATTAGAAACTTTAAATATAAAAAAAAATGTTTTCCTAGTTTATTGCTTCCCTTCTAATCTTGTCTTCATTAATTTTGTTTAAATAAAAACTTTTTAATTTAATATAATCAAAATTATCTATTTTGTGTTCAATAATGTACTCTATGTCTTCTTTGGTCATAAATTCCTTCCTTTTCCACAGACTGGAGAGGTAAACTATCCTATGTTCTTCTAATTTGCTTATAATATTACTATGTCTAAATCATGACCTCATTTCGACCTTATCTTGACATGTGGTATTAGGGGTGGGTCAATCCCTAGTTTCTGCCATACTAATTTTCAATTTTCCCCAGAAGTTTATGTCAGATAGTGAGTTCTTATTCCAAAAGCTGAGGTCTTTGGGTTTGTCATACACTAGATTACTATAGTCATTGACTATTTTGTTCTGTGAACCTAACCTATGCCATTGATCAACAGCTCTATTTCTTTTTTTTATTTTATTTTTATTTTATTTTTATTCATTTTTCCAAATTATCCCCTCCCTCCCTCCACTCCCTCCCCCGATGGCAGGCAATCCCATACATTTTACATGTGTTACAATATAACCTAGATACAATATATGTGTGTAAATACCATTTTCTTGTTGCACATTAATTATTAGATTCCGAAGGTATAAGTAACCTGGGTAGATAGACAGTAGTGCTAACAATTTACATTCGCTTCCCAGTGTTCCTTCTCTGGGTGTAGTTATTTCTGTCCATCATTGATCAACTGGAAGTAAGTTGGCTTTTCTTTATGTTGAAGATTTCCACTTCCATCAGAATACATCCTAATACAGTATTGTTGTTGAAGTGTAAAGTGATCTTCTGGTTCTGCTCATTTCACTCAGCAACAGTTGATTTAAGTCTCTCCAAGCTCCAACAGCTCTATTTCTTAGCCAGTATCAAATGATTTTGATGAAAGCTGCTTTATAATCTATTTTTAGGCCTGGTATAGCTACCTTAATTTGCATTTTTTTTCATTAATTTCCTTGAAATTCTTGACCTTTTGTTCTTCCAGATGGACTTTGTTATTCTTTTTTCTAGATCTTTCAAATGCTTTCTTGAGAGTTCCTTAGTACAACACTAAAGTAGATTAATTTAGGTAGTATTGTCATTTTTTATTATATTCACTTAGCCTAACCTTGGGTACTTAGATATTTTTTTCCACCTGCTTATATTTGATTTTATTTGTGTGGAAAGTTTTTGTATGTATATTCGTATAGTTCCTGACTGCCTTGGCATGTAGATATCCACATATTTTATATTATCAACAGTTATTTTAAATGCAATTTCTCTTTATATTTCTTGTTGCTAGACTTTGTTGGTAAGATATAAAAATGCTGATGATAAATTGCCTTAAGAAGATTCAAAAGATCCCCTGGTGGGATGAGTTACCAGACACTAAGCTCTTTTCTGAAACTTAACTGCCAAGCACCGAAACTTTACTACAGAAAATGCAACTCTGTTGGGCTGGCAACATTATTCAAATCCCAAATGTACTCTTCCTAAAAGAAAAAAAAAAAAAACTCACACAGGACATTCATAAAGTAACCAGAAAAAGTGATACAAGGACACTGTCAAAGTCTCTCTTAACATTAAAGTTGATTTTTTGGCATAGGAGACACTGGAACAGGACAACCCAGAATCTTTTGCCTCAGATAAGCTGCTATACTCTATAGAAAAGCAGAATTGAAGTCGCTCAGAAGAAACACAAGATACACAAAGTTAGAGAATTCACCCCAAATGTTCATAGAACTATTGTGTACCAAACTCATATTTGTCTGATCAGCTACAGTAAATTGACTAACATGATTAGAGCCATTTTGGTCCTCTTTGACCATTAAAAAAAGGACAATAAACAGATCATAGCCTTGAGAGAATTCATCTAAATCTACTTCAATAGTTCATTGATCACGGAGTCTTTTATAAAATCAAATTTTAACTCATTAATTGTCACTCAAATTCTATCAATCATGAAATTTGGCAGGAAATTGATTCATAGGAAAAAATGATTTCAATGAGAATTTGTGTCAGATTAAACTGGATCACCATTGTAATTGCACAATGTCTAAACAAAATAGATCTTCTTGGTACATCGCTTAGTGATTTGTGGAGAATGAAAGGAATAATAATTGGTTGGTATATTGATTCAAATTGTTTTTGTCTTGGTTTATTCTTCACAAATTTATGTGATATGTAATACACACATTATAATCCCCAGATAGAATTGAGGCAAAACAAGTTATCTGACTTTAATACTCGGCAACCAATAGAGCCAGGATTGAAACCCAGACTTAGTGACTTAAAATAAAGAATTCCTTCCACTTCTCCTATCTCTCTGCTGACATATCACCTAATGCCCCCAGTAGTCAGTGGGTTTGGGAAAAATGAAGCTACACATGAAGAATGGAAAGACAAATCATATAGAATATTTCCTTACATTCTACCTTAAAACAAAATGAAATAAGATTTTATATATTTATATGTATATATGTTTTGCTAATTTGAAAGTGGTCTTTATATATTAGCTATGATGATAACGATGACGAAGACTTTAGAATTTGGAAAGAAGGTTAATACTGTATGAAATATGAATTCCAGAACAAGACCAAATAATAAATACTTTATTGATTTTCATTCATGCATACAAGTGATTGCATCAGTGTGGAAAATGACAGCATGGCAATGCTGTGTAATTATTCACTAACAACTTACCTATAATTTATAAATTTAGAGAAATGTCCAGAGCACTGAGAGATTATATGATTTGTCTATATCACTTAGATGTAATATATCAAACGCAGATTGAATTCCTGATTCCAAGACTGATCTTTTCTCCATTATAGCTATTATACCTCACTAGCACCATTGTATAAATAAGGAAACTGAAGTTCAAAAATGAAGATATTAGATAGATAGATAGATAGATAGATAGATAGATAGATAGATATAATAAGAGACAGAATTAAAACCTAGGGATTTCTAACTGCAAATACTCTCAATATATGATTCTACTTTGCAGCTCAAAAAATAAAACAGGGAAAATCAAACAGTGATATACTTTCTACCCAAGATCTGTTCACAGAATCTTGGCGTTCTTTGCTATGACAGCTGACATGTACACAAGAAAAGTGACTTTGCTAATTAAGATCTTTGAGTTCTTAGTGTCCTGTTGCTCCTGAAATGATCTTGCGATTATTTGATTATGTGATTTTTCCCAGTATAATGAAGCTCTGTGAAGGCAGACATGATTCCATTTTGTTATCTTTTTTATCCTCAGTGATTTTCACATAATAAGCGTGATGGAAGATTGACCAAAAAGAGCTCAGTCATAGAAGCATGTGCAAGAGGTCCATGTAGATAAATGCATAATTAATAAGTCTACTTCTGGCCATGTGTCATGGAAAGACTTTATTTCAGAGCATATTTTAAAAGCCTATGATTGCCTTGGCCTTATTTTGAGAGTCTGGTTTATGGACTCTGTTAAACTGCTTATGTAGAAGAAAGTTCACCTATGAAAGGCACTAATTGACCAAATCCATGGCTCTCCTTCCTCCCTGGCTGGGTTGTCTGAGGAGAATGAGCCACTATGAACCCTCTCTCACTCTGCACCACTATGAATCTCCTTAGCACAGGGTATCTTGGGTCAGCCTGTATCTGGTTTGGGGCTCACTACTGTGCTTTTAATTCACTTAATACAGAGCTTTGTAAAACTTTGAAAGGAAAGAGTCACAGAGCTCTAAACGTGGGAATTCACGACAGTTTTCTTGTGGTCAAGCCCAGTGAGACAAGACCTTGAATTAAATCATTAAACTGTTTTAGAGTCCCCCTAAAACATGTTTAGTCCTTTGTGAAGGGCCAGGTCAATTCTCCGAGAGCCTCCACAGCTGTGGATCATAGCGTCTGAAGAAGTTGCAGGGCAGCCTTTGCTGACATAGGTATTATGGACTGGGAATGAGAAAAATTGGAGTCAGAGGTAAGAGGAGAGAGGTCAGAAAACACAACAGCCTCTCAGTGAGAGAGATCAGAGAACAACTGTCTCTCAGTCTCCTTGTATCATCCTCTCACATGAGGAGATCCATTCTGCATTGGATCTCCAGCAGCCACTGTCAGATGGCTCCCATGTGTTTTAACAGTCTCCTGTGTATTCCAACTGTCCTTGGCTTATTAAATAGCCTGGCAAACTCTGCACTGCAATCACTGCACTGCAATCTTTCCATTATTCTATGCACATGGGATGACCTAGGAATTATGCATATAAATAGGGTAATTCCATCTCAGGTAGAAGGGATCTCTATGTGCATCTAGTTTGACCAGTGTCTGAACAAGAATCCCCTTTAAAACAAAAATGGCAAGTGATGACTGCACTATTGCTGGAAGACCTATTTTCCCCTCTGAAATCTCATTCCACTTTTGAGCAATTTAAATTACAAAAAGTCTTTTTAGTTTTTTTTTTTCTTATATCAAACCGAATTTGATTTTCTGATTATGTCCCCAGTTGGTCTTTGTTTTTTCCCTCTGAGTTCAAAGAGAGCAAGTTTCTCTTTCTTCCATAAGACAGTCCCTTAAATCAGAGAATAGGTTTAGAGTGAAAAGGGATGTTAAAGTCAATTTTACACATGAAGAAACTTGGACCTGGATATGTTAAGTTACTTGTTCAGGACCACAAAATAGAGAGGAGCAAATGCGGGATCCAGTATAATATGTCAAATCCCTCATAAGAACATTCAGAATATTTCCAACACTGACACAATCAGTTCTGGGTCAAACCAAACCAAGGCTCTGACAGTAGCCAGATGGCAAAATAGATGGTTACTCACCTCAATTGAACCTGTCCTCTGTCAAACACCCAAATCATTGTTACCATTAATATTACACTATAGCTGTTCCAGTAATTGTAGGAGAATTATTATTATCTTGCTGTCTAATAACTGACATTTGGGAAATCCCAGTTATTCAGACATATAACATCAACTCAGCACATAGACATGTCCATTTGTGGGTGCTGGGTCCACTTCTGTAACAACCCCGGCTATAAACTTGAGCAATAGAAAACCTGTTGAGCTTTGGTACAATCAAATTTCTCTCCTGTGAATTTTATCCAGTTTCTAACCACGCCTGAGCATTTTGATCAAAGAATTATATTAGCAAAGATGGCTATTTTAGAGAGCATCATAATGGATCTGAAATCCAGACGGCTAAAATGTCGACCATCTGGATTTTTTTTCCTATTCATTGATCAGGACATGCTTGAATATTTTCCTGGAATTTTATGCAGCTAAAATGTTTCTACTCAGTGATGCATGTACCCAAGAAAGATCCCACACCCAAATGAAGAAGAGCCATTTCAAATTGTGGCTTGTCTATTTGAACAGGCCGTAGATCTGGTTCTCCCTTACATCCCCCAAGACCAAGTGGCTTAGAAGGCCTGAAATAATTTCACTAATTCCTCCTTTTTTCCATTTAACCATTCCTTCGTTCATTCATTTACATTTGTCTTTAATGGTCACTTGTCTGTGAACAAGCAAACAGATCACAATGATGATCCTGGAGAAAAGAGTACTGATCACACTCTATGACCTATTAGGATCTGCCCATTGCAAAGCTGCCAGAAGAAAAAATGATACAAAACAAAATCAAACAAAAACAACTTGTCTTCTTTTTTTGTGGAGTTGCCCAGGCTCAGCCTCTTCCCCATAAGCTGCCAGGATCAAAATCAAGACCCAAGTCAGGATTCTTTGAGCTCATTACATTGTTGAGGTAAACACATTTGTGGAGCTCATTACAGGGAACAGAGAGGAGATCATTAAATCCTTCCCAAAAAAACGTATCCATTTATAGATGACTCCATCTGTACTGATGGCCACTCAGCTATGTGTTTTTCCATCAACATGTGTAAATGTAGTGGGATTTAAATTGCTTCTCTACAATGCGACCACAATTTGGTTCTAGTTCCCTGATTGTATATTATATTCTTTAGGAGTATTTTTGTTGGGTCCCTTGAGCGGTAATTGGCATTCATCTCTCACATGTTGCTTTGTCATGTGCTTTTCTCCCTGGATTCTGATTTTGGCTGTGAAAAATAGAGGACTCTGAGTCCCCGGTATTTGTATTTAGGGAGATCTATTCTGCTTAAAGAGGAAAAGAAGGAGAAGAAATTTAGAAAGAGAAGAAAATTCACTTCACAAGGAAAAGAAAGATTTTCTATTTTGTAGCTCACCATGGTAATTCATTTTTCTCAAGTAATGTTTTGAATTTTTTAGAGATTCTTTTCTTTCTGGAATACAAAGTACTTCACACTACAGGTGGAGGAGTGCAGGTAAGAATATTCCCATGTGTTGCAGCTATTTAATGAATAGAGGTTCAGCTCTGGAATTAGAACCAAAGGCTCTAAACTGAAAGGTCATCTCATCTAACCCTTTGTTTTCTCAAAGAAACAAAAGGGCCAGTGACTTTAAGTGGTTTCCTAAGGTCTCACATTTTTGTTTAATCATTTCAGTTGTGTCTAACTCTTTTTGTGATCCCCTTCAGGGCTTTCCTGGCAAAGATACTGGAACCTTTTGTCATTTTCTTCTCTGACTGATTTTACAGAGGAGTCAACTGAGGCTAAAGAAGTTAAATAGCCTGCCCAGGCTCACTGAGGCCAGATTTAAATGTAGGTCTTCCTGTATCCAGTCTTTGCTTTATCCACTGCATCACCAACTGTCCTCAAGGTCACGTACAAAGCTTTGGCACAGCCAGGATTTGAGGCAATTTCTCTGACTTCAATGCAGAGCTTTCTATTAGTTTCACAATCTGCCTTCCATATATACTCTCTTTGGATGATCAGGGGCAAACTGCCCTTTGAGGGTCCTGAGGAAGCACCGGAAAGAGAGCATTGGGATTGGATCCAGAAGAACTAAATTTAAATGCTACAACTGGAGTTTGCCAAAGATTTTGGGCTATGGGGGTGTGGGTTGTGTGTCAGCTCTGAAATTATGCAGGCTCAAACTGTCTCCAAATCAAGGATGGGCATTTATTTGGGCATTTACTTAGGGGGAAGAATGATGTACTCTGCAAGCCTCCTCCTAGAGGGAATGGAGCAGCCCACTAAAGTGAGACAGGTATAAGTAGGAAAAGGAAAATAATGAAAAAAAAAAAACAGGAGAATTGAACAGAGTGAAAAAACTGATGATCTTAGAAGAGATTTTGCATATTCTTGGGCAATCTTAGAAAAGTTCCTGTGATTGGATAAGGGATGACTAGGAAAAGAGAAAATAATTTTTTTGTTCTAGTGAAGTCCACAAGAGATTATGGGGCTGGGACAGCAGCTAAAATTCCATCTCTAGCTCAGCCATGTGGCACTTGGATTATCAAATTGAACTCTCTAACCCTCAGTTTCCTCAGGATAATAATAGCATATGCTTTCCAGGATACTTATAAAAATTTTAAATGAGTGCATTCATATATATTTGTGTAATACAGACATATACACCTGAGAAGCTTCAGGTGTATCAGGATTTAAATAGCAAAATCCCTGAGCCTTTTCATTGGCTAGACTAAAAGGAAGTAATCATCCTTGACCAATGGTCACCAAGGTCTGCTTCCTGTGGGTCAAGTCACTTTCTTTAACTTCACTGACTTAGGGTATGACCTTTGTGATCTGGGAATAGTGATCATGGAAAGAAGGAAGAGAGGGAGAGAGGGAAGGAGGGAGGAAGAAAGTGAGGGAGAGCGGGAGGGAGACATATATTGACCTCTTTGGATCCTATGTCATTGCCCATTCCAATCCATTGTCATTCCCGTGCAAATACATAAATTTCACAATCCAGATTTTGCCAACTACATTCTATCTCGGTTTTCATCTGCTCGATAACATTTTTAACTTGACATTTTGATTGCTAAGAAGAAATAATTCCTTTTCAGATGTAACCCAATGTAACCAAAGGCATGAAATTATATGAGCATGGAGATAAGACACATTAAGCTATTAGAGAGGTTCACATTCACATGAGGTATCCTGTCCCCCAAACTGAGAATTCTACTCACCAAGAAGCTCATAGGCTGATGCTACAAGCTTTGATGAGACTATTGAATCAGACCGGGAGCTTATAGGTATATTTGTGAGGCTTATCTGCCAAAGTTTCCCAGAGGTTATCCTCCTTCTCATTCCTCACTCAGGAAACTACCTCAGAGAAGGATAGGATTCTTTCATACAATACTGACATAAGTCAACCATGATAAATGCTAGATAGACAGACATATAAACAGACAAAGGGAGGTCATCCAACTAAAACAGCTAGGGTCCAATTTTGTTCCATCCCTTCTTAATTCCTGAATCCTTTGATGATGTTCAATTAATTATATATGATTGTAGCCTTAAAAAGTATCCATTATGAATAAAAAAAGAACCTAAGACCCCTGAATAGTAATTCAGTAACTCAATTCTATATTTTACTTACACGGGCTCAAGTTAACTCATGTAAACTTATCCCTAGAAATTCCTACTTATATACTTATCCCCAGTTAGGTCACTCCATCATCCCATGTGGCACCATTTCTATAATTATATTCATTTCTGTATAGGCATATAGAGAAATAAATATATACACATGTGGCTATGACTAGACAGCTATATTTACATATGTAATGGGCTTTTTTCTATTCTCTTGCTAGACTACCTCATCCATATGGATATATACTCAGTTAAGGACAAATCCAATCTCATATGGATGTGTGTATATCGCTATCTGCATGTGTATCTACATATGTGTGTGTGCGTAGACATACACAGAGATTTATGATAGGGGAAGATACTTGCCAGATTTCATCCATCTAGGGCACTCCCAGTGTAGGAATTCCCTTTTCTAATGGAGTTAAGCAATTTCTTTGTACAATCTGAAAGAGGGGACAGCTATATGACAGCTA
The DNA here is from genome assembly GCF_048593235.1 of Sminthopsis crassicaudata. Lineage (NCBI taxonomy): Eukaryota > Metazoa > Chordata > Mammalia > Dasyuromorphia > Dasyuridae > Sminthopsis > Sminthopsis crassicaudata. The sequence goes on along the minus strand of NC_133620.1, from coordinate 1,982,219 downwards.
GATGCTACAGTGGCTGGAGGCCCAGGTCTGAGTCTCAGGCACTTACTAGCTATGTGAGCCTGGGCAAGTCACTTCACCCTATTTGTCTCTGTTCCTCATCTGTAAAATGAGATGGACAAGGATATGGCCAACCAGTATCCATGTCAAGAAAACCCCAATTAGAGTCTTAAAGAGTCAAACGCAACTAAAAAGAACTACACAATGATAATCTCAAAGAAAGACCTGTCACAACTACATTTTGAAGTTGTACCCACTGCTAAAGTTCTAGATCAATTAGAAACTGATTCATTGAGGCTTCCAATAGTCATCATGTGAAATGCCAGTCCTATTCCTCCTTTCCTTTATTTTTTTTATTTACATGTACATGTGCCATTTGTGGTGCAAGATGATGCAAAGGATATTCTTTGTATTTGGAGTTAGAAAGACTTGAGTTTGAAGCTAGACTCATATTACTAGTTATTATGACAATGGGCAAGTCACTGAAGCTCTGACAACAACAGTGTCCATATCTGTAAAATAAGTACAGAAATATAATCCAATTCCAGGTATTGCTATGAGGATATAATGCAATGATTGTTTTAAAGAATTTTGCAAACTTATATATATATATATATATATATATATATATATATATATTTATATATATATATATATTTATATATATATATACATGTATATACACACATACAGCACACACACATATATATATACATGCACATGTAGATACATATTTGTATATATATAAACAATTGTAAAAATAATAATAAATATTATTTTTATTGTTTTTACATCTGACTACCTCAGGAAAAGATCACTTATTTATCTTATCTATGAATAACAGAGATACTTTTAATGGCAGGAAAAAATGCTGAATAAATATGTGAAAATGATTTTAAAAATAACCAAGTGGATGCCCATCAGTTGGAGAATGGCTGAACAAGCTATGGTATATGAATGTTATGGAATATTATTGTTCTATAAGAAAGAACCAGCAGGATAATTTCAGATAGGCCTGGAGAGACTTACAGGAACTGATGCTGAGTGAAATGAGCAGAACCAGGAGATCATTGTACACAACAGTAAAGTTATACAATGAGAAATTCTGATGGACGTGGCTCTCATCAGCAATGAGATGATTCGGACCAGCTCTAATTGTTCAGTTCTGAAGAGAACCATCTACACCCAGAGAGAGCATTGTGGGAACTGAATGTGAATCACAACATAGCATTTTCACTCTTTATGTTATGGTTGGCTTGCATTTTATTTTCTTTATTTTTTTTATTTTTGATCTGATTTTTCTGGAGCAGATTGATATTTGGTAATATGTATATAAGAATTGCACATATTCAACATATATTGGATCACTTGTTGACTGGGGGAAGGAGTGGGGGAAGGGAGAAAAAAATTAGAAGACAGGGTTTTGTAGGGGTGAATGTTGAAAATTATTCACGTATATATTTTGAAAATAAAAAGCTTTAATTAAAAAAAAAGAAAAAAGATAATTACCTACTCAGAGTAATATAGATTTATTTCACAAATAAATCAGTAATATCTGTGTGCCTATGGTATGTCTATCTATACACACATATACATACATATTTGTCTATTGAGAGCAAGTGTGCGGTAGAGAGCTGGTGTTTGAGTGAAAAAGTTCTGGGTTCAAAGTCCTTATTCTCACACATTCATTCTAGTTAGGAGTAAGAAGTTCGGTTAATTTTCAAGGCCTAAGCAAACTTTTAAAACAAAAAAAATTGTGCTATAGATACTTATGTCTAAAACTGTGTTTCAGATAGATCACATCATTTCTGTAGATGCTATATGATGTTCCTGAACCCATGAAATCACATGAGATAATATTTGCAAAACATGCTTATTATAATTCCCGAAACATAATAGGTATTAACCACGTGCTGATTCCCCTTTACTTTCCTCATCTTTCTTTTCCTTTTTCTGAGTGTATATTGTATATTTTAGTTAGAATCCTCATTTCCATTCCTAGCATGAAGGCATATCTCTTTTATTTGGGAGGATTCAACCCTTTGCAATGTTCTATTAGGCACATAATTCAAAATCCTGAGAACTGTTGGTTGAGAAAGTAATTGATTCCTGGAGCAGTGTTCATAACAGTTCTTTATTCTAACAACATTCTTATAGGTAAGAAAAGGTCAGGTCATCCGCTCCATTCTGCATACAGAAAACTTCTAGGAACAAGGTGACCTGTTCAAGTTCTCACCAAAACCTAGACATTGGAGCTAATAATAGTGGCTCTTTTTTTCTGACTCCAAAAATTTTGCTACAGAAAATCCTATAAGTACAATGAAAGTTGAATTCATTTAAGGAAAGATTTTGTCATTAGTAATATATGAGTGTTTTTTTTAAACTTTTGTCGGTATTTTTTCCTTCAATTCCAATAAAACACCTAAGACATAGCTGCTGCAATAATAGCGTTAAGAATACTGCTTCCTCAGTATATCTGCTAGAAAAAAAAAAATAATGAGCCTACCAGACCTATTGGGATTTAAACTGTAGATATGATGAGTGAAGAGTCAGAATAAGTATTGAAGAAAAGAAGATATGAAAAAGAAGGTAGATTAAAATATATATTTATCATGTCATTGAAATTCTTCATTTTACTGTCATATAATTTTGTACATCACTTTCTGATAATTCTCTTTATATATTCTATGTTCATTACAAACTCAATCTTTTTTATAATTTTATTCTCTCTCTCTCTCTTTCTTTTAGTCTCTATCTGCTGCTTCCCTCATCTCTTTTTGGAAAAGAAGATAACTAATCTTGTATTGGTTCTATTCCTCCTTTTAAAAAAAATTCAGTAAGCATTTATTAAGCTCTTACCTCCATGAGCAATGTATTGCCCTAAAAGCTAGGACATCAGAGAGGCAAATCAGTTAATCCTGACCCACAAGGAATTCATGAGCATGAAAAGCAGAGCATGTAAAAGGGAGAGCAACATGTACACAGAAAAAAATAAAATTTAAATAATCTGAAGAAAGAAGAGTAGGATCAGGATTGACTACCTGAGCTAAACTTCAGATGTCTTGACACAATTTTACTCGAGACTGGCAAGTTAGCTGAACTTCTATGGAAGCTGAAGCTGTAACTGGAGTCAGGATTTTATTCCCAGTAAGAGGAGCCCCATTAAGAATTTTCTCTGATGTAGGTGTTCTTAACTGTTAGGTTCTTACTAAGTGCTAATGAGATAATGAGATGATAGGTTCTTACTAAGTGCTAAGTTGGTACTTAACAATTCTCTAGTGCCAGCCTTTAGGGGTATATTACCCCTGTGAACTCCTGGGAGGAGCTTGCATGCTTAGGAGGAGCAAGTTCATTGGTTGACATAATTTTTCCCAGAAGCCCTTGCGTTATCCCATGCCTATTCTCTGGGAGGATAAAAGAAGACACCATTGAGCAAGGAGAGAGTCTTGTCTGGGCCAGACCCAGGGCAGCTCTTTGAAGGAAAAAAGAGTCTCTACAAGAGGTCACAGTTAGCGGAAGTTGAGACAGCAGATCTCCTCCCAGAGAGCAATGGGCAGTTTCTGGAGACAACAGCACATTACACTTAACCATGTCTATCAACTTGGAAGAGAGATAAGAGGGGAGAGAAGAAAGAGACAGAGAGATAGGTTTGAATAGTGACAGATAATTATTGCAATATAATTAGCTTCCTTTGGAATCTATCTGTATATATCTATTTACATATCTATTCACATAACTACAGTTATAGAGATATACACACATATTTACATATACATACACATATATGTGTATAATTATATGCACTTAAAATAATTCTTTAAAAAAGAGGTCCATAGATTTCATCCGATTGTATGCATAGATTGTATGCATTGTATCCATTGTATCCATGACCCAAAAAAAACCCTTGATTCGTCTAGAGAATGAGTCTTAGGTCTTTTGTGAAGTATCCCTAGACATTGTCATTTTATTATGTTTTTAAAAGCCCAAATAAATTATTGTTTCATATACATAGTAGAACCAAAATAGAAGATATTATAAGAAACCAAATCTGTACTATATTTAGCATCTTTGTACAAAATTATGTTATAAACTTAACATGTAATTTTCAAATACATCCTGCTTATATAACTAACTCATCTTCCTATATCTTTTGACCTTTTTTGTGGATAAATTTACAGTGAAGACTCTCCTCAACTGTATTTCCTCTAAACATCTTCTTAATTCATTTTTTTTTGCCCCAGAACACTACTACACACTGTACCACAAACTGCCTTTTATTCTACAATCACAATTTTCCCAAAACCCAATATATTCCTCCTAGCAGAAGAAGGTCAAAGAAGACAGGAAAAAAAAAAAAAGTTCTCAATTTCCTCAAACCCAAGTCAGGAAAGGGTGTCACTCAGTCTCCTTCATACTTTCTTTCTCTTTTATCCAACAAAAGAATCTTCTCTGCACTTTTCTTTCCCTAAATATAGTTAAATTGTCCTTCTCTCCTTCCAATTTATTTGCTTTGTTTTGAAGTTTGTTCATAAATGGTATTTGTTGCTGCATTTATGTCCCTCCAATAAGGTGAGGTTTATTTTTAATAACCTTATCTAGCAAAAGAAGACTTAAAGTATTACCTTGATTGTTGAATATTCTCTCATTAATGGTGCCTATTTACATTTCTTATAAATTTTTTTTCTTTTTTTTTTTTATTATATATATATATATTATAATATTATCCCTTGTATTCATTTTTCCAAATTACCCCCACTCCCTTTATTCCCTCCCCCCGACGACAGGCAATACCATACATTTTACATGTGTTACAATATAGTCTAGGTACAATACATGTGTGCGAATATCATTTTCTTGTTGCACAATAAACATTAGAATCCTAAGGTACATGCAACCTGGGCAGACAGATATTAGTGCTAACAATTTTCATTCCCCTCCCAGTGTTTCTTCTCTGGGTGCAGCTACCCCTGTCCATCATTGATCAACTGGAAGTGAGTTGGATCTTCTTTATGTTGAAGATTTCCACTTCCATCAGAATACATCCCCATACAATATTGTTGTTGAAGTGTACAGTGATCTTCTGGTTCTGCTCATTTCACTCAGCATCAGTTGATTTAAGTCTCTCCAGGCCTCTCTATATTCCTCCTGCTGGTCATTTCTTACCGAGCAATAATATTCCATAACCTTCATATACCACAATTTACCCAACCATTCTCCAACTGATGGACATCCATTCATCTTCCAGTTTCTAGCTACAACAAAAAGAGCTGCCACAAACATTTTGGCACATATATGTCTCTTTCCGCTCTTTAGTATTTCTTTGGGATATAATCCCAGTAGTAGCGCTGCTGGGTCAAAGGGTATGCACAGTTTGATAACTTTTTGGGCATAATTCCAGATTGCTCTCCAGAATGGCTGGATTCTTTCACAACTCCACCAGCAATGTATTAGTGCCCCAATTTCCCCACATCCCCTCCAACATTTGTCATTATTTGTTCCTGTCATCTTAGCCAATCTGACAGGTGTGTAGTGGTATCTCAGAGTGGTCTTAATTTGCATTTCTCTGATCAGTAGTGATTTGGAACACTCTTTCATGTGAGTGGATATAGTTTCAATTTCTTCCTCTGAGAATTGTCTGTTCAAATCCTTTGACCATTTATCAATTGGAGAATGGTTCGGTTTCTTATAAATTATGGTCAGTTCTCTATATATTTTGGAAATGAGACCTTTGTCAGAACCTTTGTTTTTAAAAATATTTTCCCAATTTGTTACTTCCCTTCTAATCTTGTTTGCATTAGTATTATTTGTACAGAAACTTTTTAGTTTGATGTAATCAAAATCTTCTATTTTGTGATCAATAATGATCTCTAGTTCTCCTCTGGTCATAAATTCCTTCCTCCTCCACAAGTCTGAGAGGTAGATTATCCTCTCTTCCTCTAATCTATTTATTATCTCCCTCTTTATGCCTAAATCATGGACCCATTTTGATCTTATCTTGGTATATGGTGTTAAGTGTGGATCCATATCTAATTTCTGCCATACTAATTTCCAGTTTTCCCAACAGTTTTTTCCGAATAATGAATTTTTATCCCTAATGTTGGAATCTTTGGGTTTGTCAAAGATTAGATTGCTATAGATGTACCCTTTTTTGTCCTTTGTATCTAATCTGTTCCACTGATCTACTGGTCTATTTCGTAGCCAATACCAAATGGTTTTGGTGACTGCTGCTATATAATATAGCTTTAGATCAGGTACACTTAGACCACCTTCCTCTGAGTTTTTTTTCATTAGTTCCCTTGCAATTCTTGACCTTTTATTCTTCCATATGAATTTTGTTGTTATTTTTTCTAGGTCATTAAAATAGTTTCTTGGGAGTCTGATTGGTATAGCACTAAATAAATAGATTAGTTTGGGGAGTATTGTCATCTTTATTATATTCGCTCGGCCTATCCAAGAGCACTGAATGTCTTTCCAATTATTTAAATCTGATTTTATTTTTGTGGCAAGTGTTTTGTAATTTTTCTCATATAATTCCTGACTTTTCTTTGGTAGATGGATTCCCAAATATTTTATACTATCAACATTTGTTTGGAATGGAATTTCTCTTTGTATCTCTTGCTGTTGCATTTTGTTAGTGATATATAAAAATGCCGAGGATTTATGTGGATTTATTTTGTATCCTGCCACTTTGCTGAAATTTTGAATTATTTCTAGTAGCTTTTTAGCAGAGTCTTTGGGGTTCTCTAAGTATACCATCATGTCATCTGCAAAAAGTGATAGTTTAATTTCCTCATTTTCTACTCTAATTCCTTGAATCTCTTTCTCGGCTCTTATTGCCGAGGCTAGCGTTTCTAGTACTATATTGAATAGTAATGGTGATAGTGGGCAACCTTGTTTCACTCCTGATCTTACTGGGAAAGGTTGCAGTTTATTTCTATTGCATATTATGCTTACTGACGGTCTTAAATATATACTCCTGATTATTCTAAGGAATAATCCATTTATTCCTATACTCTCAAGAGTTTTTAGTAGGAATGGATGTTGGATTTTGTCAAATGCTTTTTCTGCATCTATTGAGATGATCATATGGTTCTTATTAATTTGATTATTAATATGGTCAATTATATTAATAGTTTTCCTAATATTAAACCAGCCCTGCATTCCTGGAATAAATCCTACTTGATCATAGTGTATTATCTTGGAGATGATTTTCTGAAGTCTTTTTGCTAATATCTTATTTAAGATTTTAGCATCAATATTCATTAAGGAGATTGGTCTATAATTTTCTTTCTCAGTATTCGATCTACCAGGTTTAGGTATCAGTACCATGTCTGTGTCATAAAAGGAATTTGGTAGGACTCCTTCATCCCCTATTTTTTCAAATAATTTATATAACATTGGGGCTAATTGTTCTTTAAATGTTTGGTAGAATTCACATGTGAATCCATCTGGCCCTGGGGATTTTTTCCTGGGGAGTTGATTAATAGCTTGTTCTATTTCTTTTTCTGAAATGGGACTATTTAAGCAATTTATCTCCTCCTCTGTTAATCTAGGGAGCCTATATTTTTGGAGAAAGTCATCCATTTCACTTAAGTTATCAAATTTATTGGCATAAAGTTGGGCAAAGTAACTCCTTATTATTTCTCTAATTTCCTCTTCATTGGTGGAAAGATCCCCCTTTTCATTTGTAAGACTATCAATTTGATTTTCCTCTTTCTTTTTTTTGATCAAATTTACCAAAGGTTTATCTATTTTATTGGCTTTTTCATAAAACCAACTCTTGGTTTTATTTATTAATTCAATAGTTTTTTTACTTTCAATTTTATTGATTTCTCCTTTTAATTTTTGTATTTCGAGTTTAATTTTTGGTTGGGGGTTTATAATTTGGTCTTTTTCTAGCCTTTTAAGTTGTAAGCCCAATTCGTTAATCTTCTCTTTCTCAATTTTCTTCAAATAAGCCTCTAAAGATATAAAATTTCCCCTTATTACTGCTTTAGCTGCATCCCAAAGATTTTGATATGATGTCTCATCATTATCATTATCTTGGGTGAAATTGTTAATTGTTTCTATAATTTGCTCTTTCACCCAGTCATTCTTTAAGATGAGATTATTCAGTTTCCAATTACTTTTTGGTCTATTTACCCCTAACTTTTTACTGAATGTAGCTTTTATTGCATTGTGATCTGAGAAGAAGGCATTTATTATTTCTGCCTTCCTACATTTAATTTTGAGATCTTTATGTCCTAATATATGGTCAATTTTTGTATAGGATCCATGAACTGCTGAGAAGAAAGTATATTCCTTCCTATTGCCATTCAGTTTTCTCCAAAGGTCTATCATACCTAGTTTTTCTAATGTTCTATTTACTTTTTTAATTTCTTTCTTGTTTGTTTTGTGGTTTGATTTGTCTAAATCTGAGAGTGCAAGGTTGAGATCTCCCACTATTATAGTTTTACTGTCTATTTCTTCTTGCAGTTCTCTTAACTTTTCCTTTAGAAAGTTAGATGCTATACCACTTGGTGCATATATGTTTAGTATTGATATGGCTTCATTATTTATACTACCTTTCAGCAGGATATAGTTTCCTTCCTTATCTTTTTTTAACGAGATCTACTTCTGCTTTTGCTTGATCTGAGATAAGGATAGCTACCCCTGCTTTTTTGGCTTTACCTGAAGCATAATAGGCTCTGTTCCAACCTTTTACCTTTACTCTGTATGTATCTCCCTGCTTTAAGTGTGTTTCCTGTAGACAACATATTGTAGGGTTCTGCTTTTTGATCCAATCTGCTATCCGTCTCCGTTTGATGGGATCGTTCATCCCATTTACATTTACAGTTAAAATTACTAATTCTGTATTTCCTGCCATCGTATTATCCCCAGATTATACTTTTTTCCCTTGACCCCCCTGATCCCCCTCCCCGATATTTAATTTACAGACCCCCCTTGTGACGCGCAACCCTCCCTCTTTTTTTTTTTTTTTTTTTTTAGGATCCCTCCCCCCTCCCTCCAAGTCCCTTCACTTATTCTCCTTTTCCTTTCCCCTTTTCCTCTCCCCCCTTTTAATGAGGTGAGAGAAAATTCTCTGAAAAACAAATATGTTAATTATTTACTCTTTGAGCCTCTTCTGATGAGAGTAAGATTCACACAATGATTCTCCCCCTCACTAAGTTCCCTCAGATATGGTGTATTTTCTATGTCTCTTCCTGGGATGTAGTTTCCCTCTTTTTATCACTCCTTCCCCTTTTTCTGAACCGACCTCCTTCCCTTTACCACACCCCCCTTTTTTTCTTTTATATCAGTAAAATCAAATTATCCTTGAGTATTTTTTATATACCCACAACAGAGTTACAGTTCTCAAGGGTTCTGTGTACCTTTTTCTGTTTCTCTTCAGTCTTGTGGATGTAGATCAAATTTTTTGTTTAAGTCTGGTTTTTTTCTTAGAAACATATAGAATTCCTCTGTTTCATTGAATGACCATCTTCTTCCATGGAAAAAGATGCTAAACTTAGCTGGGTAGTTCATTCTTGGTTGCAGTCCTTGATCTTTTGCCTTACGGAATATCAGGTTCCAGGCCCTTCTATCTTTTAATGTGGAGGCAGCCAGATCTTGGGTGACCCTTATTGTGGCACCTTGGTATTTAAATTGTTTTTTTCTAGCTGCTTGCAGGATTTTCTCCTTTGTGTGGTAATTCTGCAGCTTAGCCACAATATTCTGTGGTGTTCTTTTTTTAGGGTCTATTTCAGAAGGAGTTCGATGAATTCTTTCCACATCTACTTTCCCTTCTGTTTCTATTATCTCTGGACAGTTCTCTTTGATAATTTCCTGTAAAATAGAATCTAAGCTCTTTTTTTGGTCATAGTTTTCTGGAAGTCCAATAATCCGCAGATTATCTCTCCTAGATCTATTTTCCAGGTCTATAGATTTTCCCAGTAAGTATTTATCGTTGTTCTCCAGCTTCTCATTTTTTTTTGTTTTGTTTGACTGATTCTTGGGTTCTCTGTGAATCATTCATTTCTATTAGTTCTATCCTGACTTTTAAGGAGTTATTTTCTTCTTTCACAGTTTTTAGTTCTTTTTGTAAATGCCCAATTTCGTTTTTAAATGAATTATTTTGCTCTATTGAGTTTTTTTTCCATTTCCCTAATTTTTTTTTTTGAGAATTATTTTCTTTTTCCAATTCAGAAATTCTATTTTCTTGAGACTTTTTTATCTTTTCCAATTCAGAAATCCTACTTTCCTGTGTTTTTTTAACCTTTTCTAATTCACTAATTTTGTTTCCCTGCATGTCCTGTGAATTCTTTATTTTTTCCAACTCCAATTTCAGGACGTTGTTATTCTCTATCATAACTTCCCTTTCTTTTCCCCATTTTTCTTCGATCTCCCTCAATTTTTTAAGAGCTTCTTCTAGGAGAGAGTTATGTGATGGGGGGCAGGAATCGTTCCCCTTTAGGTTGTTGTCTATTGATTCTCTGCTGTCAACTTCCTCGGGGTTGGATACCCGCTCTTTCTCTGTATAGAAGGAATCTATGGTTTTTCTAGCTTTTTTGCTCATACTTAAAAAAATCTTTTGGGGTCTGTCTCTGGGGTAGGAAATTATTTACTTCTTTACCAGCTTCCTCCCAGACCGGATGGATGCAGCGGCTCCTGAGCCTGAGCTAAGAGAGAGCTCTGGGAGAGAGTTCCCCACCCCCTCCCTGGAAGTGCCTCAGAGGTGATTAGCACTGCTGTGCTTTGAGGGCGTAGAATAGTGAAGACAGCAAGAAGCTCAGCCTATGTGTCCGGGTGGGGAGTGGATGTCTGCAGCAGGTGACGTGAGAAGCCCCTGTGCTCAAACTGGAAGTGTCTGCCAGAAACCGAGGTCCCTAGTTCAAAGGTTCCACTTCTCTGGGACTTCCTGGAGCTGAGTTCCACTCCCTCCAGCTAAGCTAGGCAGTGTGTGTTGCCTTGGGCCGTATCCACCCACTTGTCAGTCTCTTAACTATTCTCAGGAGGTAGCTGAGGCCACACCCCCTGGTGCCGAGTCTGCCGAGTCACCCCCAGGGTGGGGGGGGGGAATCTAATCTGAGTTTTAAAATATTTTGGCTTTCTCTTCTGAACTGCTAAATAATTAGCAGAGAAGAGCTAACAGCCTGTGCCAGATTCCTTTACCTCAGTGGCTTCTCTGATCCCAGAGCCCTTCCCAGTGCAATGGGCGCAGTGTGCCCCTACCCCACCGTCTGTGCTGGTCTTTCTTATTCCTCCCCTGAGAACTGACCTTTCCTGTTGAAACTCCAGATTCTCTTCAGCTGGTAAGTCGTGCTTCCAGTCCTTGTGGTATCTATCAGTCCTGAGCTAATTTTGAGACTTAATTTATCTAATTGGTTGTGAGGGAGTGAGGACGTTCACTGAGTCGTGTGTTTCTTCTCCGCCATCTTCAAATTTTTTTTTTCTTTAATGAATCAGTCAGCCACATACTCTTTTCATTCCTGATACTTTTGAAAGAATTCTTGAAACATCATTTTTAATTTTTGTAATTCTTCTTATTTTTAATTGATGATTAAGCTCACCTTTATAGCATGTGTAATATTGGAGGTGGTGAATGATTTATTTTATTTTTAAATATATAATGTTTTAATCTCCTCTTAAATTTATCATAGCATAAAATTCTTCTGGCAACTCAGATTTTTTTTCTGCAGCAGGTATGTGGAATTTTTATTTTTCCTGGAGGTTTATGATATTTTTGTTTTTAAATTAAAAATTTGGAGCTTTGATCATTATATTTATATATCTCCTAGTGATTTAAATATCAAAATTCTCTCAGTCCTTTTTATTTTAGTTATAAGTTTGCTAGCCCTTGATTTCCAACAATCATTTACCTGTGTAATTTCCTTTAGTGTTCTTAGCCTTTTATGTTTTTTTTTTTTTTTTTTCTTTTCTGTGAGCAGCATCCACACAGAGATACGTGTGTCTAGGCCATGGGTATCTACCCTATGTGAGATTACTAAGGATGCTATCTCCATATTAAAAAGACTAGAGAGAAAAAGTATCCACATGTAAGAAGCTAGGAAGTTTATTTTCTAGATATGACACGCTTTTTCATATTTGAAAAATATTTCATATTTGGTGCACATGAAAATATGAATGTACTCAATTTCACTTGTCACGGAGTGTGGCCACTGGGCTAGCACCCTGGATACCTTAGAATCAGCCCGAGTCAGGATAAGCAAACATCTTTATTCTTGGTCTTTAGCAGTAAAAGAGAAGAGAGTAGGGTAGGATCTCTGTGACCTCACCTCCTCTCTCTCTCCCAGAAGTGACCCTGACACCTCCTCATCCCTCCCATGAGTCTCTGTATATACCAAATGATTGGACCAGCACAATACAGTGGATAGGCCCATTTTGCAAGCATATTCTTAGAGTATTGTCCAATTGGTAATTAGCCTCAAGTGCTCTATTGTCCAACCTCAGTGCAATGACTCAAGAGTTTCAGCCCCTTACAATGGAGGACATTAAGGATTCCTGATGGGAGTATTAAAAAAACAAAAAAACAAACAAACAAACAAAAAACATGTAAGGGGCAGGCCTTTGTTAGAATTACTAGGTGCTAACTCCGTTGTCTAATTTAGTGTGGTACTTAACAATTCTCTAGCTCAGAATTCACACCTTTAGTTCAAACTTTTAAAAGAAGCTTGCTCATTAGTCCTTAAGGTCCCACAAGCACATGGGAGTACCCACAAGCTCATTCTCTGGGAGGATAAAAGTCTAGAAGACAGTCTGGATGGAGACAGTCTGGACTGGGGCCAGAACTTTTGCTTATCCTGATTCTGGATGATTCTGAGCCCTTCAGACTTGGGACTAACCCAAACTTGACAGGTCTTGGACAAGTTTCCCCTTGACCCTACTTTTCTCCATAGAAAAACATGATATGATGTACTCTGGGCATAGGCAAGACCCCCCCATTAAACTTGAACTATCATTTCTCTGTCTTCAAGTTGAAAATCACTGTCTTAATGAGAAGTTCCTATTTTTCTACTATTCTTCTCATGTGATTTTGCCTAATTAATTTTATCCATTCCTTTATATCTAAGTTCTAGAAATGTCCTGATTTATTTTCTCCTAAGGAGTATAATTTTTGAGAGAATTTCTCAGTTGGTTTCACCAAATAGCCTACTATCTTGTCATTTTTGAATATTTAATAAAGTATGATAATCATTTTTTCATCATTTTTCTGCCAGACCTATAAGTATTTTTCATCTTTAATTACAATTCTACTTTATATTTCCAATTCTGTTTTAAATTCTTCACTTGACGTTATGCAACAAGACTAGGCAATTCAACTATCATTTATAATTGTAATTGTATTTTTAATTAGTAAAAATGTATCTTTTCCCTTTCCCATGGAAATCCTCCAAACCACCCTCTTGAGAATGATCAAAAATAAAACTCTTGTTAAAATTATATACAATCAAACAAAACAAATTCCTATACTAGTATATGAAATAAATATGTGTATCATTCTGAGCTCTGGATCTTCCATATCACTATTATAAATTGAACAATTAGCTTTCTAGATTTGGTGGTGGCTATTACCAATCAGAAATCCTTTTTTTCAAATTAGTCTGCCTTTACCATGGTGTTGTCATTGTAAATTGTGTTCCTGATCATTTTCTCTTCATTATTCAACAGTTGATATAAGTTAAGAGTTTCTCTAGAACAATCCTTCTTTCTTATCGTTCTACTGTTAAATTCAAACAAAAACAGGACCTACTAAGTCATACATTTGGATTCTATGGACTGAATATCAAATAATCATAGAATATTTATTAAAAGTTCATGATGTTCCAGGAATTGTGCTAAACACTGGTATACAAAAAAAGTAAAAAAACAATTCAGGTCTTTGAAAAGTTTACAGCATCACAGGAGAGACAAGAGGAAAGCAAATAAATATAAAGCAAAATGTACACAAGATAGGAAATAATTAAGAAAATGCTGGAATTAAGAGGGTATGGAGAAAACTTTCTGAAGAAAGTAGGATATTTTTGAAACTTAAAAGGAAGTCAGAGGTATCAGTAGAGCTGGAGTGGAGGAAGGAAATGATTTGAGGAATGGGGGACAGCCAGAGAAAATGCCTAAAATCAAGAAATGAATTATCTTCTTTATTAACCTGACAGGAGGTGAGTGTTATTAGTTGAAGAAAACATATTGGAAAGTACTTGGTTATAAAAACCCTCAAAAGGAAGAAAGAATATAGATTATAGTGTCTTTGAATACAAAGAATTTTGTATTTCCTTCTGGAGGCCATTAGTATTTAATGTTAAGGAGTGACATGATTAACTAATTAATTAAAATTAATTAAATTAAATTAAAAAAAAAAAACTCACTTTGGTGACTAAACACAATTGGGAGTTGGGATTGGAGTTGAGAAAGATTTGAAGCAAGCAGATCTACCATAGGTGTGTTGCAAGGATCAACATATGAAGTGATGAGGAACTGAATTAGAGAGATGATAGTGTCAGAGGTGAGAAACTATATTCTAGAGAACTTACAAAGATGAAATTGGCTGACTTTCATAAGAACTTTAATATGGAGACAGGAAGAAGAAAGATGGTAAGAAATCTAGGATGACTCTAGTGTTTTGAGCCAGATGGCCTTGAAGATGGTATTGTTCTCTACATTAATAAAAAGGAATGGGTTGAGAGAAAGAAAATAAGTTATGTTTGGGATATATTGAGTATATCTAGTACATATCCACTTCAAGATGTCTAAAAGATGATTGGAGATTCAAGATTGGAGGTCAGTAGAGAGACTGGAACAAGAAGGTAAGTTTGAGAATATTAAGATATATCTCATAGTTGAATGGAAACAACATGGGAGCTGCTGGGTTAACTGAGTAAATGAGTATGGAAGAAGAAAAGGGATCCCAGGACAGAATCCTGAGAGAAACCTATGGTTAGACATTATGATCTGGAGAGGGATCAAGCAAAAAGGAAAAAAAAAAGGAGCAATCACATAAATAAGGAAAAAGGAAAATAGCAAGAGAAGTATTGGTCTGAACATCTAGAGGAAATAACATAAAGGAAAAGAAAGTGACTGTCCTGTGCAAAAATCTACAGAGACAAAGAGAATGAGGAGAGGAAAAAAAAGCTACAGGATTTAGCAGCTAGGGGATCTTTGGAGAGAGTAGTTTCAGTTGTAAGATACTAAATAAAATACCAAGAAGGGAGTGAAAAGAAAGAAAGTAGAAGCAACTATATTGTAGCCAAACTTTTGCAACAGTTTAGCTACAAAGAACAGGAAAAAATGTAAGGTGACAGCACAGATGGAAGGACCAATTGAAAGGTGTTTCTTTTTGTTTGTTTTTGTTTTTCAGGATAAAGACATATATGTGTGTGTGTGTGTGTGTGTGTGTGTGTGTGTGTGTGTGTGTGTATGAGCAGTAGGAAATGATCCAATTGATAGGAACAGATTGAAAATAAGTGATGAGGTAAAGATGGCAGAGAGGGCAATCTATTAGAGGGGATAGGGCATGAGGAACAGGGGAGGTCAAAGTCAATGGCTTAATTTTTTTTTCAGTAAACCGAGGCAATATACTCAGCTGAGAGACTGGGGAAGGGGAAGCCATGGTAGACTTAGGGAAGGATGGAAAGTTTTGGAAAAGCTTCTGTAGAAAGTAGAAAAGTGACTTGATAAGTAAAGTATAGTAGCATTGTTGAGCAGCAGCGAAGGCCCAGTTGAGGTGTATATAATATACACATATATGTGTATAACAAATTTGTAGTGGACACAATCAGAAGACTTGTATGATTTTCTCCCCCATTAAACAGCTTGAATGTTGGCAGAGATATTAAGCCAGAAAACCATCTATAATCATTATATATGTATATATCTATTTTATTTATTCATATTATTAATCTTCCAATGACATTGTCATCTTCTTTGGACCTCACTCTTATTTCAGATTGCATGTGGCCCATAGACCATATATTTGATATGTCTCTTTTAAAACACGATAGTATTCTATCACATTTCTATACTATATCTTGTTTAGCCATTCTTCAGTTGACATCTCTCTGATTTCCATTTTCTACCAAAACAAAAGAGAATATGAATATCTTTGCCCTTCCTTAGGTAGATCACATTCTGCTTAGAACTAGTATCTCTCTTAATCTGCCCTCCCTTTCATTCCCCCTTCTGTTCTTTCCCCCCTTTCGTTCTTACTTTCCTGATGAGTAAAATGGATTTTTTACCAAACTGGTTTGTGTTCTATCTTCCTTTAACAATTTTCAATATTAATAAGATTCAATCTGCTCCCCCCACATATCCCACATCTTTTTTCTTAGTTTTAGATTTTTAGTTATACATCCTGATTTATGTGAGGTTATTTTTCTTAACCTTCATTTCCCTCATCCCAAAAGTGCATTAATCTGCTCAGTTGGTCTCTTAAGGTTATCTTAAGACAAAACCCCAACCAGCTCTCTATGAACACTGGTCATAATAGGCTTCAGAGAAGACAAGTCTTATGTGCATATATCATAATATATTCAGTTGACCATTTTTAATCTTTTTTGTCATTATTCAATTTCATTTACCTTTTAGGATTCTCTTAAAATAATTTTCAAATTTCAAAGTTTCTCCACAAGCAATACTTGGAAACATTGTACTTTGTTCAATATCTATCTTCTCTTTTAGGATTGAATTCAGATTTATTTGTTATTTTTTAGCTATAACCCCATGTTCTTTGCCTTCTAGAATATTTCATTCCAAAATATCTGTTCTTTTATGCTTCTGATTGCTAAATCATGTGTTATTTTGAAAGTATCTCTTTATTGTTTGTCTTCTTTCTTTGTGACTACTGGCAGTCTTTTTTCTTTGAAAAGAAAACTCCAGCATTTGACTACAATATTCTTGAAAGTTTGCACTGGGGACTTTTTTTTTTAGGAGGCAATCTTTCTGTTTTCACATTGCTTCTCTTTCTGGTTCTGAAAAATGTTTTTAGATTTTTGAAAAATGATTATCTAGATTTTTGCTTCTATCATGGTGTTTTGTGGTAGTCTGATGATTCTTAAATTTATTCTTCTTTAATCTGTTGCTTTTCCCATATTCACTCTAAAGAGGTCACAGCCAAGGATGAGGACGAACATGAGCGCACCAGAACTTGCAGCCAGAGTAGAGGAGGTCCCTTCTGCTTTGACTTTAATATCTTCTTCTAAAGGTGTCTTTTGAACTTCTGTCACCATAATGATTTTCTATAACCTGTTTTTGTTTGCTAATCTCCAGCTTATTTCCTCATTTTAACTTCATGCTAAAATTGGATTTTGATCCTTTGAAGGAAGTATCATAGTTCCAAACTTCAGAATGTATATTCTAATGATTTTAGAGCTAGTTCTGGGGTTCTACAAACTTTCCATTTTTTAAAGTTGGTATAATCGATGGAGAGATGTTACTGCCTTCCTGGACTGCAAACAGGTGTGTTAGTGACCCTCTTTTCCACCCTACAACCACAACTAAGGTCCCTCCTCTTGACATTGGGATTATGACCCAGAATAGAATGTGGACAGTTCAACAGAGTCCTATTCACAGTGCCAGCAAAATTTCCTCTATCATCTCCTTTTAAGCAGTTGTCAAAGTTCTTTCCCTTTTCTGGGCTAGGATCTCTAGCAAAAGCTGCCCATTAAATCACCTCTAAGTTCTATTTCTGGTTTGCCAAATCAGTCCGTCTTGGATGTCGCTCTTCTCTCACTCTAGCAATACATACATTTCCTGATGATGTTCCAAATTGTCTTGGGCTGAAAAATAGTTTCAAGTCATTCTTTTGTTTATTCTGCCATTGCAAAATTCATTTTGAGGTATACATTTAAAATAGTAAACACTTTTTTAAAAGTTCAGGTGAATCCCTGCCTTTATGCTTCCATTTTGGCTTTGCACATTTTCAACCCTTTTCTAAATTTTTTTTTCCCAGTAATTCTGGTTGAATTTAAGCTCTAGCTGTGTTTCTTTTTTAGTCTTCAATTAGAGATTTTAGATTGTCATTATTTCCTTTTTCGTGCATTTGACATTTCTATATGTACAGATATAGATAGACAGGAAGATATATGTATGGGTTTAGGTATATATGTATATGTACATATGCATATGTACATATACATATATATTTCCACATAGACATATAATCAATATATAAATATATAAACACTTGTATATTCTTTGCCTTTTTTTGTCTAATAATCATTATCCATCTTTCTGAGTTTGGACTTTATTTTAGACCTGGACTTTGTGTACTTCTGGAGAGAAGTTCTATGCTGGTCTTGAACCTGTTTTCTTAGGGTATTAATTGTCTCTTTTCTCCCTAAGATATTGGACAGTTCCAACTAGGGATCTGAAAGCTTCTAGAGCTCCAAAAGAGGCTGATATAAGATAAAGGTTGTACCTCTGATCTCAGTTTTGCCAGTTTCTGGCATGAATTTGGATCTGAGCAAGAGCAGATGCTGCTGGGCTCAGTCAGTATCAGAAAGCTAGCTACTGGACTCTAGTGACTCAAAAGGAAAGAATTACAGCTCTCCTTTGGTCTAAGATTCCTAATTTGGTTTTTCCTCAGCTGCCACTTGATTCTGAACCTGCCCTTCTCTTGCTATGGAAACTACCATCCACAGTTATGAGTATCAAATGAGGAAGGATTTGTATATCCCTTAGCACAGTGCCTCTTTGGGCCCAGTAAACACTTAATAAATGCTTGTTTCTTTCATTCCCTATTCTTTCCTCTCTACATAGCCCAAGATCTGTTCTATTGGGCGGGGAAAGAACAAAAAGAAAATTTGGAGGGATGGAATGATCCCTATGTAAGTCTACTCTTCATCTGTGACCAAAATTATGTACTAGCCTGCAGTTGGCACTTTTTTCCATTAAGGTGTATTAGCATGAGATGATTAGAACACTTTGTCTGGTTCTCCATTTGCCTTGTAAACCTCATACTGCCCTTCAAGGCTCCTGGTCATATCCTCTTTCTTATAACACCAGTCAAGGCTAACAAAATGATTCACTGTATCTTTATTTTGAATTTATAAATAAGGATTCTGGTTCATTTTCTAAATCTACTTGGAGGAAGTTCTTTTGAGAGTGGGGAAGAAATCACTCACTGTCTAATTTCCAACTATTTCATCAATTTTTCTCCATCACTGATGAATCTTTTGTTTTGAGGACTGTCACTTTATATTTTTAATATAGTTGACAATTATCTGGCTATGACATAAGTAAAAATACCTTACATTTTGCAGCTCACTGTGATATTTTTATTATTGTCTATATTTATTGGAAATTATATCCGCAGTCCTTATCTTAATTATCAGCAGCTCCCTCAGAAAATATTTGTGGCATTTGTTTTAGATTAAAATTAGAGAAAAATAATTTGGTTTTAAAATGTTGTTGATTCCACATATATAAATTTTAACAATGTTCACTTTAAATGAACTTGATATACATAAAGAAATGTAGAAGTTCTACTAGAAAGGAAACTTATTTCATAGAGATGATTATAAATTTTCAAAGTCTTTGCCAGCAGAGTCTAAACTACAGAGGATTCTACCAGGGTATTATAAGTATTGTTAAGTCATTTTCAGTTTTATCTAATTCTTTATGACCCCTTTGTTTGTTGGTTTATTTTTTTTTTCTTGGAAAGATACTGGATTGCTTTACTATTGCCTCCTCCAATGAATTTTACAGATAAGGAAACTGAGTCAAACTGGATGAAGTGATTTGCCCAGGATCACACAGAAAATAAGTGTCTGAGCAAGATTTGAACTCAGGGTTTCCTGCCTCCAAGGGCAAGAATCCTTCTACTACATCACATCAATACCATCTACCATTATAGCATTGAGTATAGTTCTTGGGAAAGATGGTGCCTTATATCAAACAACAACAAAAAGCAAATTTGAATTGGCTCTTTGCCAGAAAGTGGGATATTAATCAATAAATATTTTAATCTTATAAATGCATGAAAGATAAAAACAGAAAAATAATTTATGTCTCTTTCCTAATGAGTGCCAAATTAGCAGAAGTAGGAAAAAAACATGCATAAGAATGGCAATATCTTAGAATATCTCCAGTCAACCAATTTCAGTAATAACTAATCAATAACTAATTAATAAACATTTAAAATGTCTACTATGTGATAGTAATAATGAGTTATATTTTCCCAAAGATCAGTGAGATGATACAATTCTTCAAGAAATCTTCCTTCTATATATCCTTCTGTTATTGGATGTTTCAATTCTAAATAAAACTAGATGATATATTATGATTTGCAGCTTAATTGACAAACTTCAAATCCACTGATGATAAAATAGAGTCATTGCTAAAGCTGCTTTCATCATCTACATGAAAGAGAACATCAAAGACATTTCCCAAGACATATTACTATCTTGATAGAAGTTCTAGTTCTATCAGCAAACAAACCATCAGGAAAATAATTGCTGTTAGTGAACCAAAATATTTTACCAGGGAAGAAGCTGAGGTCGTGTTTTTGTTGTTGTTGTCCCCGTTGTTGTTGTTTTGTAATGAACTTGAAAAGATCATACATCCCAAGAAAACCTATAATTTGAAATTAAATAACCTAATACAATCAGGGGCACATTAAAGAATATCCAAAGGTACAAAATATCATTTTGATAACATTAAAGAAAGCAAATATATGTACACTTCCTGGAACCTCAACTCTGTATATTACAAATGTTTTCATTTATAAATTTAGGAAATAATAATATGTTATCACATGAAAAACAAGATGGCAGAGTAGTTACTTACACAATCCTCAGGAATATAAAAATTATAGTGTTAATATAAAGAATTGCACTATATAGAAGAACTAACCAGCTTGATTCACAAGATGAATAGCCACAAACATAATATGCACAAAAAGAATTCCTAAAATATCATAAAATTTATATACTTTGAACACTCACTCAAAATTCCAATCTTAGATCTACTTACTGTATATACAGTTAGTAATATTAGTTGATATATAGGCTTGAATAGAATATAAACTGAGTAAATTGCCATATTTTGGGTATCATCTGAGTTGACCCTTCCCTTTATCTTAGAATATGTTCTCCCCTCTCCCAAGAGGGACAGCTCATTTAGCCAATGCCTTCTGTAAGCCTTTTCTTTAGTTGCTCCATACTTTGTTCATTGTGACCTCTATCCCATAACAGTGATTCAGTCTAAATCCCTTTCTCAATCTCCCCCAAAAATATAAGCGTTAATAAGAGCCTAATTCATAGGCAGGCTAACAAGAAAGGAGATCACAAATTCCTATTATTATTAGTCTTTCATTTTCAAAAGAAAATTACAGAGTGATATATTGAATCATACATGAATTAGATTTAACTATTGCAGAATTGCACAGAGTCACCACTTTCAGGCTCTCTGCCAGTCATCAAAATTCAGTGGCAAGACAAAAGTCAAGATAAGTGATGATAGCCTAAAGTACAGTAGATAAATTTTGGATTTGTGATGTCTGACCAAGCTCTAAGTACTCCACAGAATCTGCTTCAGTTATCTTCAGGACCATTGAAGTAAATTATTCTGATCCAACCAAGGAAAATTGCCTTATCTTTGGGATAAATATGCCCCTACCTCACTGACACATTTTAGGCCTGTCAATTACTCTCAACCTAGTTTAACTTATTTATTGAGACAATTTTACCAGAGTTTGACAGTTGTCAGTACAACAGCTTTTTGGAACACAGGTAAGAGTTAGGTGTCAGGTAGACATGAAAACTAGATGAGCAACAATTAAAAGAGCTGGACAAGTAGCCTCTATGACTCAAATCATTACAAGAAGAAGAAAAAGGAGGAAGAGAAAATGGAGGAGGAAGAAGAAGAAGAGAAAGAAAATAAAAGATATAGAGGAGGAGGAGGAAGAGAAAGAAAATAAGAAAAGATACGTAATAGAAGAATGAAGAAAAGGAAAAAGATGAGGAGGAGGAGGAAGAGAAGGAAAAAGAGGAGGAGGAGGAAGAGGGAAAAAGAGGGGAAGAAGAGGAGGAGGAAAAGAAAAGGAGGAGGAAGAGTAGGGAAAGAAAGGGAGGAGGAGGAAAAAATAGGAGGAAGAGGAGTGTAACATTTTAGCATATTAAGTGTCAAATATGAAATCAATAAATTAACAAATTATAAAGAAAAAGAAGCAAATATTGAAGATTGGAGGGAAAATAGATTTGAAATATTTTTTACTTCTATAGGATTGCTAAACATAAAAGACAGTTTTTTTCTTGGAAAATAATAACAAATCTGTCTAAACAAAAAGAAAGAGGGGAATGCAATTAAAAAACTTAAGGAATGATGAAATTGCAAAGAAAAAGAATTAAAATACCCACTACTTGTACATAATTGTATGAAACTTTAAAAGAATTAGGTGATTCCCTACAAAAATAAAATGTTCAAACTGAAAGAACATGGAAGAAATTGAACTATCCACTAAAGAAAAGCAAAAAAAAGAAAAAGAAAAAGCATTCAATTCATTATTTCCAATGGATTTCTGGGTCAATTACATGGTCTTATTTTAAAACTGAGAAAGAAAACTTTCCAAATATAATATTGATATACAATATTTTACCCTAATACCTAAGGCAAGTAAGAATTAAGGAACAAATGAAATACACATCAATTACAAATTTTAATATTGAGTAAAATGAGTTGAATCAGTTATAGTTTTGTAGCAATATACTACCAAATCCTTGTTATCACCTTGTTCAATTTACACCAGAGATCTGAGAACAGTTTAAGTTTAACAAAACATTTAATATAATAGATCCTATTGAAAAGAAAAATGTCTCAAGCCATGTGGTTATAGCAATATAAGCAGAAAAAGCTTGCTGAACAAAGGAAAATTCATTTATACTAATTACATAAGTTTGGAAAATCATTTACAAATGCTATAAAAAACATACCTCTAAAAGCACCAATGAGTGGTTATCTTTTGCAACAGAGAACCACTAGAGTCTTTGTTATTTTTAATTTGTGTTTATTTTTTAGTCTGAATGTAACAATTAACAATAAAATGAACATTATAAACATGAAGCATTATAGAAAAAGGGAGAATTGTATATGAAACTGAGTGGATCTGCTTTATAAGGTTCACCTTTTTTTAGAAGCATAAGAAAAATAGTAGGAAAGAAGGAAAAAAGAGAAGGAGAGAGAGAGAGAAGGAGGAAGGAAGAGGAAGATTATCATCTATCTATCTCTATATCTATATTGCCCTAGAAATATTATCATAATAATTTGAAAAGATTTATTTTTGACAAGCTGTTGTCTTTTAAAATTTTAACTACATTAATTTTGTTTGACTTTCTTTTTTTTTTTTTTTTATTATATATATATTTTATAATATTATCCCTTGTATTCATTTTTCCAAATTGCCCCCCCTCCCTCTATTCCCTCCCCCCGACGACAGGCAATACCATACATTTTACATGTGTTACAATATAGTCTAAGTACAATACATGTGTGTGAATATCATTTTCTTGTTGCACAATAAACATTAGAATCCGAAGGTACATGCAACCTGGGCAGACAGATATTAGTGCTAACAATTTACATTCGCTTCCCAGTGTTCCTTCTCTGGGTATAGTTATTTCTGTCCATCATTGATCAACTGGAAGTGAGTTGGATCTTCTTTATGTTGAAGATTTCCACTTCCATCAGAATACATCCTCATACAGTATTGTTGTTGAAGTATACAGTGATCTTCTGGTTCTGCTCATTTCACTCAGCATCAGTTGATTTAAGTCTCTCCAACCCTCTCTGTATTCCTCCTGCTGGTCATTTCTTACAGAGCAATAATATTCCATAACCTTCATATACCACAATTTACCCAACCATTCTCCAACTGATGGACATCCATTCATCTTCCAGTTTCTAGCTACAACAAAAAGAGCTGCCACAAACATTTTGGCACATATATGTTTCTTTCCGCTCTTTAGTATTTCTTTGGGATATAATCCCAGTAGTAGCGCTGCTGGGTCAAAGGGTATGCACAGTTTGATAACTTTTTGGGCATAATTCCAGATTGCTCTCCAGAATGGCTGGATTCTTTCACAACTCCACCAGCAATGTATTAGTGTCCCAATTTCCCCACATCCCCTCCAACATTTATCATTATTTGTTCCTGTCATCTTAGCCAATCTGACAGGTGTGTAGTGGTATCTCAGAGTGGTCTTAATTTGCATTTCTCTGATCAGTAGTGATTTGGAACACTCTTTCATGTGAGTGGATATAGTTTCAATTTCTTCCTCTGAGAATTGTCTGTTCATATCCTTTGACCATTTATCAATTGGAGAATGGTTCGGTTTCTTATAAATTATGGTCAGTTCTCTATATATTTTGGAAATGAGACCTTTGTCAGAACCTTTGTTTTTAAAAATATTTTCCCAATTTGTTACTTCCCTTCTAATCTTGTTTGCATTAGTATTATTTGTACAGAATCTTTTTAGTTTGATGTAATCAAAATCTTCTATTTTGTGATCAATAATGATCTCTAGTTCTCCTCTGGTCATAAATTCCTTCCTCCTCCACAAGTCTGAGAGGTAGATTATCCTCTGTTCCTCTAATCTATTTATTATCTCCCTCTTTATGCCTAAATCATGGACCCATTTTGATCTTATCTTGGTATATGGTGTTAAGTGTGGATCCATATCTAATTTCTGCCATACTAATTTCCAGTTTTCCCAACAGTTTTTTCCGAATAATGAATTTTTATCCCTAATGTTGGAATCTTTGGGTTTGTCAAAGATTAGATTGCTATAGATGTACCCTTTTTTGTCCTTTGTATCTAATCTGTTCCACTGATCTACCGGTCTATTTTGTAGCCAATACCAAATGGTTTTGGTGACTGCTGCTATATAATATAGCTTTAGATCAGGTACACTTAGACCACCTTCCTCTGAGTTTTTTTTCATTAGTTCCCTTGCAATTCTTGACCTTTTATTCTTCCATATGAATTTTGTTGTTATTTTTTCTAGGTCATTAAAATAGTTTCTTGGGAGTCTGATTGGTATAGCACTAAATAAATAGATTAGTTTGGGGAGTATTGTCATCTTTATTATATTAGCTCGGCCTATCCAAGAGCACTGAATGTCTTTCCAATTATTTAAATCTGATTTTATTTTTGTGGCAAGTGTTTTGTAATTTTTCTCATATAATTCCTGACTTTTCTTTGGTAGATGGATTCCCAAATATTTTATACTCTCAACATTTGTTTGGAATGGAATTTCTCTTTGTATCTCTTGCTGTTGCATTTTGTTAGTGATATATAAAAATGCCGAGGATTTATGTGGATTTATTTTGTATCCTGCCACTTTGCTGAAATTTTGAATTATTTCTAGTAGCTTTTTAGCAGAGTCTTTGGGGTTCTCTAAGTATACCATCATGTCATCTGCAAAAAGTGATAGTTTGATTTCCTCATTTCCTACTCTAATTCCTTGAATCTCTTTCTCGGCTCTTATTGCCGAGGCTAGCGTTTCTAGTACTATATTGAATAGTAATGGTGATAGTGGGCAACCTTGTTTCACTCCTGATCTTACTGGGAAAGGTTGCAGTTTATTTCTATTGCATATTATGCTTACTGACGGTCTTAAATATATACTCCTGATTATTCTAAGGAATAATCCATTTATTCCTATACTCTCAAGAGTTTTTAGTAGGAATGGATGTTGGATTTTGTCAAATGCTTTTTCTGCATCTATTGAGATGATCATATGGTTCTTATTAATTTGATTATTAATATGGTCAATTATATTAATAGTTTTCCTAATATTAAACCAGCCCTGCATTCCTGGAATAAATCCTACTTGATCATAGTGTATTATCTTGGAGATGATTTTCTGAAGTCTTTTTGCTAATATCTTATTTAAGATTTTAGCATCAATATTCATTAAGGAGATTGGTCTATAATTTTCTTTCTCAGTTTTCGATCTACCAGGTTTAGGTATCAGTACCATGTCTGTGTCATAAAAGGAATTTGGTAGGACTCCTTCATCCCCTATTTTTTCAAATAATTTATATAACATTGGGGCTAATTGTTCTTTAAATGTTTGGTAGAATTCACATGTGAATCCATCTGGCCCTGGGGATTTTTTCCTGGGGAGTTGATTAATAGCTTGTTCTATTTCTTTTTCTGAAATGGGACTATTTAAGCAATTTATCTCCTCCTCTGTTAATCTAGGGAGCCTATATTTTTGGAGGAAGTCATCCATTTCACTTAAGTTATCAAATTTATTGGCATAAAGTTGGGCAAAGTAACTCCTTATTATTTCTCTAATTTCCTCTTCATTGGTGGAAAGATCCCCCTTTTCATTTGTAAGACTATCAATTTGATTTTCCTCTTTCTTTTTTTTGATCAAATTTACCAAAGGTTTATCTATTTTATTGGCTTTTACATAAAACCAACTCTTGGTTTTATTTATTAATTCAATAGTTTTTTTACTTTCAATTTTATTGATTTCTCCTTTTAATTTTTGTATTTCGAGTTTAATTTTTGGTTGGGGGTTTATAATTTGGTCTTTTTCTAGCCTTTTAAGTTGTAAGCCCAATTCGTTAATCTTCTCTTTCTCAATTTTCTTCAAATAAGCCTCTAAAGATATAAAATTTCCCCTTATTACCGCTTTAGCTGCATCCCAAAGATTTTGATATGATGTCTCATCATTATCATTATCTTGGGTGAAATTGTTAATTGTTTCTATAATTTGCTCTTTCACCCAGTCATTCTTTAAGATGAGATTATTCAGTTTCCAATTACTTTTTGGTCTATTTACCCCTAACTTTTTACTGAATGTAGCTTTTATTGCATTGTGATCTGAGAAGAAGGCATTTATTATTTCTGCCTTCCTACATTTAATTTTGAGATCTTTATGTCCTAGTATATGGTCAATTTTTGTATAGGATCCATGAACTGCTGAGAAGAAAGTATATTCCTTCCTATTGCCATTCAGTTTTCTCCAAAGGTCTATCATACCTAGTTTTTCTAATGTTCTATTTACTTTTTTAATTTCTTTCTTGTTTGTTTTGTGGTTTGATTTGTCTAAATCTGAGAGTGCAAGGTTGAGATCTCCCACTATTATAGTTTTACTGTCTATTTCTTCTTGCAGTTCTCCTAACTTTTCCTTTAGAAAGTTAGATGCTATACCACTTGGTGCATATATGTTTAGTATTGATATGGCTTCATTATTTATGCTACCTTTCAGCAGGATATAGTTTCCTTCCTTATCTTTTTTAACAAGATCTACTTCTGCTTTTGCTTGATCTGAGATAAGGATAGCTACCCCTGCTTTTTTGGCTTTACCTGAAGCATAATAGGCTCTGTTCCAACCTTTTACCTTTACTCTGTATGTATCTCCCTGCTTTAAGTGTGTTTCCTGTAGGCAACATATTGTAGGGTTCTGCTTTTTGATCCAATCTACTATCCGTCTCCGTTTGATGGGATCGTTCATCCCATTTACATTTACAGTTAAAATTACTAATTCTGTATTTCCTGCCATCGTATTATCCCCAGCTTATGCTTTTTTCCCTTGACCCCCCTGATCCCCCTCCCCGATATTTAATTTACAGACCCCCCTTGTGCCGCACAACCCTCCCTCTTTTTTTTTTGGATCCCTCCCCCCTCCCTCCAAGTCCCTTCACTTATTCTCCTTTTCCTTTTCCCTTTTCCTCTCCCCCCTTTTAATGAGGTGAGAGAAAATTCTCTGAAAAACAAATATGTTAATTATTTACTCTTTGAGCCTCTTCTGATGAGAGTAAGATTCACACAATGATTCTCCCCCTCACTAAGTTCCCTCAGATATGGTGTATTTTCTATGTCTCTTCCTAGGATGTAGTTTCCCTCTTTTTATCACTCCTTCCCCTTTTTCTGAAACGACCTCCTTCCCTTTACTACACCCCCCTTTTTTTCTTTTATATCAGTAAAATCAAATTATCCTTGAGTATTTTTTATATACCCACAACAGAGTTACAGTTCTCAAGGGTTCTGTGTACCTTTTTCTGTTTCTCTTCAGTCTTGTGGATGTAGATCAAATTTTTTGTTTAAGTCTGGTTTTTTTCTTAGAAACATATAGAATTCCTCTGTTTCATTGAATGACCATCTTCTTCCATGGAAAAAGATGCTAAACTTAGCTGGGTAGTTCATTCTTGGTTGCAGTCCTTGATCTTTTGCCTTTCGGAATATCAGGTTCCAGGCCCTTCTATCTTTTAATGTGGAGGCAGCCAGATCTTGGGTGACCCTTATTGTGGCACCTTGGTATTTAAATTGTTTTTTTCTAGCTGCTTGCAGGATTTTCTCCTTTGTGTGGTAATTCTGCAGCTTAGCCACAATATTCCGTGGTGTTCTTTTTTTAGGGTCTATTTCAGAAGGAGTTCGATGAATTCTTTCCACATCTACTTTCCCTTCTGTTTCTATTATCTCTGGACAGTTCTCTTTGATAATTTCCTGTAAAATAGAATCTAGGCTCTTTTTTTGGTCATAGTTTTCGGGAAGTCCAATAATCCGCAGATTATCTCTCCTAGATCTATTTTCCAGGTCTATAGATTTTCCCAGTAAGTATTTGACGTTGTTCTCCAGCTTCTCATTTTTTTTGTTTTGTTTGACTGATTCTTGGGTTCTCTGTGAATCATTCATTTCTATTTATTCCATCCTGACTTTTAAGGAGTTATTTTCTTCTTTCACCGTTTTTAGTTCTTTTTGTAAATGCCCAATTTCGTTTTTAAATGAGTTATTTTGCTCTATTGAATTTTTTTCCATTTCCCTAATTTTTTTTTTTTGAGAATTATTTTCTTTTTCCAATTCAGAAATTCTATTTTCTTGAGACTTTTTTATCTTTTCCAATTCAGAAATCCTACTTTCCTGTGTTTTTTTAACCTTTTCTAATTCACTAATTTTGTTTCCCTGCATCTCCTGTGAATTCTTTATTTTTTCCAACTCCAATTTCAGGACATTGTTATTCTCTATCATAACTTCTCTTTCCTTTCCCCATTTTTCTTCGATCTCCCTCAATTTTTTAAGAGCTTCTTCTAGGAGAGAGTTATGTGATGGGGGGCAGGAATCGTTCCCCTTTAGGTTGTTATCTTCTGAATCTTTGCTGTTAACTTCCTCGGGGTTGGATACCCGCTCTTTCTCTGTATAGAAGGAATCTATAGTTTTTCTAGCTTTTTTGCTCATACTTAAAAAAAAATCTTTTGGGGTCTGTCCCTGGGGTAGGAAATTATTTACTTCTTTACCAGCTTCCTCCCAGACCGGATGGATGCAGCGGCCCCTGCGCCCGCACTAAGATAGAGCTCTGGGAGAGAGTTCCCCACCCCCTCCCTGGAAGTGCCTCAGAGGTGATTAGCACTACTGTGCTTCCAGGGCGTAGAATAGTGAAGACAGCAGGAAGCCCAGTCTATGTGTCCGGGTGGGGAGTGGATGTTTGCAGCAGGTGACGTGAGAAGCCCCTGCGCTCAAACTGGAAGTGTCTGCCAGAAACCGCGGTCCCTAGTTCAAAGGTTCCGCTTCTCTGGGACTTCCTGGAGCTGAGTTCCACTCCCTCCAGCTAAGCTAGGCAGTGTGTGTTGCCTTGGGCTGTATCCACCCACTTGTCAATCTCTTAACTATTCTCAGGAGGTAGCTGAGGCCACACCCCCTGGTGCCGATTCTCTGCTGAGTCACCCCCAGGGTGGGGGGGGGGGGGGAATCTAATCTGAGTTTTAAAATATTTTGGCTTTCTCTTCTGAACTGCTAAATAATTAGCAGAGAAGAGCTAACAGCCTGTGCCAGATTCCTTTACCTCAGTGGCTTCTCTGATCCCAGAGCCCTTCCCAGCGCAATGGGCGCAGTGTGCCACTACCCCACCGTCTGTGCTGGTCTTTCTTATTCCTCCCCTGAGAACTGACCTTTCCTGCTGAAACTCCAGATTCTCTTCAGCTGGTAAGTCGTGCTTCCAGTCCTTGTGGTATCTATCAGTCCTGAGCTAATTCTGAGACTTAATTTATCTAATTGGTTGTGAGGGAGTGAGGACGTTCACTGAGTCGTGTGTTTCTTCTCCGCCATCTTGGCTCCGCCCCCCAATTTTGTTTGACTTTCACTGAATTAACATCTTATTGTAAGAATCCTTGTTTCAAGTCCATTTCTCCAGAACTCTGGCCTATTATACCAAATGCATGAAAAAACTCAACTGGTGCCCTTTTAATGGTTTCAAATAATTGATTCAAAAGTTAATGCTAAATAATGACAAAATAGCCCAAGATATTTAGAATCATGAATGTAAAAATATTGTTGTACCATTAGAAATAACTAATATGAAAAGTTTCAAAAAAACCTGGAAGATTTATGAGTTGACACAGAATAAAGCAAGTAGAAACAACCAATCAAATGAAAAATATGCAGCTAGAAAAATTGCTTCTTGGAGACCCATAAGGGCATTTAATGGGATTTAATCAGAGAGATTTGGGCAATACTGACCAATTCTTTAAGTGATTCAGTCAACAAATTCACCCTTTAAGTGGATGCTATCACCAAAATAGAATAAGGGGAGAAGCATGAAAAAGGGACCAGTTTTTTTTTTCCTTTTACTTATTTCAACCCTTTTCTTTAGGTATCTGCTTCCCACTTAGAAGTATCTGTGAGATGAGGAAAAAAATGTTTTGAAAAAGAGTAGACTTGGGATCTTCCCATCTCAATGTGACATGAGGCCTGTAACTATGAGTGTCTGTTATTTGCTTTAGTACTCACTCATTCATTTTTCACTGAAGAGATTCCTAACACACTCCTTCAATGAAAATACCAAATATAGATTACTTCTGGGGATGGAGCCAATATACAAGACAATATAAGAGTCAGGAAGCTGCTATGTAAATTTGGAAAAATAGGTAAAGAAGGAGTCTTGCCAAAGTCCTTCTGTGACACAAATATGGTACTGATATCTAAACTAGGAACAACCAAAATAAAGCAAATTATAAACCAATCCCCCTAATGAACATTGACGCAAAAATTTTAAATAAAATATTATCAAAGAGATTATACCAACTTATCATCAGGATATACTATGAGCAAGTAATATTTTCACCAGGAATGCAGGACTATTTCAATATCAGGGAAACTGTTATCATAATCAATATATCAATAACAAAACCAACAGAAATCATGATAATCATCGCAGAATCCTATTAAAAACATTGGAGTCTATGGGAATAGAAGTTTTCCTTAAAATGATAAACAGTATCTCTCTGAAACCTGCAGCTGTAATATGCCCTCCTGGCAGTTACTATTACCAGTCTGTCCTAGGCCCAAAAGAGTACCTTTGACCACTGACCTTTGCATTGTCAACTCTACCCGGCTCGCCTCCTCTGAGGCCTTCAAAGGTCTCTGGCCATGATTTCTTGAATCTATAGTTTGATAACTGGTAGCACACTCAAGAACAGCCACATGTAATCTTAAAAGCCTTTATTATACCTACTCACATAATGCCCTGACTTGTTAGTTCCCTAGTGAACACCTGGTCTGAAGACCCATGTGTAGACTACCAAATTTCTTACCTCTCTGCTATCTATCAGCTTGGCTTGGCTTGGCTACCCCGGGCTATGGAGCCAGGTTAAAGAGCACCAGGTTAAAGAGAGTGACTGCTGTCTGCAGTGGGCTTATAAAGGGCTTGTGAGGTCACACACACAGCCAACCAGCAAGAGAGCCATTATGAAGCTATCTCAATATGGCCAGGATCCCACCCACAGGGCAGTGCTATATCCACAGAGATTACTTCTGGGCCACTCAAATCCCCTGTTGAGCTGTGGCCGCCCTTTAAATCCCCTTTTCTTGTTTTGCAGGAACTGCATCCTTACATGCAGCAAGCATTATTTGTAATTAGAAAAATTGGAAGTATTCCCAATAAGATCAGGGGGTGAAACAAGGATGCCCATTGTCACCACTATTATTCAACATTGCACGAGAAATGTTGGCTTTAGCAGTAAGAAAAGAAAAAAAAATAATAAATAAAGGGATTAGAATAAATAAAGGAGGAAATAAAACTCTTACTCTTTGCAGATGATATGATGATATTCTTAGAAAATCCTAGAAAACTATCCAAAAACCTACTGGAAACAATCACTTTAGAAAACTTGCACTATATAAAATAAATCTACACAAATCTTCAATATTTCTATATATACTAACAAAGCCCATCATCAAGAGATAGGAAGAGAAATTCTATTAAAATAGTTAGACACCCAAATATTTTACTTTGTTTTTATCTGCTAAGATAAATCCAAGAACTTTATGAACATAATTACAAAACAATTTCACACTAATAAAGTCACATCTAAACAATTGGTGAAACATCAATTGCTCATGGGTAGGCTGAGCTAATATGATAAAAATGACAATTCTGTCTAAATTGATATACTTGTTGAGAACCATACCAATCAAACAGCCAAAAAATATTTTTAGAACTAGAAAAAATAATCACAGGATTGGTCTGGAAGAACAAAAGATGAAGAATATCAAGTGAATTAATGAAGAATATAAAGAATTGTAGTTTAGCAATCCCAAACCTAAAAATATATTATAAAGCATCAGACATCAAAACTATTTGGAACTGTTAGATTAGTGGAATAAATTAGAAACACAACACAATAATCAAAGCCTATAGCAATCTAGTGTTTGCTAAACATCCTACTTTACCTTCTGGAATAAGAACTCACTGTTTGACAAAAAAAAATGGTGAGAAAACTGGAAAACAAATATGTCAGAATCTCAGACCTCATATCAAAATATTGTCAAAATGGACACATGATTTGAGTATAACAGATGATATTGAAAGCAAATTAGGAGTGCAAGAGATAATTTATCTGTCAGATCTTTGGAGAAGGGAGGAATTTGTGACCAAAGAAGGCAAAATAGTCGTCTTAGATTACATTAAATTAAAAAGGTTTTGCACAAATAAAACCAATACAAACAAAATTAAAAGGGAAATATGAAGCTGGGGAAAAAAATACAGTCAGTGTTTCTGATAAAGTTCAATTTTTTAATGTATAAAGAAATGTGTCAAATTTATAAGAATACAATTCAATTCTCAGTTAATAAATGGTCAAAAGATATGAACAGACAACTTCAGGTGACAAAATTAAAGCCATAAGTTGGGAACACAATATGTGACTTTGCTTTACTTCTGGTAGACCTTTTCTTCTCTTCCTGTGAGAGGATGATGATGATACAAGGAAACGGAAGCAGTTGCTATTCTTTGACCTCCCCACTGAGAGGTAGTTGCACTGTCTGAAATGCCTGTACTCTTCCCTTTGCCCCCAATTTATTTGATTCCCAGTCCACAAGCAACCATTGTGTCAGTAAAGGCTGCTTTGAAACTTCTTCAGATGTTATGATCCACAGTTATGGAGGTTCTCAGAGAATTAACATGTCCCTTCACCCAGGAGGTCCTTAACATCCATCTATAGTCATATTAACAAATACTCTAAATCACTATTGATTAGAGAAATGCAAATTAAAACATCTCTGAGGTACCACCTCACATCTCTTAGATTGGCTAAGATGACAAGAAAAGATAATGTACAAAAATATTTTTAGCAGCTCTTTTTGTAGTGACAAGAAACTGGAAACTGAGTGGATGCCCATTAATTGAGAAATGCTTGAACAAACTGTGGTACATGAAGGTAGTGGAATATTATTTTTCTATGAAAATGATGAACAAGTTGACTTTAGAAAGACCTGGAAAGGATTACACAAACTGATGCTGAGCAAAATATGTAGAATCAGGAACACATTGTACAATAACAGCAAGAATGCGCAATGAATCACCAATGAAAGTCTTATGTCTTCTTAGTGTTCAGTGATCTGAAACAATCTCTAGATTTTGAATACAAAATATCATCTGCATCCAAAAAAAGAATTATGAAGATCAAATGTAAATCACCACATGCTATGTTCACTTCTTTTTTCTGTTTTTTTTTTTTCTTCCCCCATGGTTTTTCCCTTTGATTCTGATTTTTCCTTCCCAACATAATTCATAAAGCAATGTATATGAAAAATTAATAAATTAAAAAGAAAGTGCCAAATATAAGGTAGACACAATAGCAAAGGAAACTATAGCCTAATGACACTGATTAATATATCTGTTCTAAATAAAACTATTAGCAAGTAGCTTATACAATAAATTTTAATATATTAACTATAATGAAGTAATTTTATTTAAGGAAAATTAAGTTATTTTATTCCAGGAAAATAAGAATAGCTTAATGGGAAAAAAATCAGCACCAATGATTATATATGTTTTAAATTGATTATATTACTAGAGAAAAAATTTTCCAAATGCACCTTTTTCATTTATTAAAAAATAAAAAATCACAATGAAGTTGAATTTAAATAAATGTAAAACTTTTACCTAAAATCAAAATCTATAATTTAATAACTATGAAACCTTTCTCAATATAATTAGATGTGAATCAAAAGTACATGTTGCCTCAACTATCATTTGACATAATGATAAAATTGCTAATTATATCAATAGAATTGAGGGGGGGAGTACTTTAAAAGAATAAACAAGGGGAAAAAGGTAAATTACTTCTATTTGCAGGTGATATGATAGGTACTGTAGGAATAACAATAACAATAATTACAGTTATTATTATGTTAACTAGTATTTATAGAGAACTATAAGGTTTTCAAGGTGTTGCATATAATCTCTGAAGTAATAGTCATTTAATTGCTTTAGAAAAGTACAAAGATATAAACTCCAAAAAAGAATAATTATTGCTTCTGTTCAATACTAACAAAATCCAGGAGGAAGAAATATAAAGAAATAATTCTTTTTAAACTACTATAATAAAAGGATTGAATTCCTGTGGGTAAAACAAAGACACAAGAAAAATAGAAAATTTATTTTGATAGATACAAATGATGACCTAATCAGCATTCATATCTGGAACAAGCTAATAAGATAATAACGATAATGGTACCTAAATGTTGATAAAATTCTCACTCTATAATAATCAAATTATCACATAAATACTTTATAAAATTAAAAAAAAAGATATTAAATTCATGTGGAGGAACAAAATATGAGGAATATCAAAGGAAATTTTTTATTAAATATGGATTTTGATGCTTAATCATATTACATTTCAAATTATGCTACTAAGACACAATTACAAAATGTTTGCCATTGAATTAAAAAATAGAAAAATAAATTATAAGATAATTATAATAGATCTAGAAAGAAAACATTTATTATAATCCAGAAATCAATTAACATAGGGCAACACTGTCTTATGAAACCCCTTCTTTATTAAAAAAAAAAAAAATCTAGGAACAAAATAAAATGTCTTTGTAGGAAATGGCTTTAGAGCAGTATTAATACAATATTCAAAAAAAATGTAAAGTTTATGAATAATTAAATATTTTAAAAACCACTATAATAATTCATATTTAAATATATTTATATGTGCATGCATATGTGCATATGTGTGATGCATATCTTTGTGTCCATATATCATCTATCAATGTTAACAGAATCTGTAATGATAATGGAATAGAAAGACTACAAAAGACAAAATAAATGTGTCTGTATGTGTATGATTTTCACAGAAATTAAATCAAGAAACCTAGAATCAGAGAAAAGTATTGATTATTGAAATAGGTTTAATAAATTCTGACAATATTCTGACATTCAAAACTATAGCAAATTGACCAAAATTTATAATATTAAAAACTCTTTCCCTATACATACAGTTTAAAGCCTGGATTTTTTCAAAATTAGTAAATCAAACTACCATCACTCACCAGAGAAAAAAAAGATGTTCAAAATCAGTAATTACCAAAGATAATTTAAACTATTCAGTAGTGTCACTTCATATCCCTAAAATGTACATTAAACAATAATGATATTAAATGTTGGAAGTGCCATAGGAAGACAGATGAACTAATTTATCACTAGTAGAACTGAGAATAAATTCAACCATTCTGGAGGAAATAGTAATAAATTGTGTTGGATTGCCCTTTCTTTTTTTTTTAATCTCAAGATTAATTTCCAAGTTTTAGATTCAGAGGATGTCAAAAACAAAAAGACCAATATAGATTTAAAATCATAAAAGAATAATTTTTATAATAATGACTTACAAAAATAAAAGTTTGTACCTGTGATGTTCTCTTTTTTTCTAAATTGTGATCCTTCTCTTGGGGGCAGGTTTCTTGGAGAGCTTCTGGAGGTAGCCTTAGTTTCAGTTCAGTTTCAATAATCACCTCAAATGCAGTCAGGAATTAAAGCCTGGATCCTTTATTGTGTCCTTCAAAATCCTGAATCTTTTCCTCGGGCCTGGTTCTTAGAGGTCTTTCTCTCTCTCCTGTTCCCCCCATTAGCTCTTGACAGAATGTCTCCAGCCAGCTTCAGTCTCTAGCTCTCTCTGAATCCAAAGCCTCCAGCCAGTGCGATGGAAGATGTTGGAATGAAATGAGAGTGTGGGATTGTGGGATTGTGGGCTTCCCAGAAGTCAATCCTAGTTTTGAATCTCCTGGAAGTACATGAGCAGGCTTTTCCTTTAGACTTGTGAATCTGCTAGACTTTCGAATCCACTGAATCCTGGCTTTCTGAATCTCCTCAAACTTCCCTGAAGTTCTCCCAGGAAGTTCTCTCCTTGCCCAATCCAGACTGACTCTTCTCACTGAATCTTGGCTCCTTATATCCTCCCAGAGAATGGGCTTGTGGGTACTCCCTGGGCTTGTGGGAGCTCCTTAAAGATGTGAACTCAATACATAAGTACCTTCTAAGAATCCTAACAATTTCCCATAGTTAAGGTATACTAAGTCAGAAACATCCCCAGCCAGGTTGCCCTTCTGGGCAAGAAGAAGCTAGTACATAAGTGTTAGCAGAAGAAAAGGGACTGCGCCACCTGCAGGAGAAGAGAGTTCCTGATTTACTTCTGGAAAGAGAATATTCTAGTTTGTAGCCACTTGAGGGACCAGAGGGACCAAGATGATATATGAGTAAACACAACTGAGGGCTCTAATCATGGTTTAGGTGTGGAGAAGATTGTACTCTGAGACAAATGCCAGAAAATAATAGTAAGAAAGATCTAAGGCTTGGGTCATTATTCCCTATACCTCAGGACTAGAACTTGATGATAGTAACAGCGGCTGAAAATAAAATAAAACTAAATACCTAACTAAATATGTGATTTAATCAATTAAAATGAGCTAGAAAAGGAGAAAGAACCCAACCATAGGTAGCTAATATGTGGATAGAGAAAATCTGGGTTCATTTTCAGAGGAAGATAACGACTAAAAAAAGCCATTCATTTTTTGCAATAACAAACATCAAAAACTCCCAAACACAAAAATAATTCTTAGAAGAGCTTTTAAAAGACTATAAGAATCAAATAAAAGACACTCAACCAAAAACAGAGAAAAAATAAGTGCAATCCAATAAAAACATGAAAAGAAATTCAACTAGATTGAAATAGAGAACAAAAACTAAAGGAAGAAAATGATTTCTTGAAAATTAGGTTTGGCTTTGTAGCAGCCCTTTTTGTAGTTGCAAGAAATTTAAAACTGAGTGAATGCCCATCAGTTAGAGAATGGCTGAATAAGTTACAGTATATGAATGCTATGGAATATTATTACTGTATAAGAAACGATCAGCAGGATGATTTCAGAGAGGCCTAGAGAGAATTACATGAACTGATGCTAAGTGAAATGAGCTGAACCAGGAGATAATTGTACATGGCAACATTGTTTTTCAGTGATTGATTCTGGTGAATGTGATTCTTTCCAACAGTGAGATGATTGAGGCCAGTTTCAATGATTGCATGGTATGGAAACTTAGTGTGGATCACAATATAACGTTCTCATTCTTTCTGTTTTGTTCATTTGCATTTTGTTTTCTTATCCATTTTCTTTCCTTTTTGATCTGATCGTTTTTTTGTGCAGCAAGATAATTGTACAAATATGTTTACATATATTGGATTTAACTTATATTTTAACATGTATAACATATATTAAATTACCTACATCTAGGGGAGGGGTGGGGGAAGGAAGGGAAAATTTGTAAGAAAAGGCTACACGAGGGTCAATGTTGAAAAATTATCTGTGCATATGTTTTGAAGATAAAAAAGCTTTAATAAAAAAAGAAAACTAATTTTGATGAAGCAGAGATGGTGAAGTTTTAAGATCTAAAGAAATAATATAA
The DNA here is from genome assembly GCF_048593235.1 of Sminthopsis crassicaudata. Classification (NCBI taxonomy): domain Eukaryota; kingdom Metazoa; phylum Chordata; class Mammalia; order Dasyuromorphia; family Dasyuridae; genus Sminthopsis; species Sminthopsis crassicaudata. The sequence goes on along the minus strand of NC_133620.1, from coordinate 1,944,045 downwards.
CAATCTCAAAAGGATGAAAAAAATAGAAGACTGAAATATCTCATCAGAAGAAAACTTATCTGGAGAACAGATTGAGAAGAAATTATATAAGAATAATTGAACTGCCTAGAAATTATGATTTATAAAAAGAAGCTTTACATAAGATGACAAGAAATAATCAGGGAAAATTGCCTGAAGTTCGAGAACAAGAAGGCAAAGTAGAAATAGAGAAAAAAAGCAAACAATCTCCTGATCACAACCTGAAAGATATTTCAGGAGGAAAATTTAGAGTCATGTTTCAAAGCTCCAAATTTAAGGAGTGATTAATAGAAGTAACAAGAAAAAATAATTGAAATATTATGTAGCTACAATAAGGATTAACCAAAACCTAGCAGTTACTACATCGAAGGACAAAAAGGATTGGAATATTATATTTTGTATAAAAAGAATTAGGGTTGTAACCAAAGGCAATTTGCCTAGTAAACCCTTAAAAAAATAGACATACAATAAACTGAAAGACTTTCAAGTATTAGTTACAAAAACAGCTGGACTTAGGGAAACTGTGACATATGATATCCAGGAGAAATATAAACATTAAGGATCAATTATACGAGAAGCAATAAAATCAAATCACTTACTTATGAAAATATTGTCAGTTTTTTAATGACTGCTATTTTTATTTGGGTAGTTTTAAAGAGTTGGGATGAGCTGAATTTGATACAATGAGCCTAATAATAATAATAATAAAACTGCACAGGAAAAGATAAAAAGGAGCAATTATTTAATTATTTCATACAAATGAGTCAAAAAGAAAGAAAATAATATAGAGGAATTAGTACAGGATATGCCAGACAGTGTTGAAATATTAAAGATAAATAAATATATATATATATATATAAATAAAAATCTTCTAAATTCAGAAATAAAGGCCAAGAGAATGTGAATCGGGGAGAAGAGAAGGGAGAGTTTCTTGAATGGGTGAGTAAGTAAGGAACAGAATGGAAGAATAGAAGGTAGAAGCAAGAAGAAGTGTAAGGAAGATTAAGGATAGACAGAGAAGGAGAGTAAGGAAAAATAGAAAGGAAGAAAATATATAATTATAAGTTACATATATATAGTTTAAATATATAAAAAATATATATATAATATATAAAATATAAAATATATATATATATAATACATAGGTTAAAATATATAATTATAGGTTAGACTATTAATGCAATAAATTTATCCATAAAATGAAAAGTAATGGCAGCTTAAGAATTTGAATTCAACAATATGGTGCTTTTAGGAAATGCCATAAAAATGAGAGAAACACACAAACCTAAAATAAATATCAGACATAAAATTTATTATATAAAAAGCAGGAGTAGTAGTCATGGTTTCAGACAAAGTTAAAGCTAAAATAGATTTAATCAAAACAGAAAAATAGGGAAAGTACATTTTGTGTCAGCCATATTATTCAATATGTTTGTAGACCATTTAAAAGAACTTGACAGTATAAAATACCCGAGAGTATACCTGCCAAAACAAACACAAGAACCATACAAATATAAACATAGTATAGTTTTTTAATACAAATAAAGTTAGGTCTAAATAATTGAAGTAATATTTTTTCCTGAGTATGAAAAGTCAATATAATAAACAAACAAACAAATAACCAAAAGGATTTCATCCAACCACTCAATTTATGTAAAAACATCCTAATTAAAATACTTTACTAATTTATAAAGAAATGAAAACAAATTATTTTAGAAGAGCAAAAGGTCAGGAACTTCAAAGAAACCAGAGTGGGGGAACAAATAGAAAGTAACCAGATTCAGTATTATCATATCTTAAACCATAGTATAAGGTGAAAGCATTTTGAATTTTGAAATGGATTATTTGATGATTCCTTATTTTTTTTTTCTTAAACAAAACCTATGTAGCTAAGCAAGAATATAAAATATAAGGAATGCAGAAAATCGAGTTGGAAGGTGGCAGAGACTTTCATAGACAATCTCTCAGATAGAATGTGATTGACTTGAAATATTCTGGTGGTAGAGGAAGAAAGCTGGTTGATTTCGGAAAAAAAAAGACATACAAAGACTTGAATTTATAGAAAATGCTTTTTGCCTTCAAAGTATCAAATGACAAGCGATAATAAGTATAGTATGATCATCTCTTCATCCATCCATCCATGGGTATATGCATACATATATACACAAATACATATATATATATATATATATATATATATATATATATATATATGTATACACATGTATAAGTATATATGTGTGTATATATATACATGTATAAGTATATATGTGTGTATATATATATACATGTATAAGTATATATGTGTGTATATATATGCATATATATATATGTTTTATATTTATATTTGTGTATCTATATCGGAACTTAACTATAGTCTACCATGAGAGGGGGATGAAGGACAAAGTAAAAAGTGCACAATAAAGAACAAGAATGCAAAGAAAAGGTAGACATCTTTGAAAACCTGTAGTACTTATTATATAGCTTTTCTTGAAATGGAAATTTAGTGCTTTTTACTGAATTCTCTCTTTTGTTCTTCTGTGAACATGCCTTTTTTCTTTTCTTATTCTGTACTTAAATTTATTTTTCTTACTTTAAAAAATAAATTACAAACAAAAAATGAAACAAAATTTAAATTCAAAAATTAAATTAAAAACTAAAAAGGGAAGTGGCTAAAAGTAAAAACAAAACAATACATATCAAGAAATGCTGATCCATATTCCTTTTATCATACTTGAACAATAATGTGCCTAATCAATGAGAACAAGATTTAAGAATTTACAATTAGGTGAGAACCTCATATTTTACAGAGAAAAACAAGACCATTCACTGTGAGCTCCTTCTTTCTTCTTCCTCATCTTTCATCACTTGATGACTTCTACCACTCTCTTTTCATTTTCTTCTTAAGCATTTGAATGTTCCTCCTCTTTTTCATTTGTTGAATTCTCCTCCAGATCATGTGTTCTAACCTTACATGTTTATCAGGGTTATTTCTTGGGCCCTCTTTTCTTCTCATTCAATATTACTTCACTTGATAATCTTTTCAGCACCCATGAAATTAATTACCATCTATATATTAATGATTCTTAAATCTATCTTTTATACCCTAGTTTCTCTCTGATTTCCAGTCTTAAATCTCTAACTTACTTATAGACATCTTGAACTGGATGTCTAGTAGACATCTTAAAGTCATGCCTGTGAAGCAGAACTTATTATGTCAATCCCTAAACCTTTGCCCACCTAGCTTTTTGTTTGTTTGTTTGTTTTGTTTTGTTTTGTTATCATTGATGGCAACACACTCCCCTTATTCCTCAAACTCACAAGTTGAGTCACCTTGGATATTCCAATTTTTCTAAGTTCCCACAGCCAAGCTGCTGCCAAAGTTTGTTGATCCCACCTTCACATTTCCTGACTATCCCCCTTTCCTCCTCTGACACTGTCATGACACTGAACAGTTGGTGCCTACCTCACACCTTGATTATTGAAATAGCATGCTATTCAGTCAGTCTCCCTGCCTTATTTCTCTTTCTATTTTAATCTCATCTTCACTAAGTAATTCAAAGCCATTTATAATCTATCTCCAACCCACCTTTCCAGTCTTCTTAAATAGAGGGCTGGAACTCTGGAAAAGTATACTTGAAACAAGGATACTTACAACAGGGTGTTTATTCAGATGAGATAATGGTTCTCTGGTTTACATATATTTAATAAGGTGATAAATTGGTTCTACAGTTGGCACATGCTCAGTGTGCTGTAGTGATATAATTGTACTAAGGTATATAAGGGCTGGGAGGACTTGAAATAAGTAGATTTGAGAGAGACTCAAGTGAGAGTGTGCTCCAGCTTGATCTCAGATTCCAGACTCCAGAAAGATCCTTGAGAAAGCTATTCCAGACATTACATTTTTATACTTTTACTCCTCAACATATACTCTTAATTCAATGAAACTGGCCTCTCTATTCCATAAACAAAACCCTTCAGTCTTGACTTGAGCCATTCTCCCTTGTTGTCTCCCATGACTAAAAAGTTCTCTCTTCTCTTTTGACTACTAGCCTACTTAGTTTTCTTTAGGTATCAAATAAAATCCCATCTTCTATTTCTCTAAATCCTTTTAATTCTTGTGACTTCCCTCTGTCCATAACTTTTTTTTTTTTAATATATCCTGTATGTAGTTTGCATTGCATGTATTTGTTTGCTTGTTGTCTTGCCAATTAGATGTTAAGATCCATGAGGTCAAAGGTTGTATTTTATTCCTCTCTTTTTTATACCCATAGTTTATCATTGTAACTAGCAAATAGTAGGTACTTAATAAATGTTTTTATTGGATTCATTGAATTAAACTCAAGCACTATCTTTTGTCTTCATTTTTATACTCAGTGCTTAGCATAGTGCCTAGCATATAATAAGCATTTAATAAATAATTGTTGTTTGATTAATTATATAGGTCCTGTGGGACTTTCCCGAGTGATTTCCTAAATAGAATATAAAGTCACATTGCACATATTATCTGTTGACTGTGCTTTTTTTAATGGTGTCAGAAGAGGAAAAGCTCACTTGAATCCCTCCTACAGTAATATCTCACATGCATATGTCAAACTCACATTAAATTACTTGAAAGATCTATAATGAAGGCAGCTTTATTCAAGGATTCTTTGATGATTGACATCAAATAAAGAATAAAACAGAGAAATGTATATTTACCAAAAGTATTTTCAACTCTTAGCAGGATATTCAGCACTAAATCCAAAACTAAGAGAATTTCATATATCTAGTGAGAACTTACAGATATGTCTCCTAATGGAAATTAGACTAAAACATCAAACTCAATGCATGTTATACAATATTCATCATAAGAGCCATGATCTTCCAAAATGTTGACCTAACAACACATATTTTAAAAAATCCACAACTTAATGGAAGAGGCATAATTGCTGTTTAAACCATAATGTACAATTTTATGGCAACTGTTAAAATGTCACCTATAATTACATATATATTGTCATGGATGTTTGTGTTTCCTTCTCAAAGAGAGCCATGCTATTATAAAGCTGATACCATGACATTCAAGTATATTGGACTGAAGTGAGGAAAGGCCGTGCAAAATCACTAGTCTCATTTTCTCCTCCAAAGCTATGTGGCAAGGTATAGATCAGGACAATGCTCTAGATGTGGTGGGAGACCTAGATCTTTTTAAGCTAAGTTCTTTAGCAGATCTTTAATTGTGAAACCCATACAGTTTACCAGCACCCTGCCAGAAAACTGAATCTCTTCCATTTGAATTGTCATAAAATAATTCTGAAGATCCCTGGCAGGATAAGATGTCAGACACCGAGGTCCTGTCTTGAATTAAACTGCCAAACATTCCAGGTCTACTGCAGAGAGCACAAGTCCATTGGGCTGGTGACGCTGTTTGAATGTCAATTATATTCTTGCCCAAAAAACATATTTTATTGAGAACTTACACAGGACAAGTCCTTCCAAAGTGGTCAGAAAAAGAAATGTATCTCTTAAAAACTTTAGCATCAATTATATAACATGGGAAACATTGACATAGAACCATCAAGCATAGATCAAGATAATTGTACTTGGTCCAGCATATGCCTATTAAGTAGATGCTTTGAACATATAAATAATTGTTTCTATAATTTTAAAAAAGAAGATTAATAGGAAAAAAATAAATCAAAAGTTGCTCTTTTTTTAGCTGTAACCAACTCCTCATGATCCCATTTAGATTTTTCTTGGCAAAGATATTAAAATAGTTTCACATTTCCTTCTCTAGCTTATTTTTACAGATGAGAAACCTGAAGCAAGCTGAGATAAGTGATTTACCCAGGAGCAAATAGCTAGTAACTGTTGGAAACCAAATTTGAATCCAGTTCTTCCTAATTCTGTGCTTATGTATCCACTGCACCATATAGCCACCCCAAACTAAGAGTTATGGAGATGTATAATGAAATGTTTAAATGTGATGATGTTTTAATCCAGTTGGATATTTAATCCAGTTATAACTACATAGACACATCTATCTATCCAATTGAAACCTTGACCATGTTCTCCTATAATTTGTCTACAGATTGTTAACTGATGTGCTGGAGGCATTCCTTATTTTCTCCTGACTTTATAAACATACAAATTTATCATTATTTCTTATCTTTGAGTTCTGATTATCCCATATCTGTATAAAATGTCTTGGTATTTTGGGCCCACCACTTGCCTCTTCATTGTTCTGTGTTTAAAACCCATTTTCAGTTTTTCAGAAATTACTGACTTGTATGCTTTATAATCATATAAAATTTGTGGTAGAACAATTATGAATAAGCTCAGATTTTTGTTTCCAGAAATTTGAGAAGCATTAAAATTAGAGTAAATTGATGATAGTTACCTCAAAGTCACATACTATAAAACTTCAGTGGACCCATAGAAACTGCATGAAATAGTGGATGCAGATATTGACTCTGTTGTGAAGCAACGATAAAGGGGACATAAATGGGAATCACATTAAATGAAGAAGCATGGATGGAATACAATCTCTTCTGTTAGAATATCACATTGATGAAATCTTTATTTCAGTGAATCCTGATAGTAAATGTAAAGAATTACATTGAGATAAAAAAAAATCAACTTCATATAGATAAGATTTTGGAGAGGAAGTGTATGTATGCTTAGCCAATTGGTTATAAAGAAAAGAAAAAGGAGTGATTATAGTGAGTCACAAACTTAATATAAGGCAAAAGAGTGATAAGGCAATCAAAAATGTTTAAATGGGTATGCATTGAGAAAGAATGTTCAGAAATAAGGAGGTGACCACCTGCTCTCTACTCTGTCCTTGTTAGATATCAACTTAGTTCTGAGCATGATATTAATAAAAAAGGGACATTGGTAGTCTTAATGAAATTTAGAAGGAGAAAACCATGATAGTGAAAATCCTCAAGAGCACAATATATGGACATTGGGAGAGTAAACTGGATGTATCATCATCATTATCATCATTCTAGTATGTCTAGAGCACTTTAAGATTGCAAAGCATTTTCCATATATATATATATATACATAATATATCTATATTGCATATAGATATATTATATATATGTATGTTTTGATTTTCTTATTTGTAAAGTGGATACTATATGTGTTCTCATTTTACAAATGAATAATAAGTTAGAACAAATAATTGTCACAGAGTTACACAATTCAAAAGAATCAGAAGAAAATTGAAGTCTTGCATCCCTGCCTTTGCATCTAGCACTCTAACCACTGTGCCACTTAGCTCGCTGCTGAAGCTTAATTAAGACACCAATTTTGAGAATGATGATGACAGCTGTCTTCAAATGTTCAAAGACTGTCGTGTGGAATTATCATGATATTTCTTGACCTCAGAAGGTGGAAGAATAGAGAATGAATAAATACTGTAAGAAATGACCAACAGGAAGAATATAGAGAGGCTTGGAGAGACTTACATCAACTGATGCTGAGTGAAATGAGCAGAACTAGGAGATCATTATACACTTCAACAATGATACTGTATGAAGATGTATTCTGATGGAAGTGGATATCTTCAACATAGAGAAGAGCTAATCCAGTCCCAATTGATCAGTGATGAACAGAATCAGCTACACCCAGAAAAGGAACACTGGGAAATGAGTGTAAACTGTGAGCATTTTTTGTTTTTCTCCCCAGGTTATTTTTACCTTCCGAATCAATTCTTCCTTTGCAACAACAACAACAACAACAAAATTCAGTTCTGCACATATATATTGTACATAGGATATACTAGGTACATATTTAATACATATGGGACTGCCTGCCATCTAGGGGAGGGGGTGGAGGGAAGGAGGGGAAAAATTCGGAATCGAAGGGAGTACAAGGGATAATGTTGCAAAAAATTACCTAGGCATATGTACTGTCAAAAAAAGTTATAATTATAAAATTAATTTAAAAAAAATAAAATATCTGAAAAAAATAAAGTAAAAAAAAAAGATAATGAATAAACAGCAAGAAAGAACAAGATTTCTATTTGAGTTATCGTAAAGTGGGAAAGTCTTTCTCTGGAGACAGTGTGACATTCTTTACTCCATCAAAAGAGGTTTTCAAAAGTAAAATTTAAGGAGATGACAATTCCAGATGACTCATCATCATCACAAAAAAATCTCCCCATCTCCACAGAGAGAACTGATAAAATCTGAATGAAGATTGAAGCTTTTTTTTTTCACTTTATTTTTCTCACTTTTTTTGCAACATGGCTGTGGAAGCATATTTTTCATAATTTCACATGTAAAATGAGTATCCTGTTGTTTGATTTCTCAATGAGTGAGAAAGGGTGAAGATACAGAGAGGATTCAGAATCAAAAATTGAAATTAAAAGGCTAAACGACCAGTTTGGGAGTATGGTAGAGAAGGGATTAAATTCAGGTACATGGTGGATTTGATGTAAATGCACATAGATTATAATAGATTTTCATCAATGAGAAGTGTGTATGAGTAGTTCGAATAATAGAGAAATATGTATGCTCACAAAGTAGAGGGAGGGCAACATCCAAATAGCAAAAATGTAGCACATATAGTAGACAGTTTATCCATAAAAGACATAGAAGAAGTCCTTGAGTGCAATAATGTCTCATAAATAGGGGAAGAAGAAAAACACATGGACAATCATTTCATTGGACATTTTGGCTTAGTAGGCCCTTTTTATGGAGTTGTATGAAAGGCTCCTACAGATTGGAATTCTGGATTAATAAAAGGGATCAAAGAAGGAAACATTGTTTTACAAAATTAAAAGCCTTGCGACTACACATTTTCCATAGCTTGATTAGATATGCCTCTATAATTAAATTTTATATAATATATATTATATATAATTGTAAATATAATTATATGTCATTTGAACATATATAAAATTTTCAAATGAATGTTTATTCATGCAATGCTGTAGAATTCTTGCATTTCATCATCTTTTAACTCTGGATTTCTTGACATGCTTTCTATACCTCTGATTTCCTTCCATTTTCCATTGATTGCTCACCAAGTCTCTCTCCCAGGAATGAACAATCCTTCTCATGAATATCAGTAGCTTGCAAGTTGGTTGAGTAAAGCAGGTTCCAGAAATTGCCCGTATAAATTATACATCAGGATTTTTTCCAAGGTAGCAAAATTTTCAGAACTCTCAGGCCATTGATATTGAGATGTGCCTGACACATTTCCACCTGCTAGAAGAAATCATTTGAAAAGTGTTCCTAAAACTTATGTTTCCTGAGTTACCTAACCCAAGAAATCATTTCAGGGGATCTTCCTTCAGGTGTCAGCTTTGGCAGAAAGAGAGCTATTGCACTGAAAATCATTTTATGTTTTATTAATGGACATAATTATAGCTTACAACTTTATTACTCAGAAATATGTGGACATATGTTTGGGTAGACCTCCCATTTTTTTTCTTTCTCTCATATTCAAATTATATACATGTATGTATGTTTCAGAAAATAACCAGATTATATTATGATGAATTTTTAAAAATTAAGAATTTTTCTGATAATAGAAAAAAAAAACTTACTATGCAAAAAGCTTCAAAGCAAGCTCCATTTCTCTTCTTGGCTAACCTTAGTTGATTGTTTCATACATTGACCAAAAATAACTGAATTTAGTGTGATTTCTTTCCAATGAAATTGTTTAGTATCTAATTATAATAATTAAGTGGCATTTAATTAAAACACTTCTCCTAAGTGGGTCTTTGCTGCTTCACATTAACTGCCTCATTTGGATCATCACATATTGTTTCAGTCCATGTTATCATGCATAGGGGAAGTAGTCTTGGGTTTAGAATGTTAATATGCATTGATACAGCTGTTCACTGAACACCAAGTTGCTGATGAGCAAACATTAGCAAGAGTAGCTTATGAATTAAAGAGTAAAGTGCACTCTGGAATTCATATTTTCTAATATCTATTCACCTGCTAGCCTTTTTTCCCCAAATATTCTGTGATATTTAAAAAACAAAAAGCTCATTTTAAAAGTTAAAGATGATAGCCACGTTGGGAATTGCTTCATTTTATGGATTTGACCTCCCATGGAAAATTTTTTCATACTCAATCCTTTGAAAACTTTATATCTTCATCAAGTAGATTTCTGAAAAGTATCCCTTGCAGGATAACTTATTTTGGAGGGCATTACTAATACTGATGGGGGTTGAGATCCCTTTAAGATTCCTTTCTGATTCCCCAATCCCCACGGATGGCCTTTAATTTACAAATCCTGGTCACCTGAGCTGTCCCATCCCCCACCAGATCTGAATAACTTGAGTTTTCCCAACCCCCACAGTTTAAACCCATTAAATTCTATTCAATGCTGACCCTGGCTGAAAGCCTGCCAGGAACTTGGGGAATTACCCACAAGCCCCCTTTAGGTGTAAAAAGAGCCAAACTGGAGCTCTCTCTTTGCAGGAGTCCTTTCTCCCAAAACATGGTATCCTTCCGGCCATGTAAGGGTTCCTGTCCGTCCAGCGACTACCTTTGGCCCTGGTGACTTTCTACCTTTAACTTTACTTCTAAAATCCTTTTTTTTAATCATTCTAGGTTTTCAGGCCTGTAAATTCATTTACAGGGGACACTGTGCCATCATGGGACTATCTTACTATCTTTGCACTGACCAAAACAGGGTTCCCCCTTTCCTATCTCTCATCAATTCTACTACTATTACTATTACTCCTCCTCCTCTTCCTTCCATACTACTACTACTGTTTCCATGACAACTATCAATACTCCTCAATGCCATTATTATTCTACTGCTGCTGCTACTACTACTACTTCTACACTAATAATTATAATGAAAATGTTAGTTGCTTTAAACTTTGCATTTGTAATTTTGTTTGATCTTCATAAAATCTCTTGAAGGTTGCTGCTATTATTATCCTTATTCCACAGACAAGGAAACTAAGGTTGAGACAGGAAAGCTAGAAAGAGTCTGGGTCAAGATCTGAATTCATGCTTTCTAGGACTTTATCTATTATGGCATATAGATGCCCATTTATTTTTGTGGTTGTAATCATTGCACAATTTTTTTTATGTCACATTAAATTGATTTCATCCATGTAGGAAGTTTTAGCTTTCTTCAAACTTCTTTGCTTTACATTAACTACCTCATTTGCATTCATAATGGACTTGGGGCCCAGAGGAGGTAATGAGACTGGCCAAGATCAAAGAGCAAATGTGTCAGAGACAGGATCTTCCTAGCTTAGAGGTCAGTATTCTTAAGCATGCTTCTCTGTACCAACAACAGAAGCATTCCTTAAAATTTGCAAATACTTTGCAAATATAAGGAAAAACAAAACTAATTAGCAAATTAAATTTTGCAAAAGGCTTTTCTCATGCTAATTCATGTGATTATCAAAGAGGTACTGCTTTTATTTTTTTTTTTTTCTATTTTACAACTAAAGAAACTGAGAGCTCAGAGATCCAATAGAATTTGCTTATTGTCTTAATGTTGTAAATGTGGAAGACAGGTTTTAACTTGTTTTCCTTTCCCAGTTTGTCCCTTGGTTTAAAGTGCCACCTCAGTACTTCTTAGATGACCTCCCTACTACTCTTTGAAGTAGCTACTTTCAATACCCATAATTTTTGAGTGAGGAATCTGATTGAAAAGGTTATTTGTGCATGGTTATGAGTGCAGATGGTTTCAGACCTCCAAATCCACTGCTCCATATGGCTTTGTTGTGACTAATATCTAAATGTTGTCTTTACATTCTTGAAATTAAAATATAAGCCTGACCCGTGACATCAATCCAAATTAAAATTAAATGTTTTTTGTCCTAACGATTTAAATCATGGTATTTTGTCTCTTAATTTTGTTTCAGAATCCAGCTGGTATATAATGAATGGCCTAACTTTAAGCTCTCTTAAATACTGATCTATTTTTACCTCAAAAATTTTACTAACCTTGGGGAATGTTTGTGAGCACAGCTGATTTCTGATATTTTTCTCCAGAAAGCTATCCTTCAACTACATCTGGTTCAGGTTATAAAAGTTTGCATCACTAACTTGTACTTGAATTTGAACAAAGATCACTTCTTAGTCTCCTGAGAAGAGAAGAAGGTTTGTTGTTCACTCCCAATACCAAAATTCTAGCCCGTTATGTTGCTCTTAATTTCCATGATATCCAATACTCTATTCTGTTTTTTTGTTTTTTTTGGGGTTTTTTTTTTGTTTTGTTTTATTTTGTTTTTCCAAAATCTGTATGTGTAAAAGTGTTCTTGCTCAGAGCATTTGACATAAATGGAGGAAAACCAATGAACCATTTATTGTTAGGTAGAGGTCCCTATAACAAGTGGTATTGTGAGGAATTAAATAAATAATGACCCTCATGGGAATAAAGCCTCAAACTATACTTTAATTGTGACTTGAGGCTTTATAACAGGCATTGTCCCCTCCTTCTTCTCCCTTAAATATTAGCATATCAATACTTCTTTTAAAGATGATGATAGTTTGAATTATATCTGCATGTGTATCAGTTCTCTAGGGAAGCAAATGAAGAGTTTATTATTATCAATTTGTATTCTTTTGTTTCTGGGTTCCATTTCCAATGCTATTAAAATGTAAGACTGGACACCCCAAACAATGGAAGAATTAAGGCCAGCCTGACGGCTAGGGGGATTTTGAGGCTTCTGTGTTCAGGGACCTATTTAAACTTGTTTGCTAGTTTATATTTTGCACTTGCTCCATTAACAAACACTTTGTCAGATGGGAGAAGCCCTTTCTTTTGAGATCTTAATAATTCCATTTTTGCTTTTTCTTACTCTGAGAGTCTCTGATTGTTTTTGTGGACATTACTGTCCCATATAATATCTTATTTAGATATCTCTTTTAACTTATCCTTTTTTATTAAAATGCAATTGTGACACAATGAAAAAATCTTGTGTAATAATAATAATGAATGAATCAAATATTTGATTTTTCTAGCATCATATAGCTATTAAGTGTCTTCCTGGCTCCAGGAACATGCTATCTATTTTTTAAAAAGAAAAATTTAATGAATTATAAAAGAAAATAGAAAATAAAATTATAATGATGGTTACCTCAAATTACTTCTCTCAGAACTAGATAAATCTTAAAATAAAATAAAATAAAATAAACAAAAAAGAAGATGAATAGATTTAAAAAAAATGCATATGAGAAAATGGAATGAGAAAATGAAATATTTATTTCTTTTCAGATATATATATATAGATTCATCATAAAAAAACTGTCTTAGGTTAGAAAAACCTCACAAACAGCTATAAAAACATAACTATTAAATACACTATTTTTAGATGGTTATGCAACAAATGCACATATAATAAAATGTCTTGGAAGCATAAACATAAAAAATAATTATGTGTGGTACGGAAATGGTGAGGGAACACCATTTAATAAAAAAGCTGGAGAGATCTCTAGAGTAAAGCAAAGTTTATTGTACATTCTCCCTAGAAGGGTATCCCAGCCTTTGAGCAGACAATCAAAGAGATGAAGAGCCTCCTGTGAGCAGGACAGCACCTTTAATCCCTAATGCAAAACACCCCCTCTCACCACTGACCCTCATCCTCATTGGTTGAGTCTACCCATGAAATTGAACTTGACTAATAAGTACATAGTTGCCCATATTTGACTGAAATAGGGAGGAAATTTTGTCGTGGGAGGATAGCAGGTAGGGGACTCAATCATGCCCTTGAATCTATGCTCAAACTTTGAAGTAGATGAAGTAGATGAAGCCTTACTGTCTTGAAAGATCTCACCTCATCTCATTCAATTAGAAAGTAAATAATCTAACACTAAAGAATGAATGAGTCAAATACCAAAGCATAGAAATAACCAATTTAATTAAACAAGATACAACATACCGACATTATGGGATGCAGCCAAAGCAGTAATTAGAAGAAAATGTATAACTCTAAGAGTTTAAAACAAAAAAAAAAAAAGAGAAAGAACAGATCAATAAATTTGGTATTCAATTAAAACTAGCAAAAGGACAAATTTAAAATCTCCAATTAATTACAAAATTAAACATTTAGAAAACAAAAAAAAAATGGATTAATAAAATCGGAGACTTAGAAAAACAATCTAATAAATAAAATTAGAAGTTCCTTTCATATGTGTATACATATATGTGTGAATATGTATGTATATATCATTAGTTATTTTGATTTTTTTAAAAGAGAAAGAAGATAGCCAAATTATAAGTATCAAAAATGTAAATGGTGAATGTGCCACCAATGGAAATTAAAGCAATTATTAGAAACTATTTTGTTCAATTATAAAACAATGGAACTACCAATCTTAGTGAAATGGATGAATATTTTAAAAATTGACCGAAATAATAGAAATGTAAATGAATACTTAAATATCCTCATCTGAGACAAAGAAATTGAATAAACCAAGAGAAATTGAGAAGCATCATAATGAGGATAAAAGGAAAGATAATAAAAGCTGGCTTGAAGCTTAACCAAAAAACCCAAAGCAAAACAACAAGAAAAAAAAAAAAAAACAATTAGTTCGATCAGTTCCTCCCAAATAAATGGATGAGAAATAGAAGCATTATTGGATTTTGTATTTTTGGGCTCAAAGATCACTATAGATAGTGACTGCAGTCATAAAATTAAAAGATGCTTTCCCCTTGAAAGAAAAGCTATGGCAAATCCAGACAACATACTAAAAAGTAGAGATGTTACCTTGCTAATAAATGTCAATATAGTCAAAATTGTTGTTGTTGTCCCCCTTCTCCCCCCCCCCCCAGTACAATGTATTCTATGAGAGTTGTTACTCTAAGGAAAACTGAATGCTGCAGAAGTCATACTTTTGAATTGTGGTGCTGGAAAAATCCTTGAAAAGGCCCTTGCACACCAAGGAGATCAAATCAATTGCTACATAAATTAATAATAACAATAGCAATGTGATTGTCTATTCACTGGAAGTATCACATATTAAAGATAAAGCTTAAATTCTTTGGACAAAAAATGAGAAGATGAAACTTATTGGGGAAAAAGTTCATTTTGGGGCAGATTGAATGGAGAAAGGAAAAGAGACAATAAAGGATAAGATGATAGTGTGTTAGAAACAACAAAACATGAACTTAGTTAGATTTCAAGAGATTGTGAAGAAGGGCTTTGGAATTACCTATAGAGTGATCCAAGGGGTTATAAAAATTTGACACAATTGAATAACTAAACAAACAAGAAGAAAGAGGAAAAGGGAGGGAGAGGGGAAGTGGTCAAGGGAATTTACAAGTGAATTATAATACCTATTCCTATTAAAAAAAAAAAAAAGCAAAGCATAGCAATAAATAGTCTTTCTTAAAATAATAAGTATTATCTATGTAAAACCAAAGACAAGCATTTTGTATAATGAGAATTAGCTTAAAACTTTCCCAATAAATCCAGAGGCATAAAAGGATGTCAATTAATACCAATTGTTTATTGTACTTCTGTTTGTGATAGCCATGTAGCACAATGCATTGAGTGCCAGTCCTGGAGTCAGTAGGATAAAACTGCAAATTGGCCTCAAGTAATTACTAGCTATATGATCTCCAAGTCCCTTTTCCCTATTGCCTCAATTTCCTCATCTTTTAAATGAGCTGGAGAAGAAAATGGCAAGCATTCCAGTATTTTTGGCAAGAAAACCCTAAATGGGTTATAAAGAGTCAGTCACATCTAAAATTATTGATCAACTATTGTTCATCCTTCATATGTGAAGGGAGCATTGCAATAACTTGATTTGACCATGAATTGGATTTAAGACAGAGATGTATAAACTCATCAACTTTACTTTCTCTTTTAGAGTCATAGAAATCCGGGGATATCTTGATAAATGTCAAGATGACTGTAGATGGCCCAGGATACAATGGATGACCTGGATGTTGTCAATGTTTCAACAACCTCTAAATACTTCACAGTACCTTCACAGTCTCCTTGGTCATTGGAACAAATTGTTCCCATTTGTTCATTCTAACATAAAAAGTATTCACAAGCTTATGGTAGTCCTCTCTCTAACAGCAACAGGTTTGTGGATTGTAATTTACTCTCAACATGGTTTATCCTGTCTACTGAGATGGTTTACATGGGTATTAGTTTCTTGGAGCCACAAGATGAACAAAAAAAAGATGGTTGAGCACTATTGAACATGGATCAGCAAGCCCTCAAAGTAGAAGTGATAGGTTTTGCTAAACCCCCACATAATGTAAAATATTGTACTAAAATTGTATACACGCACACACACACACACACACACACACACACACACACACACACACACATATATATATATATATATATATATATATACTACTATATATATCTACTATCATCATCTAAAAAACACATTACTGTAACCCCAAGCCCAACATTGGCCAATGGCACACAGTACAACTCATCATTTCTCAATATTCTCGTAATGGTTCTTCTTAGAGAACCCTAGAGAATCAGCTAAAAATTAAGTAAATGTTGTTGGATATAAAATAAATCACCTACAAGTTATGAATGAACTATTTTTTCCAGAGTGTAGGAAATGCACAATTTTACTACTATATGCACTTAACCTTGAAAATTCAGGATCAAGAAAAAAAAAGGAATGCTCAATTGAATATTTGTATTCAATGGAAATTTTTTACTGAAAATTACTTATTTCAAAAAATAGATCTTTAGAATCAAGTAAAGTTAAAGAAAGGGAAGTGAACTATGGATTAAAATGGAAAAGAACAAGAGCAATCTAGTGGGGTTGTTTAATTTCACCAATTGCTAAAGCCAAAAAAGCCACAAAATATGTACCAATTTTCCTAAGGATAAGATTTAAAAAGAAAAAGGAGAAAAAAAAAAAGGATTAATAGAAAAAGATAGGGTTTGATCTTACCAGCCAAAGTTGTTTCTGTCTAAACAATCATTTCAAAGTAATAGTTCCATGTATAACTACTTGTCTATACAATAGCAAATAAATGATGTTAACTATGGAATGGAAACCTGTAATCAAATGTCCTTTGGGATTTTTTTTCATGGTTTATTTGAAAATAATGAATGATAATAATAATGTAATATCAGAGAAACTGAGATAAGATTGAGATTAGTTTTTAATATTTTAATAATAGAGAATTTAGACTAGCTGAAGCCAGCCAGCTGAATTGAACTCTTGTCTCAAAGCATCCAGGAAGGAGTGATTAATTCCAGAGATTTTTATAGGGCTCCAGCTATCAGGGTAACAAAGGCAAGGGGTGGAGGGTGAGGGTAAAGCACTGGGTAAGCCATAACTTAATCCTGACAGGTTGAAGTCAAGAAGGTCGGGAACAGGAGACATAGATTCTAGGGCAAGAGAGAATGAATAATACTCAGACATTTGAGATAAGCGATGTGGACCTTTACGACTTTTTGAAATGTGAGAGTGGTCAGAGCTTAATGGTGTAAGGAAAGGTGGAAGGGAGAGTGGCCATAATAATTCAGGGCATAGCATAATAATTCAGGGAAATGGAGGCACAACAATAAAGGAAAACTGAGCCAGGGAAATGGAGCCATGACAATAAATCCAATTGTTATTATCATTAAAATATCAAAAATAATAATCTTGTAACCATCTTGGATACTCAAATCAATCATGCTTTTTTCATTGCTTTTCCTGTCACTACCTCAGCTAGGTAATAAGCAGCTCACATGTGTAGGGATACTATCTCCTAAAATAAACATTATTGTCATATTTTGGGAAATAGTTTTGAACAGAGTCTAGCATTCCAACTGTTGACTAAAAAAATTAAAATAAAATGCCAAATTCTTCCAAATTTCTTCCTTTTTCATAGTTTTTCTCATGAAAATAGGTGATATGAAGATTATATTAAAATATTAGCTGACCTTTATCTTTCTAATTTTTATAGGTCAACTTAAGCACTGCAGGATATCTAATTATATTGAATTTTCTGTTAGAAAAAAGAGACTATCTCTCTTACTCAGAGCCTATGTCATTAGTACAACTTTTATGGTTGCAATAGATTGATAGCTACATTTGTAATGGAGTTTGAGCTCACTCATAGAAGAGAATAGGTTCAATTAGATGTCAGGAATAATTAATCCACCAAAAATGATGCATTCAATTCCCAATAACTATTAATTTATAAAGAACACTAGACAATGGAAATTAACATAAACTAAAAGGTCAGAGATCTAGACATAAAAGTCATAGATGCAGAGACTTAGAGATGGAAGGGAATTTAAAGACTATATGCCCCAATACTGCCATTTTACCAATGACCAAACAATGATCCAGATACTTTAAGTGATATTCTCAAGATCACAGAGTTAATGAGTGATTAAGCTGGGGTTTGAACCCAGCGTCTCTGAATCCAATTAAATAATTCTTTCAACTGAATTATACAGTAAGATACAAATTGGAATCATACCTCACTTAAAGTAGCTATGCAAACCTGACCAATAACTTCTCTGAGTCTTAGTTGGAGCAGCAAGGTGACATAGAATATAAAGTTTTGGAGCTGGAAAAAGAAGACTCATATTCCTGAGTTCAAATCTGGCCTCAGTTATTTATGAGTTGCATGACCCCAGAAAAATCACTTCTCCTTGTTTGTCTTAGTTCCTATCTACAAAGTGAACTAGAGAAGGAAATGGCAAACCACTTGAGTATCTTTGCCAAGATAAACTTGAAATAAGATAAAAAAGCATCATGTAGAATTGAAACAATTTACCAACAACAACAGCATCAAGAAAATTGAGTTTTCCTAGTCTATCTTGAAATGATATTTCCTATATGTCATGGTCTGGGGAAGGATCCAACAATCTCAAATATTTTAAAATGTATTGTAGTTCTCAAGACACAGTAAATACATCAGAAATTATCTGTTACTGTTTAGTGTATAAAATCTATATAAAACTTATCTTCTAAGAAGGAATTAGCCAAGTACCATACAATTAACAATAGTTAAGTTTTGTGCAGTGTTTTAGGGCTTGCAAAGTACTTTAGAAATATCATCATATGTTATTCTCATAATACCCCTAAAAGATAGTGGCTATGCTATTTCCATTTTACAGATGATCTAAAATAGAGGTAAAGTGGCTGACCAATGTTCATATAACTATATGTCAGTCACCAGATTTTAACTCATCTCCTGATTTCAAATCTAGAACTACAACTACTATTCCATCTAGCTACCAATAAAAGAAAATGTATAAATAGTGGACATATAATGGGGAGTAAATGATCACAGTGAAGATTAAGAAGAGAGAAAAGAGACTTCCAAGGATTAGAGTTATAACATAGGGACGGAATCTTGATTGATACATAAGATTTCCATATGTAAAGGGTAAAGAATGGAGTTGGAGGAGTCACAAAGTAATATTCACTTCAAGATTAAATATATTTTCTGATACTACCATCTCCTGAAGTAGTGATCAATTATTGGCCATAACTGAATTTAAAGGATAATTTAAAGTAAGCATTTTCATGAGGAGGCTTTACATAGAGACAGTTGTCCAGGGAACTTTTGTTGTCAAATTCAAGTACAAAAGGTAACTTCATGGTTTAACTGATTCCTAGCAGATACCTCTAAATTTCTTCTTCCCATTGGGAGAAGCATCCAATTCATTCAAAGAATAACTGTTCCTATGATCAGCAAATTTGAACAATGAAAATGTGCATCATAAAACAAATGTGTAAATTATTCCCTAAACATGACTATAATATTGCATGCTTAATAATACGGGGAAAATACAGTTTCCAAAAGACTCCTCTGGGATAGATCATCCTCCTGCAAAAGAAGACATACTTCTATTTGTATTTCAAAAAGTAAATGTGAATCTTAGTTATATAGAGAAAGCCAAAAGGGCACAGCCATGGTGATACTTAAAAAAATTGGTGAAATTAGCTGAATAACAACAAAAAAAGTAAACCTTTTCAAAGTTACTGATTTTTTAATTGTCATACCTAGTTCCTTTTTCTTAATCCTTGTCTTTGCTCCTTTTACACTTTTAATCATCCTCTTTTTTTTTTCTTTTTGCCTATCTTGCTTTCCTTGTCATTAATATGTTTTAGTTGTCTTTCATTTCTGGTTATACTTGTCAGGGTTTTTCCCTGTATTTTCATCTTTAAGTAATGTCCACTTAGGGTCAATAACTCCTTTTGAAATCCGGTCTACCACTTCATTCCCAAGGATTGAATTGTCATCTGTACACTAATGATTCTCAGATCTAACTGCTGCCTAACCTTCTGTTTCATTTCTCTGTCTATTTAACATCTTAAATTGAATATCTTAAATTCAATAAGGCTAAAACTGAATTTCATTTCACCCAAACTCCCTTCTTATCTTGTCTCTGTTATAATCAAGGTAAACGGTTCTCCCCCAGACACCCAGGCTCATAACATAAGTATTATCCTTGATTCTTCATTTTTTACCCCTTCCATATTTTGTTGTCAAGTCCTCTCAATTTTACTAGGGTAATATCTATCTTATCTACCCTCTTCTCTTCTCTGACAATGCCATTACTCTGATGTAGGTTGTTAACATTTTAGCACTGGACCCTTGAGTACCCTGATGGTGGATTGGCCTTTTCAAATCTCTTCCCTTTCTAGTTCTTCATCCCCTCAGCTGTATAACTGATCTCTCTAAATTTCAGGTCTGATTGTATCAAAACATTTCTTTTACTCAATAAACTCCAGTGGCCATGAATCCTCTCTGGGATCAAATATGCCATCCTCTGTTGGGAATTATCTAGTTGTCTTCTCCTTTCCCAAACTTCTTCACCATCCAGCCTCCCACAATCCACTCTGTGATCTAATGATATTGATCTCTCAGCTGTTCCTCAGATAAAATGCTTAGTTTCCTCATCTCTATTTCCTTTCCTACATGACTTCTGCCAAGTAGTGGCCAGTCCCTACATTCTATCAGAAGATTTTCTTAATCCCTCTTAGTGCTAATACTCTCTAGCTATTAATTTCTCTGCATTTTCCTATTCATAACTTGTCTGTACATTGTGTCCCCCATGAGTTGCTGGGCTTCTTGAGACATGATTTGTCTTTGGGGGAATAGGGAAAAATTTTGTTTTACACAGTACCTAATGTAGTAGGTGTTTAATAAATTCTTGTTGACTTTAGAGAGAAAAGATTATTCACTTTCATATTTGTATCTCCAATGTCTAGCAACACAAATAACACATAGTAGGTCATGAATACATTTTATTGATTCATTAATAAATTATAAATATACATCATCTGTTCAAATAATTTAAAATGTTTCATTGTATCTTCAGTCTTAGACATAATTAAGTAATTTAAGAAATGATATACATTATATATGTATATATACACACATATGTGTGTATATATGTGTATATATA
The DNA here is from genome assembly GCF_048593235.1 of Sminthopsis crassicaudata. Lineage (NCBI taxonomy): Eukaryota > Metazoa > Chordata > Mammalia > Dasyuromorphia > Dasyuridae > Sminthopsis > Sminthopsis crassicaudata. The sequence goes on along the minus strand of NC_133620.1, from coordinate 1,922,696 downwards.
CATATATATATATGTATATATTTTTTTTTTCAAGTAAAATGTCATTCCCCTTATACCATTTCCATCTCTTAGCCCAAGAATCAATGTAAAAAGTGAAGGATAAAATGTTAGATAAATGCCAGCATACATTTTTATGTATTTTATGATTTTTAGGAAATATCAATATTACATGGATTGTTTTCAGTTTCATTATTTACCATTACTTTCCTCACATTCTCTGTTCCAGTCGAATAGCCCTGCTAACTGTACCCTGTATATGATATCCATATCTGTACCACTAGCAAAGGTACACGTGCTTGGCAAGAAATATCTCTTCATCTCTCCTCAGACATTGTATCCTCTTTTAGAACACAATCTATGTTCCACCTCCAATAGGAGGGTTTTTTTAAAAATCCCTTTAATTTCTAATCTTTTGGAAATTTCTACGCAAAAACAATATTTATATTTATGTGGGTTAGTTCTATATTGTGTCCAACCAAAGGTAAACCCATTGAAGGCAAGGTGGTTCACTTGGCTTTGTCTCTACTATACCTGCAGAATGGCTGGTAAATAGTGGTAATAGTGGTAAATAGTATTTAATAATTCAGTTGAATTGAATAAAATAATGACTATTCTTGTACTGTTCTTTATTATATTACTTCTTATCTTTGCATTCTTTGTTCAAATTCAAACCACACAGAAAAAAATATTGAAGTTAAAAAGAAAACACAGGAGGAATGAAAGAATGGAGGACAAGGAAGAGAAAATAGGAGAGAAGGAAGGAAGGAAAAAAAAGAAGGAAAGAAGAAAGGAAGGACTCGTTTCTCTTATTTTTCACATAGGACATATTCTCAAAGAACCACTAACAGAATACAGATTTTTTTTTTAACTTTTGCTGACTGCTAAATAAAATGACCAGCAAAACAGAAAGATCAGCTTGACCTAGACACATGTTCATACTCTATGACTAAATTATGACATCTTTCCTTGGGGAGAGCATTGCCTTGTTTCAGTCATTTTCCCTCCATCAAAAGAGATCTGTATCTCTCTGGAGTCAGATGAAAAGACTGCCAGTATCAAATTAGAGAAACTCTATCCAGCTAATGAAACTTCAGGGAACTTTGAGGAAGTGGGGACTTAGTCAAAGACTCTGCTTTTCATTATGGATCAGGGAAAGCAGGCTGTTCCAAGGCAAAGGATTAAAATGACATGGTGAAGTGGAAACATGATTAGGCTCTGGAATTGAAGAGAAAACATGGCAAAATATGCTTGTCAAAATGTGGAACTCCTCTATTGATTCATTTCAGTGTAATATTGTTTTTTCTATCAGACTTGTTTAAAAATATATATTCACTTGATTCTTTTCAACTAGACCAAATAATTGCGCTTGCTTTAGATCTAAATTATTTATCAAGAACAGAAAACAAGGAATAAGATGGTTGTCCTGGAAGACTCCTTTCCATCCTAGGACTTTTTTTGGTCACATTTTACCTGCCTACATTGGGTACTGCTTATTACTGCCAGTCGCAGGAAATGCACACATGTTAAAATGCCTCGAGCTAGCAAATATATTTCTGGGAGACAGAAAGTTTTCAACATGAAAACACAAGCACAAGTGTGCAAGCCAATCTAGCAATAGCTAATGAGATATTCACATGATACAACTCCAGCAAAAGTTTGAAAGGATGTCGTTTTATATACCTCCAGAAAACTTTTATTTAAGTTTGAGGCACACATTATTTTTCATTATTAAGAAAAAAAATTCAAAAAGTTGAGCTAATTACTGATAATTCGCATATATATGCATGCATGTGTGTCTATTTCTTTTCATAAATATCTAAACATATGTGCTACATGCATGCACATTTTGTGAATATGTGCACATCAATATATATCTAATTATTGTCTCATTTTCTTTGTAGGTCAGCTCTTCTAACAGTATTTTTTGGCCTTTCCTGTGTTGGTAACACAGTGAATATGAAGATAAAGTAGGATTCCTTACAATTTAGGAGTCTGCTGAGGACTTTCCAAAAGGTAGATCACCTTAGCCCCCAAACTGTTAAACATTTCATTCTTATCTTTTCAGAACTGGGTTCATAGATCTCAGGATTAGTCTAAGCAAGACCAGTGTAATAATCATGTACAAGCTCCCTCGTAAGCATTTCTGCTAGATGTTGACACCTGGATTTTTTACTAATAAGATTTCTATCATTTGATGTCTGAGCAGAAGTCACTGTGGATAAACTTCTTTAAACCTTGATATGATTGAGTGAGAAGGAGGATGTGAATTTGGCAATATTTCTACTGCATTATGGAGTGGGATCAACTGCAGTCAGTGCTCTGAGATTGATGGACTTAGGGGTCTGGGTTCTGAACCAAACTAGTATATTTTTACTGGGAAAAAGAAGAAATGATATTTTCATAAAACTTGAGAAGACAGCTAGTGTGATAAACAGAGTATTGGGAAGCAAGCTACTAGCTTAACTGCCCTACTAGACCCTGAATTTCTTCTAGGTCCCAGTTTAATTATTTGTAAAAGTCGGGGGATTTGACTCTTGGCTCTGGCACTTATTAGCTTTGAGGCCAAGGGTAAGTTGTTTAAATTTCTCACATCTCAATTTCCTCACTTTTAAAATGAAGGTTGTTACTACCAGAATTGTCATAAGGAGAGAATTTTAGAAACCATGACATATTGCAAAGATTTTTTGAATAGTTAACTAGTGTAAATTATCCAAAGAGGGCATTTCAGATATATTGTTGATCCCGGACCATCCCAATATGACCTCCTTTGGTATAGTTATCATCATCAAGCATGTATAAGTACTTAAAAATACTGGGGATATAGAAAACATGAGGTATTTGGGATGCTCATCATTTGGAAAAACAGATGATTTGGGTCATCAGAAAAACAGATGATTTGGGTCATCAGACTTGAAAATAGAGAGGGAAAGGTGAAGATTTGACTATATGTATCTGGGCTTTTCTTCCCTTTACTTTTTTCATGGACTTACAATGAGCTAGCAAATGCTGTTCGAAGCTTGTTCTGATCTTGCTGAGGTAGACTGACAAAGCAATGTGTCTTCTGACTACAAAGAATACAAAACAAATGAGACCTTCAAAAGACAAAATGTATGGGTGATCCAGCTTTGAGACACAGTGCCCTTAGTTTCTGGAGGCAGAAATAAAGTGCCCCATAAACAAAATTAAAAAAAAATCAATTTATTGGGGAATATCGAAATTAATTTTTCTTGGGGTTGGTCATGTTTACTCTTCATGTAAAGTGTTCATCCTTTGGTCCAATTAGAGAAAATGGTCTTTATTTTAAATTAAAATAATGAAATTATATTAAAATATACCCCATTCTTCAGAATTGAAAATGTATTTTAAATAAGCATTTAGAAATCCAGATCCAGCTGTGATATTCCCAATGCCAAAAAAAGAATTCATTTATGACACTGAATAGTTTTGACATGATTTATGCAAATGAAAAATGTCCATGTACAAAAAACATTGTGATGAGCACATAGAAAACTGTATGAAAGGATGTGGCAGTGAAGTTTAAGCTACAAAAAGAGAGAGAGAGAGAGAGAGAGAGAGAGAGAGAGAGAGAGAGAGAGAGAAACAACCTTTCAGATTGGAGCCATAATTACACCTTTATTTTTTTAATTGGAGAAACTGAAGGAAAATATAACAAGTATCTTGGATAAAGGCCTCATTTTTCAAATATATAAAGAACTGAATCAAATTTATTTTTAAAAAATACAAATAATTTGCCACTTGATAAATGGCCAAAGGATATGAAATGGCAGTTCAGAAAAAATAAATAAATTTATAGACATATAAAAATGCTCTAAATAAGTATTGGTCAGAGAAATGCTTATAAAACAACTCTGCAGTATCACCTCACATCTATCAAGATGGCTGCTAATAGGAAAAAACAGAAAGTATTAGATGATGGAAAAGATGCGGGAAAATTGTGTGATACTAACACACCTGGTGGAGTTGTGAACTGGTCCAACTATTCTGTGGAGCAATCTGGAACAATGCTCAAAGGACAATTTAACTATCTACCTTTTGATCCAGCAACTGTATCCCAAAGACATAAAATAAAGGATGGGGAAAGGGGAGAAGACCTATTTGTTATAAAATGTAACAACTCTTTTAATGATGGCTAAAAATTGGAAAACAAAGAATATCCATCAATTGGGGAATGGCTAAACAAGCTATGGTATATTGTTGTAATGGAATAATATTGTTCTATAAAAAATGACAAACAGGATTATTTCAGAAAAAAAAAACTGGAAAGACTTAACATGAACTGATGAATGGTGAAGTGAACACCACCAGGAGAATAGTACACACAGTAGCAGCAATATTGTATGATGAAGAATTGAAAATGACAGCTATTCTCAGCAATACAATGATCCAGACTAACCCAAAGAACTTATAATGAAGTATACTGACTCCAGAGGGGAAAAAAAAAAAAAAAAAACTGATATGATTGAATACAGGCTGAACCGTACCATCTTTCACTTTGCTTCTTTCATTTTAAAATTTTATTTAAGTATTTTCTATAAATAATATGGCTAATATTAATAAATATTAATTTATTAAAATTAATAAAATAATAATAATAAATAATATGGAAATGTTTTACACAATTGAACATATATAATGTATATCTGATTGTATATCTGATCTCAGGGAGAAGACAAAGGAAGGGACAGAAAGAGAAAGAGAATTTGGAACTCAAAATTTAAAGGAAAAATGTTAAAAATTGGGAATAAAATTCCTTATTTCCTATGACTTCTAACTGGCAGCAGAAAAAGTGGAATTGTAAATTTAGCTGTAAGGTTGATAAAATTTAAGATATTTACTTATTAATATTTCTGAGAAATTTATCATTTTTTTCCATTTCCCCCCTCAGTAACAACTTTTCCCCCATGCAATATATTTTCTAATATGGTTATTATATCATCCATTAACATATTGTTTAAAAAATGTCAGTCCCAGGAATGAAATCTGCCAATGAAATCAAATAGAGCTTTTCTTAACACAAAAGCAAAGATTTCTTTAAAAACTGGCTTCAAATGACTGCTGAATATTGAAAGCCTTTACAAGCCTATTGAACTTAAATTTAATTTAAAATTCAGGACATGAATGGAAAAATCTGGAATGGAAGAAATACAATTGATAAACATTCCCTTTCTCCCTCCAAAAAATAGAATTTTCTAATCACCAAATACATAGAGTGGCTCTCATGTGTATACAAGTCTATGTTGCAGTTCTTGCCCTCACAGAACGGATAATCACATAGAGAAGGCAAGTCATAAATATCAGAGAAGTTAAATGACAATAAAATACTCAAATACAGGGAAAGTCAGCAGCATCATAAATCTAGATGTGATCTCCCACAAAATGAACTTCATAGACTATCAAAGACAATAGAGGAGGAGGTAGGGAAAAACTTTAAACAGGGTTATTAGGGCTCATTTATTCAATGTATCAAAATTTTAATGAATCCTTTAACTCAGCACTATGGTGTTCTCCATCTGACAATGTATATGACTTATTTGGTTATTAGAAAACATTGGTTTTGGTATCATTCCTTCAGAATGGGGCACAATACTGGCTATCCATTAGCTGTTTTATTGTGGGTAAAACCCTTCATCTTTCTGCTCAAATTTCCTCCTCAGTAAGAGGAGTGGATTGGAGGACCAGTCAAGATGGAGGAGTAAGAGGAAATAACACACCTCATTTCTCCCCATAACTCCTCAACAAGGATTTAACGTGATCATTGGACCAAAAAGTGGTAGCGAAATCTATAGTGTGTCATTTTTTCACCCCAAGATCAAAGTCAAATGAGCAAGGCAAAGAGTGTGTAATGAAGGGAGTAAGATGGGTAAGGGAGGGAAGAAGAGATAATTCACAGCCATTGCTCTTTAGAATAGGATTATGGATTCACCTCCTGAGGTCAGACCAGAAATATGTTTAGCAACAGTCTCCATCTAAACCTGAAACATAATCTAAGACTCTGCCTAAATACATGTGAACAAGACAGGGGGTACCAAGGGTCTAGATTTATCACTTTGAAATCATCGAGATTACCAAGAAAGGGAGAAGCACTTCAGACCAGCAAGCTTCTTTCTCTGAAAAGTCCACAGAGAAGTAAAGCTTCTTTTCAGTTGTGTAAATTTAAATTAGTCTTGAGACTGAAAAGTTTAGAGGATATCAGGGAAGTAAACATGATTAGACTTGATGATTAAATAATAACATCTAGTATTTATATAATGTCTTAAAGTTTACACACTTCACATAGTATATGTAATGTAAGTCAAACTGTTATTTGTCTGCTAGAAGTGTAGTTCCCTAGTCTGAACTGCTTTGGGGATCTTTGAATAAAATAAAATTCAATAAGCATAGAACTGTTTAAATTTTTTCTACTCACATTCTCTTTTCGTTCAAGAAATTGTTATAGGACTCCAAGTATATAAAACAGGCATAGAAATCAAACATTCACTGATAATAAATCATTACTTTGTGACACCCACATTTATATATGAGACCCCACATGAGGTTGTGAATCATATTTTAAGGATCTGAGAAGTTAAAAGGAAAATACAAACCTCAAGATGATACAGTATAGGGCCATTCAATGTCCCAGAAGTGTGCAAAGCATGTCTTTTCCATTTTACTTGTTTAAAAAAATCATTTTATTTTTAATTTATGAAGAAAAACAAACATTTCCTTAATGTGGTATATTTTTTTAAAAGATAATTACACACAAAACTGAAAATCGTATTCATTTTAAATATATGATAAAGTTAATAAGTAATTTTTAGATAAACGGGCTTTTAGATTTAGCTTATTTTTGAATAAAAAAGGTATTATTATTGAGCAACACTACATAATAGATACTGTACTAAGTGCTTCAGACATAAACATATAAAAAATAGATATTTACAGAACTTAAGAAACTTATTTCTTTATAAGGGACAGTAAAACATTCATGGTAATGGTGGCCAAGGAAGGCTTTGCCAATTGGTGAATTCACAGGAATGGTTAGTAGTGCTGTTGGACAGCTAATTAATTGTTTTGATTTGAGAGAGAATAATGGTATCCCTTTGATTTCTATTCCAAATTTAATTAGGAAACTCTGAGATGGTGGAAGGGAGCCCAGATGACATCACCCAAAGAGTATGGCAAAATTCGGGTTAGGATTATGATAAAATATAGGTCTATAACCAACTGGCCAAACAGGCCAGTGGTTGGTGTTTTAAAAGTGAGTGATCTTTCTCATTGTGATGACAGTCTTAGGTGGTCCAGTAAGTGCAATAGCAGTGGGTCTTCTAAAAGTGAGTCATCTTTCTCATTGTGATGACAGTCTTAGGTGCTTTTCAATTTATCAATTTCAATAGTAGCAGGGCAGATGGAAAGAATACGGCTGCTGTGAAGCATGATAAATTCCAGTTCTGGAAAGATATAACAGGTTCCCAACAATTAGTACAATACTTAACTTCCTATCCCAATGGAATGTAAGCTTACTAAAGTCAGAAATTTTTTTTCTTTTTCTTTTTAAACTTTGGAATTGAATTTACAGTGTTTAATAAAATGCTTTGTGTGGGGCAGGTGCTGAATAATTGCACTTTCAATTGAAATGAAACAATATTTCTCTTCTTTCATTTCAAAGCAAAGAAATAGATTTTTTAAAGCATTCAACCCTGATTATTGTATTTATTCATTCATTCATTCATTTGTTTGTTTGTTATATGTTATTATAATGACACAAAAGAGTTCTATAGTAAGAAATTTTCCCACCTCAGGATTTGCTCCTTAACATGTCATCCAAATGATAATGATATGTTGTCTTCATTTTCTGTTAGTTTTCTCCTCAATTTTGCTGACCGGCAAGACAAGACAAATCACAAATGTACAGGCTAATATATTATAATTAGAGATGATTACTCACATCCACCAACAGGTAATTCACCAATTACCCAGTGATTAATAAAGAAATGCAACTTAATTCTTCACTAATTACATTGATTTTGAAGATGGAAGACTGAAGAAGAGAAATATAACTGATACCAAAACAATACAGGGTCCATTTTACCTCCTTTCTAGGTCTAGAAATAGTCTTGCTTAGCAGGAATCTCTCCATTTGCCTGCTGGAGACCTCATTCTATTGAAAACATAGCATAACTTCTTGCCTTGACTTTTGATATTTTTAACTTTAGAAAGTAGAGATAGCAACTCTAAAATTGCTACTATGGACCTAATCCTTACCAAATACAAGTAGCTACTAGATGGTATAAGCTGTCAGAAACTTTAAGAGAGAACAAACATTTTTATCTTTTTTTTATAGTAAATGCAGAAATATCAAGTACATGTACCCAATCTTTTGAAAATCAAATTTTGAAAAATTCAGAGGGAAAAATAAATGTGATATTATGACCAGAATTTCTATAATAGAACGTTGCTCATGATGAATAGAATACTCTAAAGCATAACTGTGACTATTCAGCAATAAGGAATTTGACTTAATCCATTTCTCAAGTATTTAATAAATTCCTAAAAAATACCATACAATAGAGATAAAAATGTGGAAATCAAAACTATTCTTGCTTTCAAGAAACTTATAATCGAATAAGTATATATCCAATGATATACAAAGTAAAAAACCAAAAAATGGGAATATAGAGGAAAAAAAAAACATTAAATTTTTATCCTTTAGAACACAAATTCTAATGGAGCTGACAACATGAGCATGCATATGAGATAAAGATACACAATGTAACTACATACCATATGACTTATAATATAATTTAAGAAGCAATGACAATAGCCTCTAAATAGATTGCAAAATTCCTCCTGCAGAAGATTACTCAAGTTAAATGTCAAGTAAACCAGGAACTATTGGAGGCTCAGATGAAAAGCAAGAATATTCCAGTAATAGATTTCCATTTATGGAGAGGGTAGGGAATAAGAAAGGAGAAGTTGTTTTTGAGGGATAATGATGGCTGGATTTTAGTTTATGAAAGAAAGAAATTTGTAAAAAAAACAAAACAAAAAAAAAAACAAGATGTAAAAAGATTTTAATTTTTTCTTTACTTGTAGGAATAGGATATGTATAAAAATGATTTCCTTTTAGGGACAACTATGATATCAGAAAGGTGTAACATGCTAGTGGAATGGATATGAAGTAGGGAAGGTTGTGCATGATCGTGTGTCTCACTTTACCCTCAGGAAATATCTGGGTCTAGTGGCCAGATATAGATGGCCCTGGATGCAGTAGGGAACCTTGGTCTTTTTAAGGTAAAATCTTTAGTTTGATTGAGGCAACCTCCTATTTAGTGATTAAACTAGCTAAGAAAGAAATGAGGCAAAGAATAGACTTTTTATATAGTTATAAATGATAATGGTACAAAGTAGAATGCTGAGCTAAAAAGAAAGGTCAGGTAATTTGAATAGAGAATCAAATAAAGTAGAGTGAGATAGAGAGGATAATTTTTATGAAATGACTGTCACCTACTAAATGGCTTCTTTTCTAGGGAACTATGCTGTACTAAGGAAGGAATGCCATATTCAATGTCAGATTGAATAAATTCCAAGCTTTACCACTTCTTTGTGATTTGATCTGATAAAAATCATTTAGCATCTCTTTGACCCTTTTAAAAATTAATAGATTGGAATCATTCAAAGGAAGCAACATTAAATAAGGAAAAGAGAAATTAGCCTTGAATTCAGAGTCAATCAGTCAATAAAAATTTATCAAACACCTACTATGTGCAAAGTACTATACTGAATTCCAGGATGCCATTGTTGCTACTGTTGTTGAGTCATTCAGTCATTGTAAAGTTCTGTTGTCTCCAGAAACTGCAGATCGCTCTGTAGTCTAAAAGAGAGACTTCTTCCTCTAAAGAGCCGCCTCAAGTCTGGCCCAGACAAGAGACTCTCCCTCCTCCAGAGAGCCACTCCAACTCTGACCTCTTAGAGCAGAGACTCTTCTCCAACTCTCAAGTGCCTCCTTCTTTTATCCTCCCAGAGAATGGGCATGGGATAACGCAAGGGATTCTGGGAAAAATACTTTAACCAATGAACTTGCTCCTCCTAAGCGTGCAAGCTCCTCCCCAGGAGTTCACAGGGGTAAGACTCCTCTAAAGGCCAGAACTAGAGAATTGTGAAGTACCAACTTAGCACTTAGTAAGAACTTATCATCTCATTATCTCATTAGCACTTAGTAAGAACCTAACAAGTCATGTCCAACTTTCTTTGACCACAGATTGCCAGTTCCTTTTAACCTCCAATATCTCTTGAAATCCGCCCAGGGATTCATCATTTCCATGACATTATCAATCACATCCTGTATTTCATCATTCCTTTTTGCCATCAATCTTTTACAACATCAGGGTCTTTCTGAATGAGTCTCCCACTTTCATTATGTAGACAAAGAATTTTAGCTTCAGCTTCAGTATTTGACCTTGATTCTGTGTGAAACCATTTTGGAATGTTCTTGTTAAGATCACTTTACAAATGAGGAACTGAAGCAAACATGGTTAAATATCTTTTCTAGGGTCACATTCATAAGTTACATGAAATATCTGATTTGGGATCTGAATTTATAAAGAAGATACTTCCTGATTTCAAATCCAATGCTATATTCATTGAACCACTTAGCACCTTTCCAGTGAATAGTCTGAATTAGTTTCTTTAACTTATTTGACTTCTTTTCAGTCTAAGGGACTCTCAAAAGTCTTCTCAAGCACCACAATTCAAAAGCATTGATTCTGTGATGTTCAGCTTTCACAGCCATATTAAACAGTGGGTTTAACTATAGAGGCTTTTGTCAGCAGAGTGATATTTCTGCCTTTTAGGATGCTGTCCAGATTTACCACAGCTTTCTATTCAGCTAGTGTTTTTTGTTTTTTTTTAATCCCATGGCTACAATGACGACCTTCAACTTTTAGCCCAAACATGTAAAATCTTACAAAACTTATAACTCTCCTTATTTCCCAGGAAGTGATGGGATCTGTTGCCAAGGTCTTACATTTTTAAATGTTAAGCATAAAGTCAGTTATTAAACTCTCCTCTTTCACACTCATCAAGAAGCTTATTAATTATTCTTTACTTTCTGCTATCAGAGTGGTATCATCTGCATTTTTGAAATTTTTGAAATTTCTTCCAACAACTTTTAAATTCAGTTTTTGATTCCTGTAACATGGCACTTTGCTAGATGGAATCTGCCTATAGGTTAAAAAATGACATGATAATATAAAAATTTATCAATCTTCTTTTCCATTCTTAAAAGAATCAATTTTTACTGTTTGATTCTATTTTTTCATGGCTCTCATACAAATTCTTCAGGAGCTAAGTAAGATGATTTAGTATTTCTATCTCTTTGAGGACTTGACCCATTATGTTGTGATCCACACAAAGGCTTTATGAAGTGAGAGTAAACAAAGGAGAATTTCTTTTTTTTTTTCCTTCTGGAACTCCCTTGTTTTTTTTTTTCTTAATCCAATCAATGTTGGCAATTTGGTCTCCAATTCCTCTGCCTCTTTGAAAATCAACCTAGTCTTTTGGTAATTCTCAGTTCACATTTTCCTTAAATTTAACTTGTAAAATCTTAAGCATAACTTTGCTGGCATTTGGAATGAGCATTATCACTTGATAATTTGAACATTTTTAGTATTACCCTTCTTTAGGATTGGAAAATAAACTGATCTTTTCTAATAAAGAGAATATTTTTGTTTTTATTCATTCGTTTGTTTCCCCAAAATTACCTATCATTTTGAGTTCAACTTTGTAAAAAGCATCATCTCTGGGTAAGAGGGGATTAAATAGCTCAGATGGGATTTTATCATCTCTACAAGGTGATCCAATGGGTTATCACTCTAGTATTATTTTTATTTTATTTTTTTCCTTTTTTTTGTTTGTTTTTTTTTTAATTTAATTTTTATTTTATTTTATGATTATAACTTTTTTTTGACAGTACATATGCATGGGTAATTTTTCACAACATTATCCCTTGCACTTACTTCTGTTCAGATTTTTTTCCCTTCCTCCCCCAACCCCCTCCCCCAGATGGCAAGCAGTCTTATATATGTTAAATATATTACAGTATATTCTAGATACAATATATGTGTGTAGAACCGAATTTCTTGTTGCACAGGAAGAATTGGATTCAGAAGGTAAAAATAACAATTTACACTCATTTCCCAGTGTTCCTTTTCTGGATGTAGCTGATTCTGTCCATCATTAATCAATAGGAATTGGATCAGCTCTTCTCTATGTTGAAGAAATCCACTTCCATCAGCATACATCCTCGTACAGTATCATTGTTGAAGTGTATAATGATCTTCTGGTTCTGTTCATTTCACTTAGCATCAGTTGATGTAAGTCTCTCCAAGCCTCTCTGTATTTCTCCTGTTGGTCATTTCTTACAGAACAATAATATTCCATAACCTTCATATACCATAATTTACCCAACCATTCTCCAATTGATGGACATCCATTCATCTTCCAGCTTCTAGCCACTATGAAAAGGGCTGCCACAAACATTTTGGCACATACAGGTCCCTTTCCCTTCTTTAGTATTTCCTTGGGATATAAGCCCAGTAGTAGTATGGCTGGGTCAAAGGGTATGCACATTTTGATAACTTTTTGGGCATAATTCCAGATTGCTCTCCAGAATGGTTGGATTCTTTCACAACTCCATCAACAATGCATCAGTGTCCCAGTTTTCCCACAGCCCCTCCAACATTTATCGTTATTTGTTCCTGTCATCTTAGCCAATCTGACAGGTGTGTAATGATGTCTCAGAGTTGTCTTAATTTGCATTTCTCTGATCAATAGTGATTTGGAACTCTCTTTCATATGAGTGGAAATAGTTTCAATTTCATCATCTGAAAATTGTCTGTTCATATCCTTTGACCATTTATCAATTGGAGAATGGCTTGATTTCTTATAAATTAAAGTCAATTCTCTGTATATTTTGGAGATGAGGCCTTTATCAGAACCTTTAACTGTAAAAATGTTTTCCCAATTTGTTACTTCCCTTCTAATCTTGTTTGCATTAGTTTTGTTTGTGCAGAAACTTTTTAATTTGGTGTAATCAAAATTTTCTATTTTGTGATCAATAATGGTCTCTAGTTCTCCCTTGGACACAAACTCCTTCCTCCTCCACAAGTCTGAGAGGTAAACCATCCCATGTTCCTCCAATTTATTTATGATTTCGTTCTTTATGCCTAAATCTTGGACCCATTTTGATCTAATCTTAGTATGTGGTGTTAAATGTGGGTCCATGCCTAGTTTCTGCCATACTAATTTCCAGTTTTCCCAGCAGTTTTTGTCAAATAATGAATTCTTATCCCAAAATTTGGGATCTTTGGGTTTGTCAAACACTAGATTGCTATTTTTATTCACTATCTTGCCCTGTGAACCTAACCTATGCCACTGATCAACTAGTCTATTTCTTAGCCAATACCAAATGGTTTTGGTGACTGTTGCTTTATAATATAGTTCTAGATCAGGTACAGCTAGACCTTCACTTAATTTTTTTTTTCATTACTTCCCTTGAAATTCTTGACCTTTTGTTGTTCTATATGAATTCTGTTGTTATTTTTTCTAGGTTACTAAAATAGTTTCTTGGAAGTCTGATCAGTATAGCACTAAATAAATAGATTAGTTTAGGGAGTATTGTCATCTTAATTATATTCACTCGGCCTATCTAAGAGCACTGAATGTCTTTCCAATTATTTAAATCTGACTTTATTTTTGTGGCAAGTGTTTTGTAATTTTGCTCATATAATTCCTGACTCTCCTTTGGTAGATATATTCCCAAATATTTTATACTATCGACCATTATTTTGAATGGAATTTCTCTTTGTAGCTCTTGCTGTTGGATTGTGTTGGTACAGTATAAAAATGCTGAGGATTTATGTGGATTTATTTTATATCCTGCAACTTTGCTAAAATTCTGAATTATTTCTAATAGTATTATTTTTCAAGAACCACTGTTCCCATGTTCAATATGAAAAAAAAAAATAGAGATGACATTGGAAGAAGAGTCCTTCAGGTCAGAAAGTGTCCAACATACTACTTTGGAAGAGAAGAGGACAACAAAAAGCAGCATTAGATATAAAGAAATGGCTCTACCAAAATTAAGAAGAAACTAAAACCTGGATGTATCTGATGACAAAAGAAAAAAAAATATGATGCTTTAAATATAAACATTACATAGTAATCTTGAATGTAAGATTAATGAATCAAAGTAAATTAGATGTAGTAAAACAGAAAAAGAAAAAATTAAGCATTGACATTGTGGATATTGAAATTTTGCCTCAGACACTTACTACCTGCATAACCCCAGGAAAGTCACTTAATGTGTTCCTCAGTTTTCTCAACTAGAAATAGCACTTACATTTTTGGGTGTTTATGAGTGTCAAAAGAATAGTATTATAGTGGTAATGTTTAGCACAGTGGCCCTGTTCCTGATCATTTTCTTTTCTTTTTCTTGTTTAACATTTTACTTTTCCCAATTACATATAAACCCAATTTTAATATTGAGTTCTTAATTCTCTCCCTCTTTCTCAGCCCTGAGAAGGCAAGAAATTTAACAGAAGTTTTATATATATATATATATATATATATATATATATATATATATATACATATATATATATATATATATATCTTCATGCAAAACATATTTTCATATAATTTATTCTATGAAAGAAAACAGATAAAACAACAGAAATAAAGGAAAGGCAAAAGTATCTATATCTGCATTCAGGCTCTTTCTCTGGAAATGAACAGTACCTCTAATGGCAAATCCTACTTAATAGTATTAGATTATTGCTGAATTTTCTGAGAACACCCTGCTCAGCTTTTCTTAAAACACAAGTAATATTCCATCATAACAATATATAGCCATTTGTTCAACCATTCAGCCATTAATGGACATCCCTTCAATTTCCAATCCTTTGCCTCCCAAAAAGGGCTATTGTAAGTATTTTTGTGCTCATAGGTTTCAGGTACACACACGCGCACGCGCGCACACACACACGCGCACGCGCACACACACTTAAAAAAAAAAAATCTCTTTGGGATACAGATCTCATAATGGTATTGCTTAGTCAAAGGATATGCATGGTTTTATAGTCCTTTATAATCCATTGGATAGTTCCAAATTGTTCTCCAGAAAAGCTGAATTAGTATACAGCCTATTATATTTTTGTTTGTACTTTCCTACATCTCCTCCAACATTTGCCATTTTACTTTTCTGTCATATTAGCCTATCTGAAAGGTGTTAGGTTGTACTTCAGGGTTGTTGTTGTTGTTTTTTTTTTTTAATTTCTCTCAATAATTACTGAGAGCATTTTTAAATAAGCAGAGGTAGCTTTGATCATTTTAAAAAGTTCCTTTTTATAGCCATTGACCATTTGACAATTGAGAGGCAACAAGATGCTCAGAAAAGAGTGAAATAACACTATCAAGTGTCTCTTTAAGAACTGTAGAATTGATGATATGTCATAGGAGATCCTGGAACCATCCAGCATGATATGCCCTCATTAGAGAAGGTAAGGTACTCTGTATTCAGAATAGAATTAGTTCAGATAAGATGATCAAAATCAGAGAACCTGCCCTAAATGTTCATAGGTACTATTTGTGTGTGATCTGTGGCAGAAAGTTCCAAGTTCTTATTGACCTGATCAGCCACAGTCAGATATCACTATAATGAGACTGTAACACCATTATGCCATTTTGATTGTCTTTGAAAATGAAGGGCAACAACCAATCAACCAATTACCAACCAACATTAGAGTGAATGGCTATTAATTCTAAAAATTTGACTCCATTTTCTATGTTTGAAAAATGAAATCTTTATCAGATAAACTCACTCGATTGGTAAAAATGATTATCAATAATTTATTGATAATTATAAATATTTTCCTTTATTTTATCCTTCACCCCTCAATTTTTGTCATTCTCTGAAATGTTTTAATTATGACTTTTATCCCCCCAAAAACTTTCTTTCTTTCCAACTCCCTCTTTTCTTTTATCCAGTTTGCTTCTGAATTTCCTGTATGAGAAGATAAATTTCTATACTGAATTGAGAATGTATGTTATTCCCATTTAGATCCAATTCCAATGAGGGTAGATTCATGTTCTTCTCTTTCCTCTTCCCTTCCTCTTTTATTCCTCTTTTATGTCACTTAACACTTTCTCCTTCTCTCAATGCATTATTTTTTCTCATCCAATAATTTATTTTTGATAATCATGCCATAACATTGAACTGACATCTTTGCTTTCTATTTATCTATATTCTTTCTAATTGCCCTAACAATAAGAAGTTTTTAGGAGTTACAACTATCATTTACCCTAGTAGAAATATAAATAGTTTAAACTTACTGAATTCTTTACTATTTCTCTATCCTGTTTACCTTCTTGTGCTTATTTTGCATCTATTATTTGAAGGTTAAATTTTCTCTTCATCTCTATTTCATGTTTTTTAATCACGAATGCTTGAATGTTCTGTATTCCATTGAAAGGTCATTTTTCCCCTGAAGGATTATCCTCAGTTTTGCTGGTTATATGATTCTACTAGCTCTTTTGACCTAGAAAAGAACATATTCCAAGCCCTCAAAACTTTTAATACTGAAGTTGCTAAATCTTGCGTTATCCTGTCTGTGGGGCCATGACATTTAAATTGTTTCTTTTTGGCTGCTTGCAATATTTTCTCCTTGATTTGAGAAGTATGAAATTTGGCTATAATATTCCTAAAAGAGGTCTAATTTTTTTTTTTATCATGACATTCAGGAAGTCCAGTAATTCATAAATTATCTCTCCTGGATTGATTTTCCAGGTCAATTGTTTTTCCAGTGAGATATTTCACATTTTGTTCTATTTTTTCCCATTCTTTTGATTTTGTTAGATTGTTTTTTGGTATCTCAAAAAGTCAGTAACTTCCGCTTGTCAGATAATAACTTTTAAGGGTTCTTCTATTCAGTGATCTTTTTAACCTTTTTTACCATTTGGTAAATTCTACTTTTTGAGGAGTCCTTTTTTTCAATGATTTTTTTTTAAATTTTTCTCCAATTGGCCAATTCTTCTTTTTAGGCATTCTTCATTGGATTTTGTGCTTCTTTTGCCATTTGGTCGATTTTGGTTTTAAAAGGGTTATTTTCTGTACTATTGTTTTTTTTTTTTTTTTTTTTTTTTCTGCCTCTTTTACCAAGTTGTTCATTCTTTTCATGATTTCCTGCCATCAATCTCATTTCTCCTCCCAACTTTTTTTCTACATTCTTTACTTGATTTTAAAAATCTTTTCTTAGATCTTCTATAGTCTGAGAACAAATTCATATTTTTTTAGGTTTTGGGTACAATAATTTTGACTTCTTTGAATACTATCTTCTTCTGGGTCTGAATTTTGATCTTCCTTGTCACTAAAGAAACTTTCTATGGTCATATTCTTTTCTTGTTTGCTCATTTTCCAGGCTTTTTCTTGACTTTAAACTCTATGCTAAAATGGGATTTCACTTCCCAAATGGAGTGGGCACTTTCCCAAATGTCAGGTTTTGTATGCAAATGTTTCCAGATGAAATTCTTGGGACGTATGAATATTTGAGTCTTCCAAGGAGGTATGATCTAGGGCAGGGATTCTTAAACATTTCCTACTCATGATTCTTTTTCACCTGGAGAATTTTTACATGACTCAGGGTATAGAGATATATAAAATAGTTACAAAAATTAAACATTTACTAAAACAAATCATAATTTCACAATCCCTACATTCAATTATAACACCCATATTGACTCACAAATCATAGTTTAGGAAGCTGAGATCTACTCAAAGATGTCTTTACTACTCTTGTATACCATGCACTCATTTATGAGTGACCACAAGCACTCTTTTCAACCCTAGAACTCTCACCATGGTCCCAACTTCTCTGGTACCAAAATCTCAGCTGTGCTAATGCTCACACTGGCACTAAAACCCAAGACTGGGATTTGGATCCAAATATAGGTGACAGAAGAGTTTCATGCCTGGTACCAGCAAAAGGTCCTCTGTAAAATTCCTTCTGACCTATTGTCTGATTCCCTTACCATCTGTGGGCTGAGAGATCAGGGAGTTGCCACTGCTGTCACTGATTCAGTCACCCAAAGGTCTCTTTCTAATTTGCTGAAATTGCACTAGAATAAGTTTCACTCTCATCCTGAGTTCAATAGACCTTTCTTGCTGACCTTATAACTTGCCTTGGGCAGGAATATTGTTTCACTCTATCTTTTTATGGGTTCTGCTACTCTATAATTTGTTTAGAATCTTTATTTAAAGATATTTGGAGGGGTTTGTTGGAGAATTCAGGTGAGCCCCTCTCCTGGATATTTTCTATTTTATTGTTCTTCCTTCACTTTCCATACTGGATCTGCTAAAACAACTCTTTAGGGGATTTAAGCCACCAGAGAACTTTGGAGCCAAATACTTTGGGACTATATTTGCCACAGTATTTCTAACTGCAAAGATTTCACCAAGTCCCTCATCAGCCCTCTATTCTTTACTACGGTATATTCCGAAAGTGGCTTTCAGTTGCATATTCCTTTGCCTTTTCAAAGGGCATATCAGTATTACTGTCCATTAGTCCCATGCATGAGTCATGAGTCTCCATAGACAAAACTATTCTGCCTTGTTTAATACTCAGGCACAGTCAATCAATAAGCATTTATTAGGTGTCATTATGTGTCAAGTACTGCAGTAAGCACATGATATAAAAAGAGGCAAAAGAAAATTCATTCCATGTTTTTCCCCTCTTTATTAAATATTAAGATCATTGATGGCATGAACTAGATATGTAGCACATTTTTGTATTGGATCCTGAGTATTTGGAACACAGTAACTACTTAATATTTTTTAATGTATTCATTTATTCTGAAAGTCTATTTAATACTTTCTTCATATAAGACATCTCAATTCCAAGACACAATATATTGAATGACAAAATCAGGTAGAATCAGGACCCCTGAGGTCTTCAGATTGACTTAGAAAATCATTATCCATGTCCTATTGTATTTTGATTAAATATTTTGTAATTACTTTTTAATCTGGTACTACCTGTTGGATCCCAGTATATTTGATACATCTCTTCTAGACAATGTAGCTAGACCCATTTCTTTTTTATCATTTTTTAAGCTTTCATGAAGTCTTTTAGCCTTTCCATTTGTACTTATGTTACATATTTTCCCCTCATCTGTCATTTCTCTGAGGAGGACTGAATTGGCATTAAGAGGCAACTTTGTTCTTGTTAATAGTGGCCAATCACTTTCAGTCAGAAAAGAGAAAAGTCTGAACTTTTGCATTATGTTCTTTCCTTTACCATTGTCACTAACAAAGCTTACCTTACACATATATTTCTTTACCTTCTCTCTCTCTCTTTCTCTCTCTCTCTCTCTCTTTTTTTTTTTTTTTTTTTTGAGGCTGGGGTTAAGTGACTTGCTCAGGGTCACACAGCTAGGAAGTGTTAAGTATCTGAGATCAGATTTGAACTCAGGTCCTCCTGAATTCAAGGCTGGTGCTCTATCCATTGTACCACCTAGCTGCCCCCTTTCTTTATCTTCTTTATAATTTCATGCATGGAGTAGGACCTTGGTGGGCATGAGCACAGCCATTTTAGAGCCTCATACAGGTTCAAACTATGGTCATTTTCAATGTCAGATCTCAAATTATGACTTATCAGTCTTTAGGAGTGGGCTCATTCACTGAGGTACATTGCTTCCCTGATTACGGTTTCAAAGATACTCATATTTAGAATAGATTTATGAAGACACTTATCTCTTCTTGCCAACCACAGATTCCTGGGATCATTATTTTTTATATGCCTACCAGATGAATTTTGGTCATAAAAATGTTGTCCTAGAAAGTGTCACACGGTAGCTGTGGGATGCTTACCTCCCTAGTATAGTGATAAATCAATGGTAGCCAAATTGAAGGAGGAAGATGGTGGCAGTTTCTCTTTTCACTTCTTCTTTTTCAGTTTTCTTCTTGAAAATGAAACTATTGGAGGAACAAGAATGAATTTTGCCTGCATATTAATTGTCTAGGAGCATCTAAGAGAACCTGGCAAGACAAGAACATTGGAAAAAATAAAAATAAAAAAATTGGATTTTCATTTGTGGCAAATGAAGCATTGGAAACCGGATAGAAAGAAATAAAACAAATAGAAAGTTTTCAGTGTGTAATTTCCGAGTGAAACTGATCTACATTATATATTTTCTTTTCCCTTCTCTGAAATGAAGTAGTTGTTTAAAATTGAAGAAGTGACTGTTTTTAGTCCAAGATTCAAAAGTGATTTTTAGGCCAATAAAAAGAGAGAAATCTATGAAGTCCAATTAGCATCATGTTTGATTTTACTCATATCTACTTGACTTTCTTGTATACCTACCAGAAGACAGCTCAAGGACAAGAGGTAAATTATAAATCTCTTTTTCAAAGGATCAATTTCCTATCTGCACCAGAAGGAAAATCATAAACCTTTTTAGGTAAGTACACAATTCTTGCCCTGATTCAATTCAAAATGGTTTGTTTGAAATGTTGCCTCTTGTAGTCAATAAATTCCTACTTGTTACACATAGGAAAAAAAATTAAAAATGAAGAAATACTAATTTCAACTGAAGTTTTTGGTGACATTTGAAGTGGAGGGTATATGTCCTATGTTTAATGGTAGGGGAGTTTCCTCAAAACTTCATTTCTTTCGATATTTACATTTTCTGGTTTAGAGTGGAATAGTTCTTCTGAAATTAGGATCTGACAGCTTAATTATAGATGATTGATCCGCCTTGTGTAGAAGTGCCACTACTAGAATAAAAATCCCTACCTTCATTCTTATTTTTTTTTATTTATCAATCTCAACATAATATCAATATGAACTGGAAATATGTTTTTA
Organism: Sminthopsis crassicaudata; assembly: GCF_048593235.1. NCBI lineage: Eukaryota > Metazoa > Chordata > Mammalia > Dasyuromorphia > Dasyuridae > Sminthopsis > Sminthopsis crassicaudata. The sequence continues at coordinate 1,901,778 of NC_133620.1, read as the reverse complement.
TTGGTGTTTAAAACATGAATTGGCAAATTCCTGATAAAGGTAGAATCCTATCGAAATAAATATAATGGCAATTTCTAGTGAAATTTAATGAATCTATCTTTATTCATGATCAGATACTTATAATAATGTTTGTATTTTTATGTAAAATAAAATAAACTTTATTTGAACAACAAACCCTGGGCAGTAAGTACTCAGATCAGCAGAGTCCCCTATCATTTTATAGTTTTCTTGCTTTTAAAAAGATGCTATCATTTGAGTAAGGTTGTTTTGTAAGAGACCAGTATTTTGAAATCGTTAAATTTGATGTTTTTCAAAATATCGTATACTGGTGGTGTTTTTGGAACGCTTTCTTTTGTTTGTTTGTTAATGGATTTGCAGTGAATCCTTTGTACTGCTCACAGGATTAGACTTTTTTCTTCTTGTTCCCAAAAGTCAAAACTAGGAGTAATGAGCAGTATTAGCAAAGAAGCAAATTTAGCCTTCTAAAAGGAACAAAAACATTCTGAACAATTAGAGTTATCCCAAAGTAATGAATCTGCCTTAGAAGATTGTGAGGTGCCCTCGAGGGATGTCCTCAAGCAACTTCTCTATGACACTTATTCTGTTTCATATATGTCAGAATGAAGGGCCTTTACAGATATATTTGATTATGAAATGCTGTAAGTCTATGATTCTGTGCTGCTCAATCTGATGATGCTATATAGATAGAAAAGTAGATAAATAGATCTAGATATATAAAAAAATGAATTATCTATGTATATACACACATTAAAATAACATTATAAAGCCACAGTGTTTATACACATTGTTCATTCATTCGTGTCCAACTCTTCATGTAGGACATAGAACACCGGGTCTGTCAAATCCCATGTTTGCTGCATCCATCTCTATCTATGTCTTCCTCTGCCATCTTTCTCTCTTTTTGCCTTTAATCTTTCTTACTATCAGGGTCTTTTCCAATGAGTAGGCTTAATTACTTTCTTTAAGGATTGACCTATCTTATATTCTTTCTGTCTGAGGAATTCTCAAAAGTCTTCTCCATCATCAAAATTTGAAAGAATTCATTCTGATGTTCAGTTTTCCATATAGTTCCATTCTCTACATTGAACTATAATTTTAGTTAGGTAAAAACTATAGTTAATACTGAAAAAAGCATAGCTTTGAGTATATATGGACCTATATCAACAATGTGATGTCTTAACTTTTTAGAGTACAGTCCAGATAGACCATAACTTTGGTCTATGAGTGTCATTTAAGGAGTGAGTGTTTTTAATTACTGTAATTGCCAAATCCTGTGATCTTTGAACCCAAGGATATAAAATCTGACACTAATTCCATTTTTTTTGTTCCTATTTGTCAGGATGTGATGGAAACAATTCAATGATCTTAGTTTTTCTATCCTTTTCTGTTCTGTTCTTTTTCTTCCATTAGTTGTCTCCTCTTTCTTTTTTAATGTTAAACTTTAATCCAGCTTTTATACTTTTTTTTTTATTTCACACTTGTCAAGAGGCTTCTTAATTCTTATTTACTTTCTAGCATCAGAGTGGGATTATCTGCACATGAGATATTCCTCCCAGAAAGCTTAATTCCAATTTTAATTCATCCAGCCTAGAATTTCTCATGATGCATTCTGCATATGTTATAAAAGTAAGGTGAAAGGATATAGTTTTCTTATATTTATTTACAATCTTTAATTCGTTATTTCACATTTGATCCTGTTACTTCTTGATCTACATACAGTTTCTTAAGGAAACAAGTAAAATAATCTGATATTCTCATTTCTTTGAGGATTTAACACATTGTGTTATAACTTACACAGCCAAAGGCTTTAAAACCGCCAATGGAGCAGTATTTTTCTTTGTTTCTTGAACTACCTTGCTTTCTCAATAATCCAGTGAATGTTGGCAATTTTGTCTTGTGTACCTCTGATTCTTTGAGTAGCCTGAAGGTCTCATATTTCTTGTTCCTATATTGATCAAGTTAAACTTGAAGAATCTAAATCATAACATGACTGATATGTGAAATGAGTTCAATTGTTCAGGAATCTGGATATTTTTGATATTGCCCTCCTTTAGGTTTGGGACATAAACTGATCTTTTCCAATCCACTGGGCATTTCCCAAATTTACTGGCATTATGAGTGCAGCATTTTAACGGCATCATATTTTAGTCTGTTATATATACATATGTGTATATGCATATGTATGACTGTGGATTTGTAATGTGATTATACTATTTGTGTATATGTGTGATATATGTGTGTTGTCAGACATTAGATTTCTAATGTTATAGTCATCCCATATATGTATTTAGTTTAACAGGTAAAATTTCCCAAAATACTTTTTTGTGTGTTGTTATGTATATGACTGTAAAGTGCTTTCATCTCCAGAAACTGCCAATCACTCTCTGGTCTAGAGGAGAGACTTCTTCTTCCAGAGAGCCACCTCAACTCTGGCCTAGAGCAGAGACTCTTCTTTCCTCCAGAGAGCCACCTCAAGTGTAGTCCAGACAAGACTATCTATCTCTCAAGTTCCGCCCTCTTTTATCCTCCCAGAGAATGGGTGTGGGATGACACAAGGGATTCTGGGAAAAATTACTTCAACCAATGAACTTGATCCTCCTAAGCATGCAAGCTCCTCCCCAGGAGTTCACAGATGTAAAACTCCCAGTAAAGACCAGAACTAGAGAATTGTTAAGTACCAATTTAGCACTTAGTAAGAACCTAATATCTCATTATCTCATTAGCACTTAGTAAGAACCTAACATATCACTATGTGAATATGTGTGTGTGTGTGTGTTTGTGTTTGTAAGGAAGAGGTATAGTGAACTTAGTCACTTTGCCTTCAGTTAAAATTAGCTGTTGATACCAGATGGCAATGAATTGTCGATCAGGAACATCACAGTACTTTGAACTATGTATGGCTTCTCCAAGCTATGAATAATCACATTTTTCCTATTCTAAATAAAATATAAATTTTTATTAAAATTATTGAAATTGTGTAGCAAGTAATATTGCTCAAAAGATTAAAATACTATAGAACACATTTTAAAACCCTTTATATAATATGGTACCTTTCCCACTACATCTTAAATGGCCCCCCAATAATTCAATCTTTTGTCTGATTCAGATAGTCATATTACAATGGGAATTTATTTATTTTTAATTTTGTTGTTTTCCTCCTGCAACAACTAAAATCTGTCTCATGGGATATGACAAAAATTACTTAGAGTTTTAAATATTCCTTAGATATGTATCCATAAGAAAAATCTAAGCTATTCTAGACTTCTTGTATACATGTAAATTGTGAATTTAATAAATGTAGTTTAATCTTTAACCTTACTTAGTTCACTTTTAAGGTTGGTTTCACAAAATTTGTTTTCACAAGAGATGTTTGAGATAATGATTCAACTTAACTAAAGTTGTTCTACTTTTATCACATTAAAGGAAGTATGTCATTACTAAATCACATTTTAAAAAAATATGGCCAAAGAAATATGTATAAGATTGCAATATGCAAATGAATTATTTCTTTTCCATCACTCCGATACAATTTTGAGTAGGTCTTGTTAGCATCCTAATCTTGGTTTAGATTTTCTCAGGTCTAATCCTGTCCTTTAAAATACCAATAAATCCTAGAGTTTTACTTCTACAATATCTATGCTGTGGTAAATATTATTTTGGCAACTGTTATCTACCGCATAAACGCAGGAAGTGTTCTCCCACAAGAATATTAAAAAATCTTTGTTATTTACTTTCCTCATGGCTTTAAACTTGCTCTGCATCAAAAAACATGACTGGTTTTACCAAACTTACCTGTAATTTCATTTAACCCAATGAGAAAAATCCATCTTTGCTTTTGCTCAAATAATTAAAAATAAGTACTTGAGTTTCCTTTTTCTATCACAGTTCTTACTTTTGACTATTGTTTCTGCATCTAATAGGGGTGTCATAGGTATTTGTATTATTTGAATTATTATTTTTTATGAATGATTTATGTAAAGCCTCAGTTTTGATAAGGAGAAGAAGACAGAAAAGAAATACTTACCTTTTCCCTTGTAGTCTTTGCCTTCTAATGTTCATGTGAAGTGAAACTAACAACTGGAAGTCAGAAGTCAGAAATTCGTTTCCAGTTACATCCAGGTACACATTAAATACTTCTCAGCTTACTCTTCTGAGCAATAACTCTAACATAGAAAGGTGATCTTTTTAACTAAAGAATGACTTTTGTAGAGACAATATCAATCAGTAACTTTATATGTCTATTTTCTCTCAACATAACTTTGCATAAGGATATTTAAAGACAAAAAATAAGGGCTCAAACTTAGGTATGATTTTTTAAATAGTGTTTTGTAGTTTAAAAAACCAATCAGGGCAGAGTCAAGATGGAGGAGAGAACAAATGCTTCATTCTGATCTTATCTTACAACTCTCAGACTAATTACAAAATCCAGCCTCTGAATTATTTCTGCACTGGGAGAATCCGCAAATATTGGCAGTGCAACAAATTACCAACAGAAGATAATTTCACAGATCGCCAATAAAAGTTCTGTTTCAATCAGGCATGGAGGGAGATAGCCAAGTTCAAGCAGGCCGAGCACAGACACTGGGGAGTAGGCAGTGCAGACCAGGACAGTGAACACTGTAGAATCTATGGGGAGGAATCTACTGTACTGTTAGCTACTATGGCCTGGTACAAGCCAGATCAGCAGAGAAGTAATAAAACATCCAACACAAACACAAAAGTAAATAGTAAATCCTGAAATTTCAGAATCTCATGGCGCCTCACCATGTCCACCCAGCACCTGAAGTCAGTAAACACTGACCCAGCATAGCTGCTGCCTCCAAGAGAAAGTTTGGATGACCCTCCCTTTTTCCCTAAAAACAGACCTCAACTTTAAAAAAAAATGAATAAAAAAGTAAAAGTTAGTTTTTATGGTGAAAGAAAAGAGCAGGTTTCAAACCTAAGAAGACTTTTGCACATTGTTCAAAGGTATCACCTTTTAAGGCTATTAAAAGGTAATATAAGTTGGTCCCCAGCACACAAGGTTCTCCTAGAAGAAATTAAAAAGGATCTTAAAAGAGAGCTAGAAGAAAAATGGGGAAAGGAAATAAAAAATTTGAAAGAGTGTTTGGAAAAGACAACACAAAATAGACTTAGTGAAATGGAAAAAGCACATAACTTATTAAAAGTCAGATTTGGGGAGCCAAGATGGCGGAGAAGAAACACACGACTCAGTGAACGTCCTCACTCCCTCACAACCAATTAGATAAATTAAGTCTCAGAATTAGCTCAGGACTGATAGATACCACAAGGACTGGAAGCACGACTTACCAGCTGAAGAGAATCTGGAGTTTCAACAGGAAAGGTCAGTTCTCAGGGGAGGAATAAGAAAGACCAGCACAGACGGTGGGGTAGGGGCACACTGCGCCCATTGCGCTGGGAAGGGCTCTGGGATCAGAGAAGCCACTGAGGTAAAGGAATCTGGCACAGGCTGTTAGCTCTTCTCTGCTAATTATTTAGCAGTTCAGAAGAGAAAGCCAAAATATTTTAAAACTCAGATTAGATTTTCCCCGGATCCTGGGGGTGACTCAGGCACAGATCTCGGCACCAGGGGGTGTGGCCTCAGCTACCTCCTGAGAATAGTTGAGAGACTGACAAGTGGGTGGATACGGCCCAAGGCAACACACACTGCCTAGCTTAGCTGGAGGGAGTGGAACTCAGCTCCAGGAAGTCCCAGAGAAGCGGAACCTTTGAACTGGGGACCGCGGTTTCTGGCAGACACTTCCAGTTTGAGCGCAGGGGCTTCTCACGTCACCTGCTGCAGACATCCACTCCCCACCCGGACACATAGGCTGGGCTTCTTGCTGTCTTCACTATTCTACGCCCTCGAAGCACAGTAGTTCTAATCACCTCTGAGGCACTTCCAGGGAGGGGGTGGGGAACTCTCTCCCAGAGCTCTCTCTTAGCTCAGGCGCAGGGGCCGCTGCATCCATCCGGTCTGGGAGGAAGCTGGTAAAGAAGTAAATAATTTCCTACCCCAGAGACAGACCCCAAAAGATTTTTTTAAGTATGAGCAAAAAAGCTAGAAAAAACATAGATTCCTTCTATACAGAGAAAGAGCGGGTGTCCAACCCCGAGGAAGTTGACAGCAGAGAATCAGATAACAACCTAAAGGGGAACGATTCCTGCCCCCCATCACATAACTCTCTCCTAGAAGAAGCTCTTAAAAAATTGAGGGAGATCGAAGAAAAATGGGGAAAAGAAAGGGAAGTTATGATAGAGAATAACAACGTCCTGAAATTGGAGTTGGAAAAAATAAAGAATTCACAGGAGATGCAGGGAAACAAAATTAGTGAATTAGAAAAGGTTAAAAAAACACAGGAAAGTAGGATTTCTGAATTGGAAAAGATAAAAAAGTCTCAAGAAAATAGAATTTCTGAATTGGAAAAAGAAAATAATTCTCAAAAAAAAAAATTAGGGAAATGGAAAAAAACTCAATAGAGAAAAATAATTCATTTAAAAACGAAATTGGGCATTTACAAAAAGAACTAAAAACTGTGAAAGAAGAAAATAACTCCTTAAAAGTCAGGATGGAACAAATAGAAATGAATGATTCACAGAGAACCCAAGAATCAGTCAAACAAAACAAAAAAAATGAGAAGCTGGAGAACAACGTCAAATACTTACTGGGAAAATCTATAGACCTGGAAAATAGATCTAGGAGAGATAATCTGCGGATTATTGGACTTCCAGAAAACTATGACCAAAAAAAGAGCCTAGATTCTATTTTACAGGAAATTATCAAAGAGAACTGTCCAGAGATAATAGAAACAGAAGGGAAAGTAGATGTGGAAAGAATTCATCGAACTCCTTCTGAAATAGACCCTAAAAAAAGAACACCACGGAATATTGTGGCTAAGCTGCAGAATTACCACACAAAGGAGAAAATCCTGCAAGCAGCTAGAAAAAAACAATTTAAATACCAAGGTGCCACAATAAGGGTCACCCAAGATCTGGCTGCCTCCACATTAAAAGATAGAAGGGCCTGGAACCTGATATTCCGAAAGGCAAAAGATCAAGGACTGCAACCAAGAATGAACTACCCAGCTAAGTTTAGCATCTTTTTCCATGGAAGAAGATGGTCATTCAATGAAACAGAGGAATTCTATATGTTTCTAAGAAAAAAACCAGACTTAAACAAAAAATTTGATCTACATCCACAAGACTGAAGAGAAACAGAAAAAGGTACACAGAACCCTTGAGAACTGTAACTCTGTTGTGGGTATATAAAAAATACTCAAGGATAATTTGATTTTACTGATATAAAAGAAAAAAAGGGGGGTGTGGTAAAGGGAAGGAGGTCGGTTCAGAAAAAGGGGAAGGAGTGATAAAAAGAGGGAAACTACATCCCAGGAAGAGACATAGAAAATACACCATATCTGAGGGAACTTAGTGAGGGGGAGAATCATTGTGTGAATCTTACTCTCATCAGAAGAGGCCCAAAGAGTAAATAATTAACATATTTGTTTTTCAGAGAATTTTCTCTCACCTCATTAAAAGGGGGGAGAGGAAAAGGGGAAAGGAAAAGGAGAATAAGTGAAGGGACTTGGAGGGAGGGGGGAGGGATCCTAAAAAAAAAAAAAAAAAAGAGGGAGGGTTGCGCGTCACAAGGGGGGTCTGTAAATTAAATATCGGGGAGGGGGATCAGGGGGGTCAAGGGAAAAAAGTATAATCTGGGGATAATACGATGGCAGGAAATACAGAATTAGTAATTTTAACTGTAAATGTAAATGGGATGAACGATCCCATCAAACGGAGACGGATAGCAGATTGGATCAAAAAGCAGAACCCTACAATATGTTGTCTACAGGAAACACACTTAAAGCAGGGAGATACATACAGAGTAAAGGTAAAAGGTTGGAACAGAGCCTATTATGCTTCAGGTAAAGCCAAAAAAGCAGGGGTAGCTATCCTTATCTCAGATCAAGCAAAAGCAGAAGTAGATCTCGTTAAAAAAGATAAGGAAGGAAACTATATCCTGCTGAAAGGTAGCATAAATAATGAAGCCATATCAATACTAAACATATATGCACCAAGTGGTATAGCATCTAACTTTCTAAAGGAAAAGTTAAGAGAACTGCAAGAAGAAATAGACAGTAAAACTATAATAGTGGGAGATCTCAACCTTGCACTCTCAGATTTAGACAAATCAAACCACAAAACAAACAAGAAAGAAATTAAAAAAGTAAATAGAACATTAGAAAAACTAGGTATGATAGACCTTTGGAGAAAACTGAATGGCAATAGGAAGGAATATACTTTCTTCTCAGCAGTTCATGGATCCTATACAAAAATTGACCATATATTAGGACATAAAGATCTCAAAATTAAATGTAGGAAGGCAGAAATAATAAATGCCTTCTTCTCAGATCACAATGCAATAAAAGCTACATTCAGTAAAAAGTTAGGGGTAAATAGACCAAAAAGTAATTGGAAACTGAATAATCTCATCTTAAAGAATGACTGGGTGAAAGAGCAAATTATAGAAACAATTAACAATTTCACCCAAGATAATGATAATGATGAGACATCATATCAAAATCTTTGGGATGCAGCTAAAGCAGTAATAAGGGGAAATTTTATATCTTTAGAGGCTTATTTGAAGAAAATTGAGAAAGAGAAGATTAACGAATTGGGCTTACAACTTAAAAGGCTAGAAAAAGACCAAATTATAAACCCCCAACCAAAAATTAAACTCAAAATACAAAAATTAAAAGGAGAAATCAATAAAATTGAAAGTAAAAAAAACTATTGAATTAATAAATAAAACCAAGAGTTGGTTTTATGAAAAAGCCAATAAAATAGATAAGCCTTTGGTAAATTTGATCAAAAAAAAAAGAAAGAGGAAAATCAAATTGATAGTCTTACAAATGAAAAGGGGGATCTTTCCACCAATGAAGAGGAAATTAGAGAAATAATAAGGAGTTACTTTGCCCAACTTTATGCCAATAAATTTGATAACTTAAGTGAAATGGATGACTTTCTCCAAAAATATAGGCTCCCTAGATTAACAGAGGAGGAGATAAATTGCTTAAATAGTCCCATTTCAGAAAAAGAAATAGAACAAGCTATTAATCAACTCCCCAGGAAAAAATCCCCAGGGCCAGATGGATTCACATGTGAATTCTACCAAACATTTAAAGAACAATTAGCCCCAATGTTATATAAATTATTTGAAAAAATAGGGGATGAAGGAGTCCTACCAAACTCCTTTTATGACACAGACATGGTACTGATACCTAAACCTGGTAGATCGAAAACTGAGAAAGAAAATTATAGACCAATCTCCTTAATAAATATTGATGCTAAAATCTTAAATAAGATATTAGCAAAAAGACTTCAGAAAATCATCTCCAAGATAATACACTATGATCAAGTAGGATTTATTCCAGGAATGCAGGGCTGGTTTAATATTAGGAAAACTATTAATATAATTGACCATATTGATAATCAAATTAATAAGAACCATATGATCATCTCAATAGATGCAGAAAAAGCATTTGACAAAATCCAACATCCATTCCTACTAAAAACTCTTGAGAGTATAGGAATAAATGGATTATTCCTTAGAATAATCAGGAGTATATATTTAAGACCGTCAGTAAGCATAATATGCAATAGAAATAAACTGCAACCTTTCCCAGTAAGATCAGGAGTGAAACAAGGTTGCCCACTATCACCATTACTATTCAATATAGTACTAGAAATGCTAGCCTCGGCAATAAGAGCCGAGAAAGAGATTCAAGGAATTAGAGTAGGAAATGAGGAAATCAAACTATCACTTTTTGCAGATGACATGATGTTATACTTAGAGAACCCCAAAGACTCTGCTAAAAAGCTACTAGAAATAATTCAAAATTTCAGCAAAGTGGCAGGATACAAAATAAATCCACATAAATCCTCGGCATTTTTATATATCACTAACAAAATGCAACAGCAAGAGATACAAAGAGAAATTCCATTCCAAACAAATGTTGAGAGTATAAAATATTTGGGAATCCATCTACCAAAGAAAAGTCAGGAATTATATGAGAAAAATTACAAAACACTTGCCACAAAAATAAAATCAGATTTAAATAATTGGAAAGACATTCAGTGTTCTTGGATAGGCCGAGCGAATATAATGAAGATGACAATACTCCCCAAACTAATCTATTTATTTAGTGCTATACCAATCAGACTCCCAAGAAACTATTTTAATGACCTAGAAAAAATAACAACAAAATTCATATGGAAGAATAAAAGGTCAAGAATTTCAAGGGAACTAATGAAAAAAAAACTCAGAGGAAGGTGGTCTAAGTGTACCTGATCTAAAGCTATATTATATAGCAGCAGTCACCAAAACCATTTGGTATTGGCTACGAAATAGACCGGTAGATCAGTGGAACAGATTAGATACAAAGGACAAAAAAGGGTACATCTATAGCAATCTAATCTTTGACAAACCCAAAGATTCCAACATTAGGGATAAAAATTCATTATTCGGAAAAAACTGTTGGGAAAACTGGAAATTAGTATGGCAGAAATTAGATATGGATCCACACTTAACACCATATACCAAGATAAGATCAAAATGGGTCCATGATTTAGGCATAAAGAGGGAGATAATAAATAGATTAGAGGAACAGAGGATAATCTACCTCTCAGACTTGTGGAGGAGGAAGGAATTTATGACCAGAGGAGAACTAGAGATCATTATTGATCACAAAATAGAAGATTTTGATTACATCAAACTAAAAAGTTTCTGTACAAATAATACTAATGCAAACAAGATTAGAAGGGAAGTAACAAATTGGGAAAATATTTTTAAAAACAAAGGTTCTGACAAAGGTCTCATTTCCAAAATATATAGAGAACTGACCCTAATTTATAAGAAACCGAACCATTCTCCAATTGATAAATGGTCAAAGGATATGAACAGACAATTCTCAGAGGAAGAAATTGAAACTATATCCACTCACATGAAAGAGTGTTCCAAATCACTACTGATCAGAGAAATGCAAATTAAGACCACTCTGAGATACCACTACACACCTGTCAGATTGGCTAAGATGACAGGAACAAATAATGACAAATGTTGGAGGGGATGTGGGGAAACTGGGACACTAATACATTGCTGGTGGAGTTGTGAAAGAATCCAGCCATTCTGGAGAGCAATCTGGAATTATGCCCAAAAAGTTATCAAACTGTGCATACCCTTTGACCCAGCAGCGCTACTACTGGGATTATATCCCAAGGAAATACTAAAGAGCGGAAAGAGACATATATGTGCCAAAATGTTTGTAGCAGCTCTTTTTGTTGTAGCTAGAAACTGGAGGATGAATGGATGTCCATCAGTTGGAGAATGGTTGGGTAAATTGTGGTATATGAAGGTTATGGAATATTATTGCTCGGTAAGAAATGACCAGCAGGAGGAATATAGAGAGGCCTGGAGAGACTTAAATCAACTGATGCTGAGTGAAATGAGCAGAACCAGAAGATCACTGTACACTTCAACAACAATACTGTATGAGGATGTATTCTGATGGAAGTGGAAATCTTCAACATAAAGAAGATCCAACTCACTTCCAGTTGATCAATGATGGACAGAGGTAGCTGCACCCAGAGAAGAAACACTGGGAGGGGAATGAAAATTGTTAGCACTAATATCTGTCTGCCCAGGTTGCATGTACCTTCGGATTCTAATGTTTATTGTGCAACAAGAAAATGATATTCGCACACATGTATTGTACCTAGACTATATTGTAACACATGTAAAATGTATGGTATTGCCTGTCGTCGGGGGGAGGGAATAGAGGGAGGGGGGGTAAATTGGAAAAATGAATACAAGGGATAATATTATAAAATATATATATATATATATATATAATAAAAAAAAAGTCAGATTTGACAAAATGGAAAAAGAAAACAACTTCTAGAAAAACAAAATTTGTGAAATGTAAAAAGAAAATATTTAAAAAAAAACAGAATTTTTGAAATGGAAAAAAATTCATATAAAACAACTCACTTAAAAATTCAATTGGAGAAATACAAAAAGAAGAAAAAAAGTAAATGAAGAAAATAATTCACTGAAAATAAGAACTGAACAAATGAAAATGAATGATTCAATGAGACAACAAGAATCAATCCAGCAAAACAAAAAAAAATTTAACAAAAATAGAAAAAATAGGAAAAAATGCAAAATATTTAATTGAGAAAACAAATGACCTAGAAAACAGATCTAGGTGAGACAATATGATGATTATTGGACTCCCTGTAAACCAAGATGAAAAAAAAATGCCTAGATATTATTTTTCAGGAAATTATCAAAGAGAACTGCCCAGATGTCATAATATCCGAAGGTAAAATAGCCAGTGAAAGAATTAACTGAACAACTCCTAAAAGAGGTTCCAAAATTAAAACTCCAAGGAATATCATAGCTAAATTTCAGAACTATCATACCAAATTAAACATATTAAAAGCAGTTGTAAAAAAAATAATAATAATTCAAATATCAAGAAGGGACAATAAGGATTACCCAGGATCTAACAACTTCCACCTTAAAGGATCAAAAATCCTGGAGTCTGATATACCAAAAGGCAAAGGAACTTGGAATTCAGCCAAGAATAAACTGCCCTCCTAAACTGAGCATTTTCTTCCAGGGAAGAAGATGGGCATTCAATGAAACAGGTGAATTCCTTTTATTTCTGATGAAAAGACCAGAACTAAACAGAAAAAAAAAAAAAAATTGTCCTCCAAATATGGGACTTAAGAGAAGCATAAAAAGGTAAAAAGAACTCTTGAAAACTGTATTTCTGTCTATACATGCGTAACATAGTGCATGCATAATTCGATTTTACTGTTATAATATAAACCACAAACTAGAAGTGGGAAGGGGATTGTATTGGAAAAAGGGGAAGGTGGAAGTAAAATGAGGGAAATTTCATCTTAGGAATCATATATTATAACATAAAGATCTCAAAATCAAATGCAGAAAGGCATAAATAGAAAATGCATTTTTTCTGATCATGATGCAATAAAAATTACAATCAATAAAAGGCCAGGGAAAAATAGACCAAAAAGTAATTGGAAACTAAATAATCTCATCCTAAATACTGAATGGGTGAAACACCAAAGCATTGAAACATTTAGCATTTTAATAAAAGCAATAGGTGTTATTTATGTCACATTTTAAGGCTTTCAAAGTACCACCAAACCTTATCTCATTGGCCATATTCAACAACAACTAGACCAAACAATAAGGCAATAAGCATTTATTAAGCACCTGCTTTGTGCCAGAAACAGTTTTCAGCACTGAGGAGGCAAAGACAATGAAAAGATAGTCTCTACTTAAAAAAATAAAACAAAACAAAAACAAAAACAAAAAAACAAAAACAAAAACAAAACAAAACAACAACAAAAAAAAACAACAACAATCTACTGGGGAAAATGACAAGGAAAAAAAACAGGCAAGATATGCAGAGGAAATATTAGATATAATCACTACAAGGAAGGTAATAGCAAGTGGGAGGTGGGGAGGGTGCCAGGAAAGATTTCTGGTAAAATATGAGATTTTTAGATAGGATTCCATTGGTTGGTAGTTGTCTTTTATTCTTGAAGAAGAGCAAAATGACAATTACGATAGTCTTAACTTATAGTATGTCCAATATGTGACTGATCAGAACTAAATGAACTTGGAAAGGTCTGCTACAGGTGGAACACAAATATTCTCTATGAACATTTATGGTGGCTTCTCTAACTTTGAATTTTGCATTTTTTCCTAAGCTAATTCAATCCTTTTTGCTTATAGAGCATACCACCTTCTCTTATGAGAGCAAACCACTGTGGGTGGTCCTGTCCAAGTGTCTCCCATGTCATATAATAAGTTCTAAAGTTCTTATGAGAGACTTTGAGAATATCTTTGTGTCATTTTACTGACCACCTGGTGAGCACTATTTGAAGGAAGCCTGGAAAACCATGATGTAAAGATATAAAGGGAGTGGCATTGTTGCGGGCTGTGGCCCCTTTAAGATTCCTTTCTGATTCTCAACCCCCATCCCCTTTAAGATTCCTTTCTGATCCCTAACCCCCATGATTGACCTTCAATATACAAGATCTGGTCAAAAGCACCCTTTTGACTTCCAAAGGGAGATATACGGATCTTAGCTAATTTGGGCTGTCCCCAGCCCCCATTCTAATGATCTGCTCAGGTTTCCCAACCCCCACCTGGAGGGTTCTGGCCCTTGCCGGGTTCAGCAAGCAACCAACCTGGGACTCCACCCATCGGCCCCTTTTACCAAATAAAAGAGCCAAGCTGGAATCATCTCTTTGCAGAGGGTTGAAACATGCAAGCAACATGCTTTGCATCAAAGACTCTCTGTCCACCACTTAAGATATATTTTTTTCTCTGTCTAACTCCTTTTACTAACCAGACTTTAACTTTACTTCCAAACCCTACAATAAATCTTTTGTTATCAATCTAGGTTTTCGGGCCTGTAAATTCCTTTACAGGGGACACTGCGCCGCCACTAGAACTCATTTAACTTTGTATCTTTACACTGAATCCATTTGACTCCTTGTACTCCAAAGCTGCCACTAGACCTCAATTAACCCTAATTTTATTTAGGTATACCTTATCTAGACCTCATCAGTGTGCTACATGTTCTCTCAATCTACAAAGTTTCCATAATGAGACCACCAATCTACAAAACAATGTGATCCTGAGTATATTTTTCACTATATGAAATACAGAATTTGAGATGCAAGGCTCTGGAAAGTCAAAACATTAGGTCAAGGTCTCAATAAACAAATAAGTAAAGCACATGGACTAAGTAAATGAAAAGCCTAAATGCAAGCATTGGGCTATAAATCAAAAAGCAGATATGACTAAAGTCTTTTACTCATCACTCATTGCCTACATACATCTTTCTCTTTAGACCCAGCATAGGAGCATAAAATAATTAAATTAGGTTAGATGTTGATGATTTGGCAATATTTTACTCAATTTGAAACCTCTTATGAAGAGAAATGTGGCTGGGAAAAGAAGGAACAAATACTAGCCGTTGAAATTTTGAGCATGTGGCAATCAATCAATCATGAAACATTTATTAAGTGCCAGAAACTGTTAAAATCTGGGAAAATGAAAAAGGGCAAGAGGCAGTCCTTGCTCACAAGGAGCTCACTATGTGGGTTCAAAATTTCATGAAGTAAATCACTACAGCTATGATTTAAAGACCACAATTCCTGCCATTCTCATCCTTCTCTTAGTTAGTGTCTATTCTCTGAATCTACCTTTCTTCTTTCCTCCACTTGTCTGAACATAGTTGTTTAATATCTTTTACATTAAGACCATGAACATTTTGAGAGTAGGTGTTAGTTTGGGCTCTATGTTTGTCTTCAGCTCTTAGTGCAGTGTCTGGAATATGGTATGTACTTATTATTTGACTGATGGTATGGGAAGAACACGTTCTTTAGAGTATCTAGGTTAAATAGAAACAGACTTCTTTTCATATAACCTTTTCTGGCTCCATGGATTGAGGGAAGAAAAGAGAAGAATTTTGGATTATGTAATTGTTGATCACAATTCTTCAGTAATCCTTGAGTGTTTTCTGAGAATCACAATACTGTGCCCATTATTGCATGTTAGTGCAACTGCAGAATCTAAAGCCAGGTCTTCTTGACTCCATGTATAGCACTCTAACCTCCAGATCTCACTGCCCTTTCCCAATAAGGGAAATGTGACTCAAAATTAGCATATTTATTCATGCTCCGACTAATACATCAGATTAAAAAAAATTTGTCAGAAGATTATTATTCTTTATGCTACACTTTTCTTTGCTTATTTTTTTTAGTAAAGACATTTTAAAAAGAAAAGGATAATAAGATGTCTTAAGTCCAATATAAACTTTTGAATAGATTTCTCATTACAGTGATCATTGGACCTTTTAGCTGTATACTTTTAAATTCCCATAACTCTCCACTAAATTAGACATAATCCAAATCTTTGGGTACTTTCCTACACATGCTGTGAAATTTAGTAACAATGGATAGCAAATGCATACCTTAACCATAATCTATTTACTTTCGAAAAGCAGTTGTCTATAATGAGGAACAATCTGACATTTTTTCATAGGTTTCACTTTTTAATTTCTTTATTTTACATTAAGAGCTTTAAGATAAATAAGCACCATACCACAGTATCAAGCCTTTAATTAAGCTCATTAATATTAATAATTTTCATGAATATTTTTAAGTTAATCACATAATCATCTTTACAATATTGTTTCCTGTGTAAGGAGTTCTCTAATACAATACTGAACAGTAATGGTGATAAAAGACATCTTTGTTTTGCCCTTTGTCCTACTTCTACGGCTTCTAATTTAAGTCACTGTAATGATAATCTGCTTTATAGACTTTTTTGTGTTATTGAGAATTAAAACAAGAAGATCTCCCTTACCACATATAAATATCATGGATATATATTCCATATGCAATTTATAATTTCAGCCATGAAATGTTGCTTGAATTTTGATTCAAGTCCAAAAGCAAGTGCTTTTTTTCCCCCAAAAAAATTCATTGAATTGGACATTGAAATAAATGCCACCTAATAGTCTATTAAAATGATTAACCTTTAGTGTAATCACATGCTAAATGTCAAAAAAATCAACAATATAATTTTATGAAAGGCTATACTCGCTTTCCATGAGATAAGTATATTTAACTTTATACACTCATAGATTGATAATGATATATCATAATATTTATCTGAGTGAAAAGACATTTTCAAAGATGAAATTGTATAACCTCTTTACAGAAAGCATTAATAGCTGAAGATATGCAATGGATTTTGACAATAAAAATGATCAGGTTTTAACCCCTTTTTAGTAAAAATGTTATCTTTCCCAAAGGAGTTTTATTACAATATATTATTTTCCAGAAATGCTGTAAGAATGAGATAGATACAAACATAAAATAAAGGTAAGGAGTAGAATTAGTTACGTTAAAAAGTTGGACTAATAATTATGATTCAGACAAAGTTAAAGCTAAAATCAATTTAAGGAAAAGAGAAAAAAAAACATAAAACTATACTGTCAGCCATATTATTCAATATGTTGCAGACCTTTTAGAATGATTACATTGTATAAAATACCTGAGATTATATATGTCAAAACAGATATAGGAACTTTACAGATATAAAAATAAAATAATTTATACAAATAAAATTAAATCTAGATAACTGAAGTAATCATTTATTGTTCATGGTTAGGTAAAGCCAATAGAATGTTATTTTTAATGGCAAATTTGCCTATGATATTTATATAACACAATTCTACTTAAATTACTAAAATAATCTTACTGGGTTACAAAATATATATGTATATATATATATACACACACACACACACACACACACATACACACACATATATATATATATATATATGTGTGTGTGTGTATATCAACCAAGTGTGTTTAAAAGAACAAAAGGCCAGAAACTTCAAAGAAAACCGAGTGGAGGGACAGAATCAAGATTGGGGAGAGTAGGCACATCTTTTTCTGACAGCTGTTTGGAGCTTCTCTCAGATCAACACCAGATCAAGCCTCTGGACTGGTTTTGGAGTGACGGAACAAACAAATATTTATAGTTTAACAAATTTCCAGCAGAAGATACTTTGGAAAGACTTCAGAATACATCTATTTCTATTTGGTAGCAGAGGGGGAGTGTAAGAGGGAGAACGAGGTGGGTGGGATCATTGTGTGGGGAAATGAAGGCAGTGCAGTGCAGAAGCAAGGACACAGGGCAGTGTGGTGTCCCAGTGCCAGGGAATCTAGCAGGAGGCTCTTAGCCAAAAACAAACAAACAAACAAACAAACAAACAAACAAACAACAACAACAACAACAACAAACAAACAAACAAACAAACAAAAAAAAAAAAAAAAAAAAAAAAACAGCAACACTGTCTACTCAGTTCTGGTTCAGTAGCCAGTAGATCAGCAGATTAGGTGTGAGACTTCCAACAAAAATACAAAATATTTGGCTATGCCCACTCAGCACCAGAAGGAAATCAACAGTAGTGGGGCACAGGGTAGCTTTCTTGTCCCTTAGAGGAAGCTTGGAGGAATCTCCCCTTTCCCTTAGGAGCAGACTTCAACCTTTAAAAACTAGCAAAAAATCAAAAAGAACTCTGAACATAGCTTTTATGGAGACAGAAAAGAACAGAACTGAAACTCTGAATACACTAAAAACAAATCATCCTCAAATGAAGCCTCAAAGAGTGATATGAGTTGCTCTCCAAATCAAAAGACTTTCTTGGAAGAATTCAAAAAGTATCTTAAAAGAGAGTTAGAAGAAAAATGGGGAAAAGAAATGAGAACTTTGCAGTAGCATTTGGAAAAGGAACAACAAAAGTTATCTGAAAAAAAAAAACTCTTTAAAAGTAGACTTATCAAATGTTAAAAGCACACAATTCCTTACCAAAAAATATTTGACATAATGGGAAAATAAAACAATGCACTGAAAAACAGAATTTGTGAAATGGAAAAAAAAAATCACTGAACAAAAAACTCATTTAATAATTCAATTGGCCAAATGCAAAAGGAGATTTAAAAAAAAAAAACTAACTGAAGAAAATAATTTACTAAAAATTAGATTTCAAAAAAAAATACAAGTGGATGACTCAATGAGACATCAATAATCAGTTAAGCAATTATTTTTAATTTTAAAATAGAAGAAAATGTAAAATATCTCATTAGAAAAAGCAAAATAAAACAAAACAAACAAAAAACAAATGACCTATAAAATAGATCCAGGAGAGACAATCTAAGAAATATTGGACATACTGAAAACCATTATGAGAAAAAAAGCCTAGACAGCATCTTTCCAAAAATCACCAAGAAAAACTTCTCTGATGTCCTAGAACCATAAAAAATAAAATAACTATTGAAATAATTCACCAATCACCTGCTGAAAAAGATCCCAAAATGAAAACTCCAAGGAATATTGTATCTAAATTTCAGAATTATCAAACCAAGGAGAAAATATTGCAAGCAAGTAAAAAGAAACAATATAAATATCAAGGAGCCACAATCAGAATTGCTCAGGACCCAGCAGCTTTTGCTTTAAATTATCAAAGGGCTTGGAATATAATATTCTGAAGGGCAGAAAAATTTGGACTGCAGGCAAGAATCAACTATCCATAAAATTATCTATTATCTTCCAGGGGGAAAAACATGGATATTTAATGCAATAGGTGAATTTCGTCTATTTCTGATGAAAAGACCAGAACTGGTCAAAAATTTGATCTTCAAATAGATAACTCAAGAGGCATAAAAAGGTAAAAAGGAAAGAAAAAAATTACTTTCTTTTAAAAGCTAAAAAGTTTACATCCCTATATGTGAAGATGTTTAACTCTTGAAAACTATGTCTCTGTTATGGATATATTTAGCAGGTGTAGTTATAATTTGATTTTATTGTGATGCTATAAAAAGAAACTAGAGATGTAAATGGAATTGTACTGGAAGAAAAGGAAAAGGAAGGTAAGATGGGATAAATTATATCTCAGAATAAGCAAAAAAGACCTATTACAATTCTTAAAAATAAAAGGAAATGGGATGAACATTTTGTGAACCTTACTCTCATTGGATTTGGATCACAGAGAAAATATTATACGTATTTTGCTCACAGAGAAATTTGTCTCACCCTATAAAGAAGTAGGAGAGGAGAGGATAGGGGAAAAGAAAGGAGAGGCTATTAGATTCAATAATAGAAGTAGAAGAGGAAAAGTATAAGAAAAGGGGAGAGTCTGTAAAAGGAGAGGGTTATTTGAGGGAGGGATGGTTCAAATCAAAATAGTGGGGAGGAGGGAAAGGAGGAAAAGAAAGAGAAAAGTGTAATGTGAAGAAAATAAGATGGCAGGAAATACAGTTACAAATTTTAGCTGTGAATATGAATAGGATGAATTCGCTCATAAAATGGAAGCAGATAGACTGGATTAGAAAGCACAATTCTACTATATGTTTACAAGAAACACATTTAAAGCAGAGTGATCCATATAAAGTAAAGGTAAAAGGTTGGAGCAGAATCTATTATGCTTCAGCTGAAGTTTAAAAAAAAAAAAAAAGCAGAGATAGAGATTTTGATCTCAGATCAAGCAAAAGCAAAAATACATCTAATTTAAAGAGGTAAGGAAGGAAACTACATTTTACTTAAAGGTATCATAGATTATGAAGTAATATTAATGCTAAATATATAGGCACCAAGTGATATAGCATCCAAATTCCTAGTGTAGAAATTAAGAGAGCTGCTAAAAGAATTAGACAGAAAAATTACAATATTGGGGGATCTCAATATTGCTCTCTCAAAACTAGATAAATAGAACAACAAAATAAATATGAAAAAAGTTAAGGAAGCAAATAGAATTTTAGAAAATTTAATTATGAAAGAACTTTAGAGAAAGTTGAAAGAAGGTAGAAAGGAATACACTTTTTCTCAGTGGTACATGGAACCTACACACACATAACCACACACACACACACACACACACACACACACACACATACACACACAAATTGACTGTATATTAAGGCAAAATCAAATGCAGAAAGGCAGAAATAGTAAATGTATTTTTTTGTGGTCATGATGAAATAAAAATTACATGTATTAAAGGGCCAGAGGAAAAAGACAAAAATTAATTGAAAACAAAATATTCTAATTCTAAAGAATAAGTTAAACAACACATCATAGACATAATCAATAATTTCATCCAAAAGAAACTGTATAAAATCTGCTTGGTCCACAAAGCCTAAAGTATTTATTATCTGGCCTTTTACAGAAAGTTTCCCAACTCCTGCTTTAAATGATAAGTTTTTATTTATGGTATTTTATAAAATAGATGCCTAAGTTGGGATCTTTAAAAACAAAAGAGATACACACGCTGACAAGATAATCAATCAACCAAAGTTATCAATTTTAATGCTAAAATTTTATAATAACCTTTAACAATGAACATATCATACATGTATTCACATATGAAAACATCAAGTGTATATTATATATATGCATAAGTGCATATATATATATATATATATATACATATATATATATATGTAAACCTGGGTACATTTGAATAAAAATTATGATTGCATTTGAAGATTAAGAACAAATTAAAATTGACTAAATATATAATTTAACTTATACCTTTTATTGCTTAAATATTTAATATCCAATTTCTTAATATTTTCACTAGAAGTACATGCTTTATGGTAACTGTTTTCTACAAGGTCTATAAACTAAGTGTCTAAGATGGAACTTGAGTGAAATGTTTATATATCCACAAACAGAAAATTTCTACTTAAGCATACTGGAATTGTCTAGATATTAATAATATCATCAATTCATATTAATAATATCAGGTTTCTAGACAATTATATAAGGTAGTCTACTTCATCCCACAAAAAGGAGGGAAAGCTTGTAAACTAAAATATATCATGATGTGCAGATAAATGTGGAGAAAATGAAAAGTTTAATTTATTGGTATATAAAATGAATCTATCAATATTTTATAAGTTAAAATATTTCTTAATATAAAATATGTTCTTTTTTGCAGCAATCACTTTTTTTTTACTTTACTTGGAACTAAATTGGCATGATAATTCAATTATTGATGACAAAACAGCATTTATCACAATGGATATAATTTCCATTTGACAAATAAATCATTACCAGTCTAGACCTCATTGAAGCCAATAGATTTCCAATGCAGTTTAAATTAGGCAGATCCCAAGTTATTCAGGGATGTTTATTTCCACTTCTCAGATAAATTTCTTAACTTTTTATGATGTGTGATTTGGGACTAAGGTACGTGAAATATTTTACTTTTTGAAATTTTGTAATTTCTATAATTTGAGAACAAATAGACTTTTCAGGGTATCAGTTAGTACATTTATTTAAGGTCATTGTCCTCCAATGGGAGTAAGACTTCTTAGAACAGAGAAAGTAAAAATTTCATAAAGCTATACATACATACATAAAAATATATAGTTTATTGATTTTATACTTTTTTTGTATGTATGAGTATGTTGTGTTTTATGTAAAATTTTCTTTTTGGTGCTCTTATTTTTGTATTATGCTGATTACAAGTATTTCATTTTGCAATGTCTGGGCTGGCTTTTGGAGGGCCTTGGGACCAGCCTTAGTCTCAGCAGAATAATCACCATGAGAATAGTCAGAAATAAAGTCCAAAGTCTTTATTGCCCCTTCACAATCTGTGTCTGTCATAGTTTGACCCAGTGTGACCCAGATTGCCAGTCTTACTTCTATCTGACTTCCTGTCCCTGGTTTTTATATACCCTATTACAATTACATCATTACAGCATACTGAATATGTGTGAACTAGAGAACTATTACATCACCATGCTAAGTGCTAAGTATATGTAAACTAGATAACCATTGTCTCATCAATTTCTCTTAGTCAACACCTTGTTTCATGTATACTGCTCTAGCGTTCTGGCTCTCTACATCTTTTGTTTTGTTTTTCACAGAAACCCTATGTTAAATGGTTTATAAAGGTATCGATATATACACTTAAGCAATTGTATTTATATATGTATAAACTCATCAGACATTTATATTTATTTTAGTATTTCAACAATGCTTTATTGTTAAGATAATCTCACTCTTGGCTCTTTCTCTCTCTCTCTCTCTCTCTCTCTCTCTCTCTCTCTCTCTCTCTCTCTCTCTCTCTCTCTCTCTCTCTTCTCTCTCTCTCTCTCGGTTTCTTTATATCCTTGTGCTTTCCTCTAACTTCAATAAACCTTTATCATACTGTAAAGGAACCAGGATCATCAACAACACAACTATGAAGTTGTATAATAGACATATTAATATAATAATATAATATAATATAGACATCTTTATGTCTGCTTTTTATAGCAATATTGTGATTTTTTTTCTTTTTTTTTTCTATCACACTTTGCTTTTTACTTCCATTTGACTAGTCTTATTATGTCCTTGAATAATCTTTGAATAATATCATTCCTCTACAAGTACCCACTGCAACAACTCAATTTTCTTTTGTATAATCCCCATCTATACTATTCAAAATGATAATTACACTAGAACGAATCATGAAACAATTGTCCATGCCTTGAAATCCATCACTGAACTATCAACTAATGAGAAATAGGAAAACTTGTTCCATCCAGTTTTATCTGATAAGGATCGTGGGTTTTCTTTCTCTGTCTAGGTAGTATTTGAATTCAAAAACTGAGTTCTAGAACTTATTTTCTTTTCTTTTTACTCTACTATTACTTGAGGTCTTCAAACAATGACTGGATGAAACTATTAGTTATTTTGTAGTAGAGATTCATTTTTTCCTATATGAAAAGATAAGGATATAAAATTTAAATTACCCATTCCAAGCTGCTTCTTTTACAGATGAAGTTTAGGGAGATTGAATGATTTTTCCAAGATCGCAAAGGTTGTATATATCATAGACAGAATTTAACTTTTTTGATGAATTTTCTTGTTTTTTTTTCTCTTTTTTATTAAATCTTTTTATTTTCCAAACATATGCATATAACATTTTCAACATTAACCCTTGCAAAACCTTGTGTTTCAAAAAATTTTCTCCCTCACTTATATGCATCCCTTCCCTTAGATGGCAAGTAATATAATATATATTAAACATATATCATTCTTCTATGCATATTTCCACAATTATCATGCTACACATACAAAAAAAATCAGATCACAAAAGAAAAAAATAAGAAAGAAAATAAAATGCATGCAGACAACAACAAAAACAGTGAAAATACTAATTTGTGATCCACACTCTCCACATTCCTCTCTGTGGGTGTAGATAGCTCTCTTTATTACAAGACCATTGGAACTGGCCTGAATCATATTGTTATTGCAAAGAGTCATATCCACCATACTGATCATTGTATAATCTTGCTGTTGCTGTGTGCATATTGCAGTTTTAGAATTGAACAATTCTATAATTCTGATTAGGTCATCCCACTTTAGATGAAAGGAACAAATGATGATTCCTATTCATTTCTGTGATAAAGGGAGAGATAGATGATACATATACATAGATGTAAAGATAAATACATTGAGAGAGAAAGAGTAAGAGATAAATAGATAAATAAATGGTATGAGATTAACATCCTTCTATTCATTCACTATGTAGTTAACCTTTCTCGGAATTAAGTTTCCATATCAAGGGTTCCCTTGATAATTCATCTTAATTTAATTTCACTGATATTAAATGTTGAGACAAGAGTTTAAATGACATTGTTTCCTGGGTCCTCTATATCTTATGTCATATTTATATGAACGCAGAACTAAGGAGAATGTAATGTTATTAAATGAAGTTGTCTTTCATTTGCCAAAGGAGAATGCAATTTATAATAGTTCAAACTTTAACACATCTAGTTGTGAACTATTCATATTTATTCCAATATTTAAAAAAGACTTCATTGTTTATGAAATCTCATTTCTCCTTGTATTTTTTTCCAAAACATTATTTTTTTCTCTTTTAAACATGGGTTAACTTGGAGTTTTGCTTTAAAAATAACTTTGCTTTTGTGATTTTAAGAGTGATCAGTCAGTAAAGTGAATCAGTTCCATATTTTTGAGACATTATCATGGGCCATTTTTATCTGTGTTCTTTTCAAGGAAAAAATGGCTTTTTGAGAAAGCACATTTCTTTATAGCTCTGGCAAAATTCTTCCCTACACCTTTTGCTCTCAACACTATTCATGCAAAGTAAGCCTTTTCTTTGCTTGTATTTTCCTCCAATCTCTTCTGGATACAGGAATTCCATTGCAAAAATATATTTTTTTTTCATTTAGGTAGGGAATATTTTCAGCTCTGATTCAGGGTCCTAGAAACCTACCTATATGGTCACATCTATCCTGTCCTCTCTTTTCTTTCTACAGAATTGACTTGTTTGGGGTTCTCAAGGTGAAAAACAAGTAGCATATGATTGGGGGGGGGAATCAAAATAAGTTAATGCTGGAATTTTGGATTTCCAAATCCATGATCTGATAATACTTTCTGATTGGGATAGTAACAGTTTAATGTCTTTTTTTTTAAATTTCTTTAATTTGTTTGTTTTGGAGGGGAGAGAGAAAGAAGCACAGAGGAAAGGTTTCAAAATGGTTACTGACATTTTATCATTATGCAGATTTCTAAAACAAACAAAACTCTTTTGTCCTTCTACTGTCTACTTTACATAAATGATTCCTGAGAATCCTGGTCTCTGTATTTATAAAAAATATGTTAGTTTTCAACTTCTAAAGGGAAAAAAAACTTTATCTTATACTGAAGAAACAAATGCATAATAGAATGAAAATATTGTATTTCATGAATATCCCAGAAAACATATCTTAACTCAGTGAAATTAATTGCTTAGATGCACACTTTTTCCCCCAAAAAAATTAGCATTATTGAAATGTCAAGTGTTTCTATTATAAAGCAGAATTCGTCTGTTTCTACTTAGAAAAAATCATCATATTTTGGGAGAGACATTATGTACTTGGACCAACTGTGATACTTTCTTCTATGCTGTGACTCAAGAGTGATATCGAAACGTAGACAGAAGTTCATTAAAAATTATAAGGCTAGGCTTTGGGCATTATGAATTGCTGGGAAGGAAAAAAATAGTTTGTTGATTCAAACGCAATCCATCATTTTTCCTACCCTCTCAAATTATACTTGATAATTATTTACTCTTTTATCAATGATTTTTTGCACCACTGAGCAAAAGCTCTAAGTAGACTAAATGAACTAGAAAGTAACAGGGAGTTAGAGATGAAGTCCAACCTGGGTCAGCAATTCTTAGAAGTCATTAGCATAAATGCATGTCAGATGGTCATACAAACAAACACACTTGGTGATTATTGCTCAGGACTTAATAGAGAAACATCCCAGCTTGTAGTCTCTCTTTCTCCAGGTGTGGCACTGTGGCATTGCGATTGGGGTTATGGTTATTGGAGGGGTAAATAATCCTGAGTTCATCAATCTTAGTAGCTAAATGGGAACATGAAAAGTTGTCCCTATTATTACCATATTATTCTTTATGGAGCCCTACTCTGCCCTAGAAGTAGTTCATTGCAATCAACTTGACCTCATGAGCATCAAAAGGGAAGAAGGATCTTTCCCTTGCTCTTGCTCTTGCAACATCCAGATTCTGTGCTAAAGTGAAATAATTAGTTGCTTCCATTTAAAGAATTGTTTAGTTTCCCTTTAATTTTAATTATTTAGTTTACAATTAAATAATTATTTAAGTTTAATAATTTAGTTTCCATATATATATATATAATTTAAGAAAGAGAAGGGAAAAATTCTTTGAATTCGCTAATAGAATAAAACAAGGATGCGATGGTGGTCAAGTAATCAATATAAGTAGCATACCACTCTCTCTTGATCGCTTTTCCAATTTATTCTTCTTTATGAGTTGTAGGTTCCCATAGGAAGGCTACAAGGGATCTACTGCAAGTTTTATAGATTATAATCCCCGACCAGTGAGCTTCTTCTATAGTCAGCCGATAGACACATGTAATTTAAAGCAAATACATTCATTAAAATGTATGTCAGGGTATGAACAAAAGCAACAAGAACATTCTCTTGCCATGTAAATCTGAACCACACTTTCCTACAAATATCTACAGTCTGTGAGTCTGGGGGAAGAGGAGCACAGAATTACAATACATATAATGGCTGTGAGGCTCTTTATATTCGTCCCCTTCATATCTTTCCAGTCTTCATGCATTTCCCTTCTCACCAATGACACTTCATTCTAGTAACAGTGTCCTCCTGGCTGTTTCAGAAACAAGGCATTCCATTTCCTGGCCCTTATGTATGCTTGGAATTCTCTCTTTCCTCATTTCTTACTCCTGACCTGTGTAACTTCCTTAAAGTTTCAAATAAAATTCCACCCTGGATGCAGATCAATCAAGGAAAGAAATTAAAGCTGGTGATTTTGCATAGCCCTCCTTCGCTTTAATCCAATTCACTTACATGTCATAGTATCATATCCTTGATAGCATGGTTCTCTTCAAGAATGAAGTGCAAATTATTACTATTACTATTACTACTACTACTACTACTACTACTACTACTAATAATAATAATAATAATAATAATAATAATAATAATAATAATAATAATAATAATATTACTACTACTACTACTCTTACTACTACTACTACTACTACTACTACTACTACTACTATTACTATTACTACTACTACCACTACTACTACTACTACTACTACTACTACTACTACTACTACTACTACTACTACTAATATTAGTACTATTACTACTACTCCTCTTACTACTAGTACTACTATTACTATTACTACTACTACCACTACGCTGCTGCTGCTGCTTCTCCACCATCACTACCACCACCACTATTGCAACAATTGCTACTACTTCTAAACTACTACCACAATATTCCACCTTCTATAAGATGTTTTTTCCCTCCTCTTTTAATGGTACTGCCTTTCCTGTTGATTATTTTATATTTGTCATGTTTATATATTTTGTATATATTGTCTGCATATTGTTATCCCATTAGATAAAGAATTCCTTAAAAATAAGAA
The DNA here is from genome assembly GCF_048593235.1 of Sminthopsis crassicaudata. NCBI lineage: Eukaryota > Metazoa > Chordata > Mammalia > Dasyuromorphia > Dasyuridae > Sminthopsis > Sminthopsis crassicaudata. The sequence goes on along the minus strand of NC_133620.1, from coordinate 1,874,124 downwards.
GTCTTTTTTTAACTTAAAATATTATTTAATGTATTAAAGTAAGATAATTTGCTTCAAGTATACCCCCTATACACACATAGTCTGTGACATCCTTTCTATGAGTATATGCATGAAAGTGATAAGTTACACCTCTCTTAATGCCAATATGGTAAACCCTGTAATATGGATGGAGTAGGAAACCAGATTATCTAAAAAGAAACAACCAGAACTGAATGAGAATTAGGGCAGATCAAAGGTTTTATGCCAATCTGGAGTGGTTTCATCTCCATGGGTAGCTGCTGGATTTCCAGCCTAGTTAGATAGGGATATCTAATCTGAAAAAATATAAAAACATAAAATATGTATCATTATATGCATTCACATACATGTGTGTCCATGTTTGTGTGTTAAGGGGAAATAGATTTCTCCATGAAGCCTTCATTACTTCTTTTTCTCTCAGTTAATAAGCTACTAGTATCCTTCCCTCCAAAACCACCTTGTCTATGTGTGTGTATATATGTATATAAATATGTACATATTAAATTGTGTATGTATATATATATAGGTATATGTATATATATATACATGTATATATATGCACATATATGCACATATACACATATATACACACATATATACATATACATATACATATACATATACATATATATATATATATACTTACACATATGTGTGTATACACATATCCTCATGGATAGAAAATGTTTTTCTGCCAAGGACCATTTGGAAATTTATGACATCATCCATGGACCATACCCAATTATCCACTAAAAGAACTCAAACAGGGCAAGATTGTTATCTCCTGCAGTTGCCTTGGCAGGGCCAGCCAAATAATTTTGCAAGCCTCATACAGCTTCAGGGAGATGTTCCCACCCCTGATATATACATATACATATGTGTGTGTGTGTGTGTGTGTGTGTGTGTGTGTGTGTGTGTAATACTTTGTCTCTTGTCTCTCCATATTTGTATTATATATATTATATAATACAGGTCAATTATATAGGTAAATTTAGCCATCTAGCTGTTTACACACCTATCTATCCATCTATCTATTTATCTATCTGTCTGTCTTTCTACCATCCTTCTCTCTATGTGTCTATCTATCTACACAAACATATTCACACACAGTTATATACATTTTATCTCCCCTAACAAAAATTAAGTTCCTTGAGGGCTGAGACATTTTTGTTACTTTTTTTAGAACACTTTGTATTAAGCACTTAACAAATACTTGTTGATTAATTGGCTAGAAACAATTCATATAAATTTTTGTTAATTTTTTTTATTTTTTTAAAGTTCATTTTATCTTTAAAAAAGCAGAGTGAGAAAAAAGATAAACAGAAAAGAAATACAAAGCAAAATAAAGTGAAACAAAAGAGATCATTGTCATGTGCCCAGCAGAACATCAGGGAGGATTCAAAATATATAACAACAAATTACTAGACCACAAAAGTATATATGTGTGTGTCTGTGTTTGTGTGTGTGTGTGTGTGTGTGTATAGGTGTATATATAGGTGTATATATATATATATATATATATATATATATACACACTCACTCGGCTACTAATATATATATATATATAATATATATATATACACCTATATACATATATATATAATAGTAGCCGAGTGAGTATATATATATATATATATATATATATATATATATATATATATACACCTATATATACATATATATATGTGTGTGTGTGTGTGCACGCATATATAGGTGTGTGTATATATATAGGTGTGTATATAGACGGGTGTCTATATATAGGTGTATGTATTTATATATATATATATATATATATATATTAGTAGCCAAGTGAGTATCCATCTTTTCTTTACTTTCTTGTAAATTATTGTTTCTCTGCTGTGTATATTATTTATTTTATTATTTTTTCTCCTTTTCCCCCTCTCCACTAGCCACATGCAAACTACACTTAAGAAAAAATATATTTATGTATGCATATGTAAATATTCACATACATGCACACACTCAGACCCACATACATACTACATACACTTGTCTTTCTTATCCCTGCTGAATCTTTAATTAAATTCTGCTCCATAATTTGTGTTACTATTAACTTCCCCCCCAGCCAAGGAGCCCTTCTTTGCCTTCTCTAATCCTTTATTTCCCTCTCTGTCCAGTCCTCCTTCCTTGTTTCTTTATAGATTTGGGAGGATGTTACACCCTTCGTGGTATATATGTAGTGTTGCCTATTGAACCCATTCCGGATGTGAATAAGTTTTCAGAACTACTAGCCCTCTTCCCTCTCTAATACTTCCGTATCTATTCTTCCTCTGCGCTTCATTTGTATAACCTGATTACTATTTTTTCCTTAATTCTGTCATTCTTTCTTTGAGCAACCCTATTGTTAAAGTGAATCTTAAACTATAATATACATTTTTCTATAAAAAGCAATAAATAATTTGTATATGTTTAAACAGTTTGTCCATTTCTTTCAAAATTTTCTCTTTGATCTGTGGGTTTCAAAATTTGGCAATAATATTCCTCTTATGTTTTCCAAAAGGATCCCTTTGAAGTGATGATCAGTGGATTTTTTTGATTTTTATTTTCCCCTCATATTCCATCAATCCAGGATAATTTTCTAGGATTATTTCCTTCATTATTCTGTCAAGGTTCCCTTTTTGGTCATGAGTTTCTGGCAGTCCAATTATTCTCATGTTTTCTCTATCTGTTCTCCAGATCTGTCATTTTTCTTTTGAGATCTTTCACATTCTGTTCTTTCTTCTCATTCTTTATAATCTGTATTGTTATTTCTTGACCTCTCATAGCTTCACTGGCTTTCCCTTGCCAAGCTAATTTTCAAAAAAATGATTTTCATCTTTGAGACACTATATTTCCTTATCTCCTTGGTTACTTTTTTCATAAACATCTTGTTTTTCTTGGATAGTTTTTATTTTACATTTTTAAAAATTTGGTCAATGTCTCTCATTTGATTTTTGAATTCTTTTCTAAATTCTCTCTGGGCAGGAGGCCATTTCACATTACTCTTTTTTTTTTTAAGTATCCTCTTCTGAAGATGAATTCTGGTCTAAAGTTGTATGCAGAGATGCCATTTCTGCCTCAAATCTTCAGGATTTTTTATCAGTCTATCTTCACCGTAAGTTTGTTCTATGTGGGGGAGATTGGGAGAACTTGAAATTTACCCACCTACTCTGCTTTCTTCCCAGAATTCTCTCTCTTCATATAAGATTTTTAAGCAGCTTACACAAGGGGAATGAAAAGTTATAGCACAATACTATAGGCAGTGGGTTCAGCACCCTTTTACAGAGTGCCTCTCTTTTAAACTTCACAACAATCCTCTGTGGCAGATAGAAATATTAACCCCATATTGTAGTTGAGGCAACTGAGGCAAATGACTTTGCCAGAGTCATACAACTAGAAACAAACTGTTCCAAACAAACATTGCTTTAAATTTCTGTAAGATCTCAGTTGTTTGAATTGCTATTCTTTTGATTACCCAAAGCATTATCAGTTCTCTCCAGATATAGCTGGTATAGGAAGAAGTGCAAATCCTATATGGATTTAGGAAAGGAGAAAGCTCATGGGCTGTCTCTGAAGAAAGCTTAAGGACATCTGGACATATTCCAGACAGGGGATACAGTGTTTAAAAAAAATAGATGGATGAGGGATGAGATTGTGCATGGAAAATGGAGCTAAGACAGTTTGGATAGAATAGAACATGTGTGAAGAATAATGTTTTGCAATCAGCCTAGAACTCAAACTTGGAGTTAAGTTTTTGAAAGGTAAATATACAAAGATTATGAATTGTTCCTAGAGACTATAGAGAGTCATTGAAGCTTCTTGAGCAAGACAGGTACTTATTGGGTTGTTCTTGAAGAATATCACTTAATATATTTACAAAAAGTAGGTCCAAAAGACTAACAGCCAAATGAAGGAAGACTAAAAGGGAAAATAAGCCTCTATAATAGTCCTGACGAAAAGTGCTAAGGGTCTGATTAGGGTGTTATGTTATAAGTAAAGTTAAAAGGCTATGTGCTAAACAGGAGAAATCTTCAAGTCTTGGCAACAGACTATATATTCAGAGTGAATAAGGTAAAGAAGAGTCAGGGTTGATATCTAGTTTTTAATCATAGGACACTGAAAAAAGTGTTGTCCTTGACAGAAAGAAAGATGTTTTAAGGAAAGAAAATTAACTGTTGTTTAAACTTTTTGGATTTAAGCTGTGTTGAGAATATTTCATTGAACACCTCCAACAGGCAGAGACAGGAGAGCTGGGAATGATCAGAATGGATATAATCATTGAATTGTTTTGCATTTGATGCTATGACTAACTTAAAGAATTGAGAAGGAAAAGGAAAGGGTTCAGGGCACCCATACATAGGAGTAGGACATTAATGATGATCCTGAAAATGCATTGAAGAGTGACAAAACAAATGGGAGAAAAAACAAAAGGAATATGTGTGTGTGTGTGTGTGTGTGTGTGTGTGTGTGTGTGTGTGTGTATAAGAAAATCTCAGGGATGAAAAAGACTATTTGGGAAGAGGAGGTTGTCAATAATGTTGAATACTGCCATGATATAAACAGAGAAAATTCATTAGATTTAGAAATGAGGCGATTGACTGGTGAGTTGGGATAAAGCAGCACCAGTCAAATTTGTGGTTTGAAGTCAGATTATAAGGTTTTGAAATTTGAATTGAGCATTAATAGCTAACAGAAATAACAGCTAACATTTACATAGCACTTTCTACTGTGTTAAGTGCTTGAAAATATTATCTCATTTAATACTTTTAATAAATCAAGATTCAGTGCTTAGTATTTTATTCTTCCAGTTGATGTTCAACATCTTCCTGGGACTCACTTTGCTGGCATGGCACTGGTAGACTATTCAAGTTTCATAGAAATACAACAATGATGTCAGCACAATGGCTCTTTAGATCTTCAGTTTGGTGGTCAGTCTAATACCTCTTCTCTCCCAAACTTTTTTTAAGACTCCCAAATACTGAGTTACCTCTGGCAACATGTATGTCAATCTCATTATCAATGTGGATGGGCTGGAAAGTATACTGTCATACTAATACAGTAGAATCAAAGCAGCAAAATTTACAAAATAATATAAATAAATTGAAAAAAAAGATATAAGCTGTTGATAGTAGAATTCCAGTCTTGGAGTGAGAAAGAACTGAAATAAAATCTGATATTAGAATCTAAATATAATGTTCCAATTGGTTTTCTGGAGGTCTCTGATCCAGCCTTCTTTTCAGCTGAGTAATCACCACGAGAATAACCAGAAATAAAGTCCAAATTTGTTATTGTCTCCTTTAGAGTCTAGTTCCTTGCCTGAGGGCTGGGTCACCTTTCTTGAGGTCTTGATTTCTGTGGGGGAGGAAGGAAATCACCACCACAGTCTCTGTCTTGAAGTCTATCTCAATCTGAGAGCTTGTGCTCTAGTCTCTAGCCACCACAAAGGTGGAGATGAAATGAATCTGGCTGAGATTGTCCCAGCTTAAATGAAGTATACTGAGTATAAACCAATCATTATATCACTAGGAAACCATTATTTATTGTAAGATTAAATCAATTTATTATAAGATTCAATTAATCATCGTTCTAAACTAGATAACCATTGTCTTATCAATTCCACTGACTTAACACCTTATAAGAATCCTTGTTTCAAGTACAGAGTTCCGGCCCATAACAGAATCTCTTAGTTGTGGTCTTGGGGAAGTCAATCAACATCTGGTTTGTCTTAGTTTTCATAGCCGTAAAATGGAGACAATAATATTTCACCTACTCCCCACCATTGTTGTGCAAAATACAGCATGCTGCCTGTAACATAATGAAACTATATTAATATTAGCTATTGTTGATATATTATCTGATAACGCCATGTTGATGATAAGGATGCTTAATGTTCCCATCTCAGACCTGATCAAATAGGTGATTAAAAAGAAAAATATATAATTGGATAAACTGTTAGGAAAAACAATTATTGAATAATAATTTAATGTAAAAAGAATTTTCAGTACCACATGGTACTTTTACAAAATTTGACTTTGTGCAAAGCCATCAATTAAATTTAAAAAAGAAGAGATAATAACAGGCCCTTAAAGACAAAATAAATACAGCTAATAATAACAAGAATGAAAGCAAATATATATTAATCTAAATAGAGAATAAATAATATTATCCTAATCTATGTGTGGTTCAAAGAATAAATTGCAGAAAAATATTAACTGTAGAAAATAATGTGAACAATAAGATAGTATGCTAAAATATTAATGAAGCAAAAGAAATTATGAAAAGTCCAGAGTAAGATGAAAAAGCATATGAATTGAGTCTGAGATTAGTAAAGAGAATTAATAAATCAATAATCGTATTGATTATTACAATGTAAACAGAAAGAAAAATCAAACAAAACTGAATGTTTCATAGCTATAGGGACTGAACTTGGCCCCATAAAAGAGCTGACACAAACTCATTACAGAATTGGAGTTCAGTGGATGTAGAATACTGCATATACAATCATTTTGTCTACCTTTTTCTCCCTGTCCAAAATCCTCCACAGCCTATTTGTTTAAGAGTACTTGTCACATAATTTTGCAGATATGTAAAAAATCCTTGAGGATTGGAAATTGTATTCTCTGCAAAGTGATGGTACATGAACAAATTTATTTCTAGTGAAAAGACATCAACATGTGACAGTATCACTTTTGTTTCAGCTATTTGTCCATACTGGAATTCAGATTTTGAGTGGTATCTCAAGATATTGTGTAAGATGATTTGGATTTAAGTCATTTAGTTGTTTGTCATTTAGTTGTTTGCTTATCAGCATTTTATGCTTCACATCAGCACTTAGAAGCCCATTTCCTATGGTGTTTCCACAGTGCAATAAACATGGTATACATTATCATTTCCTGGGGTTTCATCAAGCTTTATTTCAACAGTGGTTTACTAAGCTATTTACTAATCTCAACTTGCTTGAGGTTTTCAAGGGGAAATCAGAGTCTCTGTGTGTGAATCCTACTCATGGATAACTTTGCTTACGTGGGGGGTCCCACTGATTGATAGCATTATGTCTTAATTACACACACACACACACACACACACACACACACAAGTTTTAAGGATTTGAAAAAGTGAAGTTCTATTTTTATAGTATTTTCCCTGAAGTTACATGTTAGGATAATTTTTAGCATTCATCTTTCCAAGAATTTGAGTTTCAAGTTTTTCTCCCTCATAGTCTTCCTCCATTCTTCATAAAATTAAAGGCAATTTGATAAAGACTATACATGTATTCACATGTAAATGTAAATTAAATGTAAATCATATAGCCATATTATCACAGTTGTAAAAGAAGTAACATGAAAAAGAATAAGATAATTAAAAAAACTATTTGCATTCAGAAGTCATCAGTGTTTTATCTGAAAGTGGATATTTCTTTTTGTGAATCCTTTGTACTTGTCTTATAGCATAGTTTTCCTGAGAAGAGATGAGTTTTTCATGATTGATCATCACACAGGGTTGCTGATACTGTGAACAGTATTTTACTGGTTCTGCTTATTTCACTTTGCATCAATTCATACAAGTGCTTCCAGTTTTTTTCTGAAATCTGCCTGTTGATCATTTCTTAGTCATAGTTCACTTTCCTTTTTTTTTTTTTTTTTTTTTTTTCAGGCTGAGATGTTTAAAATCTTTTGTATGTTCTCTCAATTTGATTATGTTATTTTTTTGTAGATAATCCTCTAATTCTTTTGTTTTCAGATTTTTCTTTCATAAAATTGCATATAGCAAGCAGTATTTTTTCTTTTCTTTTACAAAGTGAAAAACCATGTGAAACATTGCTTTTGTTGGCATATTGACACCCTAGCTATGTAGAGAGAATGGTCACCAGTTCAGGTCTTTGACCTAAGATATCATTAATTGATCACAATATGGATAATCACAATTTATTTTGGCATTTACTAATTAATGAACATTTAATCAGGTATCAAAAAAAAGCAAACAAATAAACAAAAAAATAACAAAAAAGTGCTGATGTGAATAGGTTATTGTTATTTTTACCTTTTTAGGCAAAGTTGTAGGAATGTTATGTATGGGTAATATATTGATTTTGATCCCATATATGTATATATATACATATATGGGATCAATATATATATATATATATATATATATATATATATATATATATATATACACACCAAAGAAAAGCTTTTAAAGAGATTTGTTCTATCAATATACATTTATAAAGAAAAAAAGTTTCATATGCATTTGGAAAATTTTGACAGAGGATGCCTGATCTGTAGAATAAATGGAGGTTCTCAGATATCTTTGTCAACTTGTGGAAACATATTTCATTTGGGTGGAAAAAACTAATTTTATAATTAATATGATATAATATATATATATATATATAATATAATGAAAAAAATATTTTATTTTTTAAAAAGTTAGAGAAACATGAATATAAAGCAAGTTTTATATGCACTAAAAAGATGGAAAATTTTTTTAAAGTATTCAGAGTGCAAAGTAGTAGGGAAACAATGTAATTTAGATAAATAAATAAAATAGAAAACACAGATATAGCTGTTTTCTGTCTGAAGAGAATGAGTCATTTTAAGGTGAGTCATTTTAAAAATCATGTGGAGATTTAGGTATGTTTAAAAAGTACTACCAATTTGATAGGGGAAATTTGGGCTTTTGAGATTTTTTTTTTCAAAGTCAAAGGGAAATCAGAAGTCTCTTAAGCTAGAACACAGCTTATATTTCAAAGATTCTTAAGATTTTTCTCATATTATCAAAGGGAGATGAAAGCATAGGGACTTGGTATGTGAAATTGAGAACTGAAGACACAGTAGGAGGTATGGGGATGTAAAATTGAAAACCATGGAAGTTAAAAGCACTCAGGAATTAGAAGATTTCAACTGAAAGATTCTTAACTGGTGAGAGAGAAATTTGATTTTCTATAGCAAGAATTTCTGTGGCCAAAAGTTATTGCCACCAAGAATGGCAAAGAGATAAATCATCTCATAAAGTCTTGTTCTTCCTTCCCACCTTCCTCTTAAGAATAGCTGATGCATTTTGCAGGTCATTTTAACATTATTATCAGTTAACTTAAAGGGTCAAGCTGAATTATAGTCATGTAAAATCTCTTCTGATTAGACAAAACAGTGTCTGGATGAATGAAAAACTGGGTAGACCATTGTGTAGAGCCCAGAAGTAGAAAATTTGATGAGCTTTGCAATTCTCTAGTTTAAAAATAACTGCTATTCTTATTAAGAACACATTAAGGGGCAGCTAGGAGGTGCAGTGAATAGAGCACCAGCCCTGAAAAAAAAAAAAAAAAAAAAAAAAAAACAAAACATTAAATGTCCTTTTTAAAGGTGGCAATTGAAAGAACTTGAAAAGTCTATATTTGATTAGAGATGGGGTATATAGGATATATAAATACACACACATATTTATGCATGCATATAAATACATATATAGGTATAGTTGTAAATATATTTCTCTTACTGTAAAATCAGGCATTTCAACTTCCAAATGTTGCAGAGAACCAGTTTTGTATATGTTTGTGATTGTTGTCTTTTGCTCTCGGAGCACCAAAATGGCATCATGATGAGAATTAAATTATATTGTGACCGAATATAGCTGTTCTGACCAATCAAAGCTTAGAATGTTCTACTACAGATTGGACACAGAGAGTTCACAGGAAGATTTGGGATAGATTCTCTAAATTTGCCCATTTCACATTTTTGTGGGCTCATAGAGTACAGTACCTTCTTTGATGCAGATATGCCATTCTGAGTAGTCCTTTGCCATCATATCCGGTTTCCTGTCATCAATTCCAAAATTTGTCAGAGATCTTGAGATTGTTTTTACAGTCCTTCTTCTGACCATCCTGTGAGCATTATATATGTGTATGTATGCATGGTGTGTGTGTGGGGGGGGCATATATATAATTCATGAATTGTTTTAATATATAAGTATATATATATATATTATTCCTTTTGACTTATTAAGTTATTGCATTGGAATCTAAATATACCATTATTTGAATAGATAGTAGTATAGATGGAGATGCATTTGGAGGGGGCTCAAGACTTAAAGGGGTGACTATATGTCAGGCATCCTCCACTTCCCTTCAATAGGGCTCTCCCATGGCCCCGATAGAGTTTGAATGTATCCATATGGTTGTGGTCTCTTTCTGGGAATTTTTTCTGGTCAGGATGATGTCAGTTTGGAATGACCCAGTCAAACTCCAGGAAAACATCTCACATAAGTGAGTAAACAGTGTCAGGAGTCTCCAGACTGCAGGTTTACATGTATTCAGATGAGTACTCCAGTTATTCCTATCATCTTTCCTATCATAAACTTGATGTGACTGAGTTTATGTAAAAACTGGCCATTTTCCCTTTAGATCAAGTAGGACAGGGGCTAGTATAACAGGGGAAGTATTGATATTTTGTTCTTGCTATATGTTTGAAGAAATAGTCCTTTGCAAAAACTAACTAATGGTGGAATTCTCATTTCTGGCAGTTCTAAGTGAAGAACACAGGTAGCTGGTGCATGAAGTGAGAGAACAGAAATCCTCTATCCTCTCAGAATATCTCTCCAACATTAAAGTGGAAATAGAGCCTGCCTACCTCTGAGAGAATGAGGGCAGGATAAGCACTACATTAATAAATGCTTCTTCAATTGAATTATGAGTCAAGTGTGATGTAACATCTCGAATAATGTAATCATAGGCTGTATTATTGTAGGAGAGGAAAATCACCCAGGACTAGAAAGGCAATAGTTTCATTACTTTCTGAACTATTCAGATTATATCTATAGTAAGTCGTGAGCATCACTGTTTGGAAAGGGCTTTTAAAAACTGGAGAACATTTATTGAATGGCAAGCAAGATGGTGAAAAAATGGACAGAAAATTTCATTTAACAAGATATGCAGCTGCAACCTATAAAAAAAGTCTCAACTCTCTCTATAAGCATCCACTGCACAAAGTAGAAGATTGGACTAGAATTTTACATTCTCTCTCATGGGCTAGAAAAAAAAAAAAAAAAGAGAGTGATTCTCTGGAGATTTGGACAGAAGGTAAGAAGAGTGAAGGTAATAAGCAGTTATAAAACACCTAATAAGTTTATGCCAGGCAATGTGCTTAATACTTTTGCAAATATTTTATTATTTGATTCTTACAATAGCTCCATGAGGTAAATGATATTATTATCCGTTATTACGGTCGAAGAAACTGAGGCAATTAATAATTAAATGACTTGGAAAATATCACATAACTAAAAATGTCTAAAGGGAGATTTGACCAGGTCTTTGTATGTCCAGGTCTATTGCACTATCCACTACATTACTAACTGTCTCTAGAGACCGGAGGATGAGAAAGGTTTGCATTAGACATCTGGAGATTTCTTTTTAAAGTCTGCTACAAATTTCACTATTTTTTTTCCTTTCCATCTGTCCAATTTATCAATTATTTCTCTGATTCAGACTCTTATTACTAAAACCATTGAATCAATACCATAATGACTGTGCCTTGAGCACATTTGGGGAAAAACTCAAGCCTAACTTTGATTTATGCATTGCCTCGGATCATTGTTCTCTCCCCACATCTTTTATGTCAGGTGGTGCTGGAAGGGGCTCATTTATTCTCAATATCTCTAAAGTGTCGCTTCAGTGAGGGCTGGATTTTTAGAAAAATAGTCAAATAGATCAAGTTTATCTTTAGCACCGTTCCCTCACGCACTTTGAGGAGCCCTTTCTTTCAGTTCAACTTATTCATGGAACACTTCACTTTGTAGAAGAACTAGGGAGCATTTAAAGGATGGGCACACAGGGTTCTAAGTGTTCTAAGTGTGACTCTTCCTTGGTGGCAAAAAAATAACAAAGCAAAAACAAACAAACAAACAAAAAATACTGGATGCACCAAGGGAGATGCAGGAGCCTGGACTAGAGGGCTTAGTTCTGCCGTGCTTTACTACAGTCAGAAAACAACTGGATCAAAACAGTTTCCATAAGAGAGAGGAGAGAATTCAGAGGTACAAATTATTACAGAATATTTGTTCTATACAAGCAACTGCCAACAACACAAGCAACTGTGTTAAGCAATTGCCAAGTTTCTTTGTTAACTTTTCAATAAATTGTGATTGCCTCACTTCATACCCAAATGGAAGCTGAATTAAGAGGGGGCTGTCACTGGAACTGCCTCAAACAGCCTCTTCTGCAGTATATCTACAGCATTTCACCAGGCCTTTCCTTTGACTATATTAAATGCTATGTTTTGTCATTCCTAATGATATACGTGGCATGTCTCCAACATTAGTTAGGAAGTTCTTTTCGCACCGGGACTTTATTTTTTTTTCATCTTCATATCTTTTTTTTTTTTTGGTTGTTATTCATTCATTCAGTCATGTCCAACTCTTCACAAAATGATAGACCAAAGCACACTGTGCCCTTCCATTCTATACAATCTCCAAACATCTGTCAAGCTCATGTTCATTGATTCCATGACACTATCAATCCATCTTATCTCTTCTCTCCGCTTTTCCTCTTACCTTAAATCTTCCCCCAAATCAGGGTCTTTTCAAAGAAGAGGCCCACCTTCTCTTTCTCAGACTAGAGCATTTAAGCTTCAGCTTCAGTATTTGACCTTCCAGTATAGTCTGAATTAAGTTCTTTACATACAGACTGATTTTTATCTCTTTGCTGTCTAGGGGAATCTCAAAAGTCTTCAGCACCAAAATTTGAAAGTGATTTTTTTTTTTTAAGCTAACACAATGTTTTGAATTTAATAGTTGTTGTGAGCATTGCTTTTTTGTTTATTTGTTTGTTTGTTTGCTTGTTCTGTTTTGTTTCTCTTCCCAGATTATTTTTACCTTCCGAATACAATTCTTCCTTTGCAACAATAACAACAACAAAATTCTGTTCTGCACATAGATATTATATACTATAAGATATTTAATATGTATGGGAATGCCCACCCTCCAGGGGAGGGGGTGGAAGGAAGGAGGGGAAAAACTCACAACAGAAGGGAGTACAAGGGATAATGGTAAAAAAAAATAAAATAAAATAAAATAAAATAAAATAAAAAAAAAAATTACCTATGCATATGTACTGCTGAAGAAAATGTTATAGTTATAAAAATAAATAAATAAATAAATAAATGAATAATGAATAAATAAATTAATTAATTAATTAATGGATTCTCCTTAATTGAAAAAAAAAAGAATTTAATAGTTGTTTCTTTCATGTTTGTGGAATTTAATTTAATGTAAATTGTAAAGGACTAGAACTGAGCAGATGTACTTGACCTAGATGCAAGGTAATCCAGCACTTAGGGCTAATTACCAATTGGACAATTCTCTGTTAACATGTTTGGAGGATGACCCTACTCAACTCTAAGCTGGCTGGATCTGTGGGTGTGGTGAGAGAAGGGAGGAGAGATCAGAGGGTAGAGCTGGAGAAGGAGGATCATTCTTTGTCAGTGGAGAGGGGGAAAGGAGGTGTGGAGATTCCTAAATCTAATCCCCTGAAGGCAACCCCAAAAGACCCAGAATAAAGACTTTTGCTTATCCTGACTCAGGCTGATTCTAAGATATCCAGAGTCTCAACAGTAAATGAATTATCCTTTGTCACAGGGTCCCCAATTTTATTCCTATGCTCTAGAGAATTTTTTATATTTTTATTGACTTCAGTATGAGAATCCTGTCCCATTTCCTATTCCCAAAATTCCATTTAGTCTGTAACAGAAATTACCCCTTCCAGTTTACCACTTTACCATGAGTAAGGGTTCTCCACTTTCTGACTGCCAAATTTCCATAGCTTCAGATGCCTAAACATGCAGGACTATATAGTTCATGACTCTAAAGTTGTTGTCAATAGCAAGCTATTCTCATGGCAAAATTTCAGCATCATTCAAATTATTAGTGTTAGCTGTTTCCAAGATCTCAAGTTGCCTGCAGCATATGGATTGGCACTCAAGATTTCCTCAGGGACACAACAGATGCAAAAGGAAAACTACCCAGGGATACCTGCATGGTGTACACAGAATTAAATGTGGTCTGAGCAGGAAAGAGTTCTCCAAGACTAACACTTTTTTTTTCTTTCGTGACCTTATGGGTCTCTTATTGAATCTTCAAATTAAATTAATTTTCTTTACTCTCTTGCCAAATTCCTGAGCTCAATATATCAGAATTCTGTTAATAACTGGATTTTTTATTCATGCATTTCCTTTCAACCAAAATAAATAAATAAATAATAAGAAGAAAACAAATGGGTAATAGGGACTTGTTTTTAAAGGATTTTTTTTCAGCACATTCTGGGATGAATACAGATCTGATCTAGTCTACAAAATTTTCTTTATCTGCATCCGTACATGTGCAGATGTATGATGCCAAGGCCCTAAGAGATTATTCCACAAATAAATATTTAATGGTGTTCACTACATAGTAAAAATAAGAACAAAAATAACTGATACATGGAGAGAACTTTAAATTTTGCCTGGTGAACTTATGCTAACCTCCTAACTATACTGTGAGAAAAGTTCTGCAGATATCATTCTCCTGAATTTACAGAATAGAAAACTAAATGTTTGAGAAATGAAGACACTTGGTCTAAGTCAAATAATTCTTGTTGTCCTTCGGTTTTGAAGACTACCATAATATACTCAGTTTTGAAGATTAAAGCAACATAATATACTCAGTTTTGAAGACTACCAAAATGACATCAGTAGAGTGAAGACTCAAGTTACAGTGTGACTAACTATGTCTGATTGGACCTATATGAGCTTGGGATACTTTGCCACAGGTTGAACACAAATAGTTCATATGAATATTTGGGGTAGTTTCTCAATTTTTTTGGGGGGGTTTCTTTGGCCTAATCCAATTCAGCTTTGTTTATAGAGCACAACACCTTTGGTCCTGTGCCAATGCCTCCCCTGTCAGATATCATTTCTAAAGTTTTTAAGAGAGATCTTGAGAGTGTCCTTGCATTGCCTTTTTCTGATCATCTTATGAGCACTTGCCCTGTGTGAGTTCTCCATAAAATAGTCTTTTGGGCAAGTGTACATTTGACATTCAAACAACGTGGTCAGACCAACAGAGTTGTACTCTCTTTAATAGAACTGGAAAGCTTGGCAGTTTAGCTCAAGAAAGGACCTCGGTGTCTGGCACCTTATCCATCCAGATGATCTTTAAAATCTTCCCAAGACAATTCATATGGAAGCGCTTCCATTTCCTGACATGGCACTGGTAGACTGCCCAGGTTTCACAAGCATGCAACGATGAAGTTAGAACAATGGCTCCACAGCCCTTCACTTTGCTGGTCAGTCTAATAGCTCTCCTCTCCCACACTTTCCTTTGGAGCCTCCCAAAGACTGATCTAGCTCTGGAAATGTGTGTCAATCTCATTACCAATTTATTCACCCCTGGAAAGTATATTAGCAAGATAAATGAACTTATCCATAATGTTCAAAACATCACCATTTACTGTAATTGATAGTTCCACATATGGATGGTGTGGTGCTGCCTGATGGAGGATCTGTTTAGGAATTAGGACCTAGTTCATGTTCTTAGATTCAAGAAAGTGAACGCTTAGTGAACTTGCTTCAGTAATTCCGTTTCTACTAGTGGCCCAAACTATTAGTGATGGCTCTTTAGAAGATAAACCTGAGAATAAAGTGATGTATAGAACTCAGGACTTAGAAATTGTGTGCAACTGAAGCTAGCACCAGACAGAAAAAGAACACCCAAGTCACTAGTTCCAAGAAAAAACTGGTTAAATCTTCTGGGCATGTGTTCAGGTCCTGCGGCATTTAGAAACACTCAAGTCTACAGCCAAACTCAGAAGAGAATATTTCTAGAGTCCAGCAAAAGTCATCAACAATGCCTTTCTGTCTCTGTGAGAAGGGGACCAAATGAAGCAAAAGCATGAGTCAGTCTCTATAGTTTTGTCTTTCTTTCTTTCTCCTTTACCCTGTCAACCAATTCCTACCTTCTGTGGCACACAATCATATGGAGAGAGAGAGAGAGAGAGAGAGAGAGAGAGAGAGAGAGAGAGAGAGAGACAGACAGACAGACAGACAGACAGACAGAAACGGAGACATGGAAAGAGAGAGAGAAAGAGAGAGAGAGAGAGAGAGAGAGAGAGAGAGAGAGAGAGAGAGAGAGAGAGAGACAGACAGACAGACAGACAGACAGAAACGGAGACATGGAAAGAGAGAGAGAAAGAGAGAGAGAGAGAGAGAGAGAGAGAGAGAGAGAGAGAGAGAGAGAGAGAGAGAAAGAGAGAGAGACAGAGAGAGACAGAGAGAGAGAGAGAGAGAGAGAAAGAGGAGAGAGAGAGAGAGAGAGAGAGAGAGAGAGAGAGACAGACAGACAGACAGACAGACAGACAGACAGAAACGGAGACATGGAAAGAGAGAGAGAAAGAGAGAGAGAGAGAGAGAGAGAGAGAGAGAGAGAGAAAGAGAGAGAGACAGAGAGAGACAGAGAGAGAGAGAGAGAGAGAGAGGAGAGAGAGAGAGAGAAGAGAGAGAGAGAGAGACAGAGAGAGAAAGAGAGAGAGAGAGAGAGAGAGAGAGAGAGAGAGAGAGAGAGAGAAGAGAGAGAGGAGAGAGAGAGAAAGAGAGAGAGACAGAGAGAGAAAGAGAGAGAGAGAGAGAGAGAGAGAGAGACAGAGAGAGAAAGAGAGAGAGAGAGAGAGAGAGAGAGAGAGAGAGAGAGAGAGAGAGAGAGAGAGAGAGAGAGAGAGAGGAGTATTAAAGGAAGCATAAGCTCTACCAATTACTGTTTTAGATTCCCCAGAAAATGTCCTGACAATAACCAGGTGAACATTTGAATCTGAAATCCAGATATCAGAGGTGAAACCATTTCTCTATAAAAGCAGAGAACCAGGGATCTGAATTTGGAGGTATTATTCTTGTCTTCTATGAATTATGCCACACACAGGCTCAATGCTTTGAAGTGCCCTGACTCCAGACTTCTTAAGGTCTTGGTGGCATGCAAAGATTTTTTTTAATATCTCAGTTATATACCTGAATCCACTAAGTGTGATTTACTTCTTTCCTTTTTTCTCTCCAATATGAACACTGATTTCCCAGAGAATCACTCATTTGGAAAGGTTTTGCTGCTGAATGTAGAAATTGAAATGATTAAGAGAATTGATCTATTCACCTTTCTACCTTAAAGGAGGGGAAATCTTATGAACCTAGAATAATAGTTGCAATTCAGTTACTTTTCACTGAAAAACTTTAAGAGAAAGCTACAGAAGCTAGAAACTGGAAGTTGAATGGATGCCCATCCATTGGAGAACGGTTGGGTAAATTATGGTATATGAAGGTTATGGAATATTATTGCTCTGTAAGAAATGACCAGCAGGAGGAATACAGAGAGGCCTGGAGAGACTTACATCAACTGATGCTAAGTGAAATGAGCAGAACCAGAAGATCACTATACACTTCAACAACAATACTGTATGAGGATGTATCCTGATGGAAGTGGAAATCTTCAACATAAAGAAAATCCAACTCACTTCCAGCTGATCAATGATGGACAGAAACAACTACACCCAGAGAAGGAACACTGGGAAGTGAATGTAAATTGTTAGCACTACTGTCTATCTACCCAGGTTACTTATACCTTCGGAATCTAATACTTAATGTGCAACAAGAAAATGGTATTTACAAACATATATTGTATCTAGGTTATATTGTAACACATGTAAAATGTATGGGATTGCCTGCCATCGGGGGGAGGGAGTGGAGGGAGGGAGGGGATAATTTGGAAACATGAATACAAGGGATAATATTATAAAAAAAAATTACTCATGCATATATACTGTGGGGAAAAATTCTAAATAAAAAAGAAAAGAAAAAAAAGAGAAAGCTACAGATCTGTTTACTTGATTTTTAAACTTATCTTTTTTTTTTAATTTACAAATTTGTCCTTAATATTTATATTTGAAACTTTGAATTCCAAATTCCATCCCTCCCCTATCCCAATCTGAGATGATATGATATAATATTATATGTATGTAATTACGTAAAACATTTCCACATTAGTCATTTTGTACAAGAAGATGAAAGTTTTTAAAAAGTGAATGATAGTATGCTTCAATCTATATTCAATCAATATCTATTCTTTCTTTCTAAGCAGATAGTATGCTTTGTCATTAATCTTTTGGAATCATCTTAGATGACTATTTCTGACAAATGTCATTCCCAATTCTTCATTGAAAAACATTGTTGTTGTTATGTACCATGGTCTGGTTCCGTTCACTTCACTACATTACTCATTATACTACACTTCACTAATTCCAGGTTTTTCTGAAACCATTTTGCTTGTCATTCCATTACAATCGTATATTTGATAATTGATGGCCATCCCCTTGATTTTCAATTCTTAACTCTTTTTAAGCACTGCTGTAAATATTTTTTGTACAAATAAGTACTTTTCTTTTTTTTGGGATATAGAACTAGCAATGTTACTGTTGGATCAAAGGGTATACACAATTGTATAATCCTGTAGACGTAGTTTGAAATTGCTGTCCAGAATGGTTGGATGAGTTCCCAATTTTCTCACACACCTTCTAATAGCTAACATTTCCCCCTTTTGTCATATTATCCATTATGACAATTATGAAAAGACATCTCAACATTGTTTTAATTTGCATTTACCTCATCAATAGTGATTTAGGGAATTGTTTTCATATTACCATAGATGACTAATTTATCTGTCTGAAAAATGCATGTTTATATATTTTGACCATTTATAAATTGGGAAATGATTTGCATTTTTTTTCTTATAAATTTGATTTAGTTCTCTACATATTTAAGAGATGAGGTCTTTATCAGAAATATTTGTTGCAAATTTCCCCTCCCCGGTTTTTTCTTTTAAATTTTTGTGGCATTGGTTTTGTTTGTGCAAAAGCTTTTTAATTGTGCATATCAAAATTATCTATCTTGTATAATGCTCTCTACAACGTCTTTGGTCCTAAATTCTTCACTTACCCACAAATATTACAGATAAATGGCTCCATAGTATCTTAACTTGCTTATGGTATGAACCTTTTTTATTTTCTTTTGAAATGGGTTATGAGTTATTTTTATCTAAATCTCCTTTTTGCCATACTATTGTCCAGTTTTACCATCAGTTTTTCATCAAATTCTGTTTTATCCCAAAAGCTTGAAACTTTGGGTTTATTATATACTAGGTTACTATGTTCACTTACTATAACGTAATTTATACCTAATCTACTTCATTGATTCAGCATATTCTTTAGTCCCACATTGTTTTTGATAATTACTTCTTTCTAATGTGGTTTAAAATTTGGCACACCTCAAACATCATTCCCCCCCTCATTTTTTATTGATTTTTTTGATATCTTTGAGTATTTCTTCTTCCAGATAAATTTTATTACATTTTTTTTTCTAGCTTTATAAAATATGTCTGGTAATTTGATAGGTATGACAATGAATAAATAGATTGACTTAGGTAGAAATATTGTCTTTATTATATTGAATTTTTTATTCATATGCAATTAATAAATTCTTTATTCTTTATATTCTTGTTATTCTTTATATATGATTTTATATTCTTTAATTGTTCTTTAAATGTTTAATACACTTCTTTCTGAATCCATTTGATCCTGGGGATTTGTTCTAAGGTAGTTATTTGATGACTTCTTCAGTTTCTTTTTTTTTTTTGTGACACTGGATTATTTAAGTATTTTGTTTCTTCTTCTGTTAATCTGTGTAATTTATAGTTTTCTAGGTATTCATATATTTCATTTGCATTGTGAATTATATTGGCACATAATTAGGCAAAATAGCTCCTATTCATTATCTTAATTTTTTCTTCATTAGTGTTGAATTCATTTTTTAAATGTTTTTATAAAACTCCTTGGTTTTGTTTCTTCTTTCTTTTATAAAGAATCAAATTAACCAATGGTTTATCTATTTATTTGTTTGTTTTTCATAAAATGGCTTCTAGTTTTATTTATTAATTCAATGGTTTTCTTACTTTGAATTTTCTTAATCTTATTTGATTTTCAGTATTTATAATTTAATGTTTAATTGAGGATTTACACATTTTTTCTAATTTCTTAGTTGTATTCCCCTATCCATTATTCTTTTTTTTCACCTCTCTTTTGTTCATGTAAGCAATTAGAGATATAAATATTCCACAAAGTACCACTTTGCTTGCTTATCATAAAGTTTGAGTTTTTGTCTTATTTTCTTTAATGAAATTACAAGTTGTTTCTATGATTTGCTCTTTTAACACTTTTTTACTAGATTGTTTAATTTCCATTTAATAATCTCTCCATTGTGAATTTCTGAATGTAATTTTTATTGCATTGTGATCTAAAAATGATGCATTTATTATTTCTGCTTTTATGTTTTTGGTTTTGTGGTTTTAATATCTTTGTACATTTTCAAATTTTGTGTAGGTGCCATATACTGCTGGGAAAAAAGTATATTCCTTTCCATTCTCATTCAATTTTCTCCAGACATCTATCATCTCTAAATTTTCCAGAATTTTATTTACCTCCTTAATTGTTTTTGTTAGATTTGTCAAATTCTGAAAAGGAAATTGAAGTTCCCCATGTGTATAGTTTTATAATTAATCTCTTCCTTTAACTCATTCGACTTATCATTCACAGATTCAGCTTCTATACCATTTAGTTCATATATGTTTAGATTGATATGACTTCATTGACTTTGGTAACTTTCAGCAAAAGTTTCCTTCTTTTCTTTGTCAGAGATTATGTTTGCTATCTCTCATTTCTTTGCTTCAGCTGAAACTTAATAGATTCTATTCCTGTTTCTTTACTCTGGTTGTATCTTTCCATAAACAACATATTGTAGCATTCTGATTTTTACTCCATTCTACTATCCACTTCTATTTTATAAAGATCTTCATCCATTCACATTTATAATTATGATAATTGTTTATTTGTGTCTAAGCAATTTTTTTCTTGTTTATCCATGTCTCTCTTACCTCTTACCCTTTCCCTACTCACAATTGCTTTACTTCTAAACACCAAATCCCCCAATATATCCTCCCTTTTATCAGTCCCTGTAACTTTAAAATCCACATCCCTTTTTGCTTTTTTCATAGTATAAGATAGATTTCCATCTCTAATTAAATGTGTACATTATTCCCAGACAATTTTTATTAGAATAAGGTTTAAATTTTGCCACCCATCTTCCCCTCCATTAAAATATATTTTAATGCCTCTTTTATGTGCATAATATACCCCATTTAATCTCCTGTAGAGGGCCCAAAGATAGTGGGGGGACTCTTTGTAATGTATACTTGAAGCAAGGATACTTACAGCAGGGTGTTTACTCAGTGTGACTGATGGAATAACGGTTCTCTAGGTTACATAGACTTAGTGTGATATAATGATGCAATTACTCTAGTTGGCATATACTTAGTGTGATGTAATGATGTAATCAAACTGAGGTATTTAAGGGCTGAGAGGACTGGAGAAGAGAGCTTGTGCTCGATCTCAAACTCAGACTCATACTCAGATGAGGACTGAGACAGGGGAGACACGGAAGACAGAGACAGAAAGAAAGATCCTCCCGGTAGGTCTCTTCCCTTCATCACTCCTCTGCCTAAGACCCAGGCTGGTCCAGAGATCCTCCAGAAAACTAGCCCGGGCATTACAATCTCCAACATTCCTCATGTTTCCAGGGCAATTTTCTCACCTCTTTTTTTTGTGGTATCATCCTATAAAAAATCACCTTAAACTATACCTCTGTCTATGTTTATTGCTTCTAATTGCTGTTATTGTGATAAATTTGTGAAAACTTCTTTAAAGAAAATACTTACACCAAAATATTTGTAGCAGCCCTCTTTGTAGTGGCAAGAAACTGGAAACTGAGCCCATCAAATGGCTGAATAAGTTATGGAACATAAATGTTATGGAATATTATTTCTCTATAAGAAATGATCAGCAGGATGATTTCAGGGAGGCCTGGAGAGACTTAAATGAACTGATGCTAAGTAAGATCACTGTACACAACAATAGTAAGATTATTCGATTATCAACTATGATGGATGCGGCTCTTCTCAACAGGAAGATGATCCAGGCCAGTTCCAGTGATCTTATGATGAACAGAGCCATCGACATCCTGAGAGAGGACTGTGAGAACCGAGTGTGGACCACAGTTTTTGCTGATGTTTGCTTACTTTTTTTTTTTTCTGATTTTTTTTTCCTTTTAGATCTGACTTTTTTTGTGCAGCAAAAATAATTGAGGAAATATGTATAGAAAAATTGCATATGTTTAACATATATTGTATTACTTGCAGTCTAGGAGAGGGGATGGGGAGAAGGGAGGTGAAATTTTGGAACAAAAGATTTGGAAAGAGTAAATATTGAAAATGATCTATGCGTAAGGTTTTTTAAATAAAATGCTTTAATAAACAACAAAATACCTGCATTAGAGGTGGGGCCTTGCTGCTCTTTTGTGACAGGTCCTAAGGGTGGGGAGATCTTGCTATTGACTAGCCCTGGGGTAGGGCTTCACTACTGCTAAGCAATAAATAAGGTCAAGGCCTTCCTGTTAACTTGTGCTGGGGGGAATGAGATCACTGTGGTTGGGCCTTTTTGAGGCACACTGGCTGCTCCCTTGCCTTCAGGGCTGCTGGTTTGCTGGAGATCAGGGTATCTCTGGCAGAGTTTACCAGTTATGAAATTTTGTTCCCCTCCCACCCCACTGTGAAAGTCTTTTCATGATATGCTAGGAAGCTATTTTCCTGCTCCTTGATTGATTCTGAAATGGTTTCCCAGTTGTTTAAAGGATAATTTGGGAGGGTTTCAGATAAATCCTTCCTCTCTTCAGATACTGGCACTGGGAGTCTGTTTTGTTTTGTTTGTTTGTTTGTTTGTTTTATTTTTTATGAGGATTGCTCTTTAGAAACATATTATACTCAATGTCTTAGAAAGTACCTTTGTGAAAGAGCAATTTTTAAATTTTGGAATTTCATCAATCAATAAGCTTTGACCAATTAGTTATTATGTTTAAGGTATTGGAGATTTCTAAAAATCTAAAAAAAAATCTACCTTTCCACAAGGACCTTACATTCTATTTTTGAAATGAAAAATTACGTATATAGACAATTTTTTAAATGGATCAAATTTGCACAAAAGTTAAAATACATATGAGATGATTTGAAGGAGGGTATTTTGAGAAAGGAAAAGGGCAGAAGAGAGGAGTTTTCAGAAAAAAAAATTATTATGTAGAAAGTAGAATTTGAGTAAAAGGCAATTTGGGGATTTTTGGTTTCAAATGGTGTCTTTTTACACAGTAGGAACTCAGGGTGTTTTTTCTTGAATAAGTGAATGAGGTTGGCAGATGTGCTTGGGAAGCAGCTGTCAGAAATGAAAGAGATCACTGAATGTGCAATATCCCTCAAAGTTAAGGAAGAATTCAGTTTGCAGGGAAACTGAGTAGAGGTCATGGATGAGGAGGGTTGAAATAGCCCCATGGACTTCAATGATGAAGACTCTGGTGGTCTTCATGAAGGGCAGTTTTCAGTTGAATGAGAGGAACACAAGTCAGGTTGTAAAAGCAGTGATGATTTAACAGAAAGAGGAAAGGAAAGGGTAGATATATTGGGTCAACACTTTAGAAGTTTAGCAAAAAAAAAAAAAAAGAGAGAGATTGGGAGGATAATAAGGAAAGCAAATCTTTTTTTTTTTTTTTAATTTTATTTTTGCATACTGAGATATGAGCAAGTTGCTAAGCTAGAGGATGCTGATATAACCTTTTTATATAACTGGTGTCCAAGACCTACTGGCCATATTTCCAAACCATAATGACTTTGTAATTTCATCACACAGCAAGGCAGAGCAAAAAACTCATCCATAAAAGGTGCCGCTCATCTTTTGCAACTTCATCAGAAGGAGTCCCATTGAATGGACTCTAAGTGTTCTTACTCTTCAAATAGCATTGTATGCATTTTGAATAAAGGTAAAAGGCTGTTCAGTGTTTGTATTCTGTTTTTACTATATGACCAGATCATTTTTTTTCAGTTACATATTTTTCCTGATTCTTTTAACCTATTTTTTTTACTGCATGATTTATCAAGGATAAACGTGACCTTTGGGAGATTCTCAACTTTGATTCTTTTGAAGACTGACATGTTAGAAAAAAAAAGTAATCTAGTTGAAATCCTCAGTAATAAGTCATGGTCAATATACTGCTAATGAGTTAGATGTGACTTGTCAAAAGAATTTTTGCTGCATTTTCTTCTCTATGAGACTGGTTTACATGCATTAATATGTCCCTAGACATATTAAAGACAGTATTATTTCATCATACTTTTTACTTTATTTAAAATAAATTCAGTTTAATTTGAACTAATTCAGAGAAAATACCCCAGGATGATAAATTTATGCTTATAAAGAACTTTAAGGGCTTGCTGATTAGTAAGAGTCATTTTTTTTGAGGTTTTTTTTTTATTCATTTTTCCAAATTATCCCCCCTCCCTCCACTCCCTCCCCTAGATGACAGATAATCCCATACATTTTTACATGTGTTACAATATAACCTACATACAATATATGTGTGTAAATACCATTTTCTTGTTGCACAATAAGTATTAGCTTCCGAAGGTATAAGTAACCTGGGTAGATAGACAGTAGTGCTAACAATTTTACATTCACTTCCCAGTGTTTCCTTTCTCTGGGTGTAGTTGTTTTCTGTCCCATCATTGATCAACTGGAAGTGAGTTGGATCTTCTTTATGTTGAAGATTTCCACTTCCATCAGAATACATCCTCATACAGTATTGAAGTGTACAGCGATCTTCTGGTTCTGCTCGTTTCACTTAACATCAGTTGATGTAAGTCTCTCCAGGGCCTCTCTGTATTCCTCCTGCTGGTCATTTCTTACAGAGCAAATAATATTCCATAAACTTTCATATACCACAATTTTACCCAACCATTCTCCAACTGATGGACATCCATTCAACTTCCCAGTTTCTATCTACAACAAAAAGAGCTGCCACAAACATTTTGGCACATACAGGTCCCTTTCCACAGTAAGAGTCATTTGATAAAGAAGGAAACTCAAGGACAGGACAGGTAAGTGATTTAGATAGGGAAAAAAAGTCAGAGAGGTGTAATTTGAACCCAGGGCCTTTAGTTCCACATTGAATATGCCTTTATTAAGTACCTATTATAGGAACATTATTGTGTTAGATGCTAGGGAATATAGTGAAAAGATGTCCAAATTATTTCTTCTTTTCAAGGTCTTTAAAGTCCTTTTCAGAGGATATTTTCATTGAAATAGGAAAAGTAAATACAAAATAAAAATAATCAATTGTTAATTAATCACCTACTATGCACCAAGAACTATGATATTGCTAGATGTGTTTGTACATAAAACTCTATGTGTATATGTGTGTGCATATGTGTGTACATATATACAGATAAATAAATGATACAGACACAGACATATCCATGTAAAAATTATTTAGAAATAATAGCTATATTAATGAGAATTAGTATTATTAACAAGCAAAATGGTGTAAGGAGATAACAGAAGATAGCTCTGGAGAAAGGCATGAGAATGAAAGATGAATCAGCAAAGAACTGAAAATAGGTTGTAAGATAAATAGGAGAAGAGCTGGATGCGCAATGGTGACCTGGGAGGATCTCAAAGTGATAGGGAAAAAAAAAGACTTTGCCAACTTCTAGACTAGTTCTGGAATACCACGGATATGAGAAAAGGTACAACTAGTCTTAGATAGGGTGAGCAAAAATCTAATTGAAAAGAACCTGTTCACTGAGAAAGCTCAAAGATGGAAGGATGAAAGGAAAAAGACACTGGAGACCAAGAGAAGTTTGTTGATAATATTTCAGTGAATCCAGCATGCATAATGGTAAGGCTGATCAGGGCGGGGTTGGGATAGGAAAGATGAGGTTAAAGTTGATGAGGATGTGAGAAGATGAAGTGTGTGTGTGTGTCTGTGTGTGTGTGTGTGTGTGTGTGTGTGTGTGTGTGTGTGTAGAGAGAGACAGAGAGAGAAAAAGAGAGAGAGAGAGAGAGAGAGAGAGAGAGAGAGAGAGAGAGAGAGAGAGAGAGAGAATGAATGAATGTATGTACTGTTTTTGCTTACATAGCCTGAGATTCTCTATTTGGAAGATTGAGGGTTGGAAATTTGTGAAATCTTGGGGAATATAGTACTTTTTGAGTCTTTTAAGAGTCTTTCAAGAATGGAGGAAGGTAGTTGATCAATGATGGACAGAGGTAGCTACACCCAGAGAAGAAACACTGGGAAGTGAATGTAAATTGTTAGCACTAATATCTGTCTGCCCAGGTTACATGTACCTTCGGAATCTAAAGTTTATTGTACAACAAGAAAATGATATTCACACACATGTATTGTATCTAGACCATATTGTAACACATGTAAAATGTATGGGATTGCCTGTCATCGGGGGGAGGGAATAGAGGGAGGGAGGGATAATTTGGAAAAATGAATACAAGGGATAATATTATAAATATATATATATATATATATATATATAATAAAAATTATTAATTAAAAAAAAAGAAATAAAGCTTCAGTCACCTTCAAAAAAAAAAAAAGAATGGAGGAAGGTCTTTTGATTATCTTTTTAAATGTGAACAGAAGAGAGCTGTATTTGTGGTCTTTCCTAGGACATTGGTTGCAAGATGACTAGAAAGTGAGTCTTTAAGACTGGGGATATTATTGAGTCAAGGATGTGATGGTTGAAGCTCTAGTTTTAGAGAAGAGGGTTTTGATGTCCAAGGGACAGGGGCTCAGTGGGAGCTCATTCCAGATCCCAGGTCAAAGCCAGAATCAGGATCATGTTTGGAAACCATTCTGCACCTCTTTATACCCGTGTTTCTCTATCTTGCTTTCTTTCTCTGTAATAGAAGTGAATGAATTAGGATCTAAAGCCTATGGTAGTTTGGAGGCATCACTAATAATTCTGTTGCCAAATCCTTTCAAAAATATCTCAACGTGCAAGGCAAAATTTCAATAAAGATAAATGTTAATTATTTGAAAAATAATGATCATAAAATCAATTTGTCATCACTTTCCTGCAGCTGTGTCCATTTGTTGCAATGGTCCTGTTGAACATTAGAGAATCAGGCATAATGAAATCAAGAAAGTTGGTTTCAGCCTTTGCTGTCATGTGACCCTCTGCTCAAGAATAACATGATCATTATATCTGAATTACCCAGATAAATGAGTCTTTGGGGGATGCCAAGATTAGTCTGTAAATGGCGAAATGGCCAATCGAGAAAGCACTTGGAGAAAATGAACTAATGGAACAGGGAGAGAATTTCCTCCTTGCCTGGCCACCACACTTCTATTTAGCAATGTAATCAGATGTTGAGATGCCCTAATAGAATTGAGATTTCCTTTTTGGGTAATGGAAACATTTAGAACCTCCATAAATATCACTAATAACTTCTGCTTAATAAATACAATTAAAACAGACATTATACGTCTAACTTTCAGGCTATGTCTACAGAAAATATACATATAATTTCATTTGTTACAAGAACTTCTTTCCTAGCTTTATATCGATTATTAATATTCCTTATTGAAATGATGATGTTCCAACGACTGTTAGTCTGTTCACAAAACTATCTGGGAATTCTCTTCCAATTGAAAGTCAAAATCTTCGTATCTATATCTATCTATCTATAGAGTGACACAGAAAAAGAGAGAGAGCATTTTCAGTAATGGAGTGGGAGAAATAATAATAAGGCATGGTAAGCATAAAGATTTCTGTTGCTATTCAGGCATCCTGTCGTAAGTACAGAAACCTTGGTTCATAGCTTGGTTCTAAGCAGCTGAGTGACTTACCCAGATTACAAAGTCAATATGATTTACAGGGACGATTTCAATATTTTCCTGATTGAAGCCAGATTTCTATGAAATATACCAAAAAGCCTTGGACATATCAATGTGGAAAAAATGTGTCTGTCTGCAAAAATTTATGTTGGGATTTAGAGAAATTTGGGATCACTTTGAAATTTCTCTTCTCTTGGGCTCCATTCAAAATAATTTACTTTGGTGAAATCTCAAGTAAAAAGGAGAGGTCTCTGGGTGTAACAGATAGAGAAGGGATTTTATGGTCAACAAGGAAAGAGTCTGATCCCCCTATAGATGAAGGACTGGATGGATGATCCTGGACATATTGTTTAATATCTTTGAAAAATATTTCTTCATCTGTAAAATGAATGTATTAAACATGGGGATTTCCAAGATCTCTTTTGACTGTAAATTTACAATCCTAGATCATAGTGTTTGAAAAGAACAAGAAGAAGTGGATTTTATTTTTTGCATTGTCTACATGTGAGTTACTCATTACATTAACAGAGATTGAAGGCCATACACCAAAATGAGTCACAGCAATTTTGCCTTTCAGGGTAACTCAATTATGAACTTATAGATATTATTTTGCCAAATGTTTCTGATTTTTTGCCTACAGCAGGTTGTGGAGAATCAACTAGCCTAATGAGCCCATTTGATAGAAGAAGACATTGAGATGCAAAGACTTTGAATGCTGTGACCAAGCTCATAAAGTTAGTTAGCTGCAGATTGTGATTTAGAAATCAGGCTTTGGAACTTGTAGACTCACATTTTCACAATGAGGCTTAGTATTTCAGGAAATAAATTAACTTTATCTACAAGCAATTTTTATTTATTGCTTTTATTTATTTATCTATCTATTTATTTATTTATTTATTTATTTATTTATTTATTTATTTATTTATTTATTTATTTATTTATTTATTTATTGCATTTATTGCTGTAGATCAATGATTTAAAACATAACATTTCCATTTCCCTAGCTGTCTCTGAACTTTGACTTCCAAGACTATCTATCGTTAAAACAGATCCCTTACTTGTCCAAAGACTGCATTGCCTTTCCATATACCTGTTGGGTAAAAACACAAGATAAGACTTTATTTAGGAAGGTAAGTTTAAACTCGGTTCAAATTTTCCTGTGGATTAAGCAAGCAAATTGAAAGCATAAACTTATGGAAAGAAAATGACAAAATGAAAGGCATGGTGATAGTCTGAATGACTATTACAAAGATTGAAAAACTATTTTATATTTTCCCGTAAGAATTATTTGGCTTCAAATATTGTTGTTTTCTCTCTGATTTTATAAAAAGCCAGTTATTTACTTCCCCTTAGATGAATATCACAACTTATTAGAAGAGCAAGGGAAATTCCAGCAGTTACTAGAAGATAATCATTGAATGAAATGAAGATTGTTAGCTGTTGTTTTGTAATCTATTTGACTGAAATCTGCTCTGACTGGATTTCAAAGCAGGTTTTCAGCATACTTGAGCTAGAGGGAAACTACAGTCCAAAATCATCCCAGGATGCACGTTTATAGGAATTGTTGCTAGGAAGTGGACATAGAATCATTTCATCTGGGAAAGAACTCATCTGCAAAGCTTTCCCATTTGAATTTTTTGCCATTGCTTGGATTTATTGTTAAAAAGAAACATTTGTTGACTTTCCACAGCGAGAAGAATACAAGGCTATCCCTATTACTGGAGCAGGTAAGTAAAACATTAAATACATCACCAAGCATGGAAGACTCATGTTCATGAATTCAAATCTGACCTCAGATACTTCTTAGCCATATGGTCTTGGGCAAGACAAATGATCTTATTTACCTCAATTGTTTATCTGCAAACTTAACTCAGAAAGAAAATGACAATTAACTTTAGTATCTTTGCCTAAAATATACCAAAAAAATGGGGTCAGAAAGATTCAGAAACAACTAAAAGATCTCAACAACAGAAAATCCCTATTACTTCTATGATAGCAGAAGAGCTCAATACTTTCCTTGTATGGAAGTGGTTCATAAACGATAAAAATGATAATATTCACTCAAAGCTAATTATTATTTATGAAGGAATTGGATCACAGTAGCCTACAGGTGGATTGTGCATGTGTTCCAATTCCTATAAAATGAATGGGGAGGTTTCATCCCCAAAAAAGTTGCGTCATACAGCCCTGGGTCATATAGCCAAGTCGTTTGGAAGCAAGCTCTCATGCCTAGGTCTTGTTCCACACAAACTAAGACTTTTTCCATTTTTAAAACTTGTAAAACTAGCTCATTTCTCATGTCCTTTCCATCTCCAAGTCTATGGAATGATCCTATGATAACACTGCTACCCTTGTTAATTAGTCAGCACAGTATAGCATGTTCTCTGAAAGTAGTTTCCCAATCCCCACTCAGATTAGCAATTTGTATTTCTATAGGTCAGCTGCCAAAGCTTTCCTCACAGTTTTAGTTTTCTGGGATGTTAAGGAATATCTTTCAAATGCTAAATCACATGATCCCCCACAGATGTGTCCCCTGTGACTATCAGTAAATATCCACTTATAATGGCACTGTAGTAAGTAACAAACTAACTTCCTCAATCTGTGACACACTTTAACACCACTACATACAAAGTCTGGCATAGAGGAATTTAGAGAACATAAGTGGCAAGTAGTATATTCTGATTCCTGGGGGAGAAAAAAAAAAAAAATATATATATATATATATATATGTATGTATATATATGTATGTATATATATGTATGTATATATATGCATGTATGTATGTGTATATATGTATGTATGTATGTATGTGTATATATATATATATATATAATGAAATCACCATGCCTAATTGTGATTTAGCAACTTATCTCTTCACACAGATTTGAATCTGTTTCCCCAATCCATGCAGGGTGTGGATAATCTGAATATATTCCTTTTCATAATTTAGAAGCTGTCCAGTACTTATTAATTTCTACCAAAACAATCAAGTTATGTTATCACTTGGTAAACATATAAGAGCATGGCATGATATCACTTAATGTAAGTGATATATTTCTCTGGGTTAACTGTTACCCTTATATACAATTAATATTATTATGGAAGTATTGCATCCCTATATTTACAACAATGTATTATCTATGGGGACAGTGGCTATTTTATATCATTCTTTGAGTTGCTGGCATCTAGCACAGTGCCTCAAACATGCTTAATGAAGTGTTTTGAAGTTCAATATAATTTCCCCCAAAATAAGCAACTATAAAACACCAGAGCAGAAGGAAAGAAATGTTCTTGACTTGGAGTCAAGAGGCACGAATCTGAATGTTCACAAAGAAATTTTACTTTCTAGTGTCTGGATTTCCTTATCAAAAAATGGGAACACAAATATGCTTAAGAAAGTGTTTCTATGAAGAAAATATTTTTTCAAACTGAAACTATATGTATAAATATAAACATGCATATATATAAACACACACAAATATATATATATATATATATATATATATATATATATATATATATATATATATTTATACATACTTTGAGAACCCCTGATTATATATATAATCAGGGGTTCTCAAAGTATTGCCCAAGAGCCAGATACAGTGGGTTAAGGATGTTTATGCAGCCCACCTGGTTATGGCCAATGGGCTGAGGGGCAGAGACAGAGTGTGAGCTTTTGTTTTTACTATAGTTCGCCCCTCCAACAGTCCGAGGGACAGTGGCCCCCTATTTAAAAAATTTGAGGACCACTGATATATACTGATTAGGGTGGTATCAGTAACCATAATAGTTGTATTTAAGGAAGGAAAGTCAATAGGTAGAAGCAACATTCTAGAGCTAAAAGTCACTTTAGAGGCTATATAGTCTTCCTCCCCCATTTAAAAGATAAGGAAATTGGTTTTCCTGGAATTTAAGTGATTTACCCAAGATTACAAAGGAAGTAAGTGTTAGTCAAGGGAGTTAAACTTAGGAATTATGATTTCAAATTCAGTCAGCTTTCTACCAAATAAAGTAAATCTGAACATATTTTATTTTAGAAGAATGGGGGAAATATTATCTTCTTTTTATTGTAGAAGCTATTAGTAGTCTATATGAAGAGACTATAGAGAGAATTTGAGAAAAATGGATCTGCTAGGTAAATAATGTCTGTGAAAAAATGAAAATTCATTTATTTATTCCAACTTGAATATGGACTCAGTAATACATTGAACCTGTTGGTACAATTCAGTACTAATATCTATCTATCTATCTATATCTATATCTATATCTATATCTATATCTATATCTATATCTATTTATATTGCAGAAAGCACAAGTTTAAAACTGGTAAAACTCAACAGTTCCTTTTCGTTAAATGTCTTTGTACTTCTACTAGCTTACTGGTCATTGGGTAAATTTTTCACATTTAGAATAGAGACAATTGAATTAGTGTTTATAGATAATCTATAGAATAAAGGATGTCAACTTCTCTTTTTCTGCAACTATACCATCATGACTGTCAAATTCAAAAGAAGCCATGCTAAACTGAATACTATTTGGTCTTCATCATTTGTCATGAGTTTATCCCCAATGCTTAGTAAAATAGCCACAGGCCCTTTTGATACTAACAGTGGCACTTAGTAAATGTTTATTTATTGGCTATCTGACTATATGAACAAGATAATTCCATATTGAGTGCCCAACATTTTGGGGGGTCAGTAAAGATTAATTTTCAAGAAATGAAAAAGGGGAAGATGCTAAACCATTGGAAAATGGTTTATATTAGATTATATTGAAAAATGTATTATATTGGATTATATCATTATATTAGTATAATTATATACAGCATGCATGTTATATAATAATATGTCATACTATAATATAATAATATAACGAATTCTATTACTACTGATTAGATAGATCTTAAAATTTCTACCTTGTCCTTCTTTCTTTTCTCTATAACACAGTTTTATAAATGATCTACATGAATACTTTTTGGTGGTTGGCCAGTACATTTTTATTTGTATCATTGTGACTCTATTTAGGATTTTCTTGGGAAAGATGATAATTTGCCATTTTCATTCTCCAACCTATTTTACATAAGAGGAAACTGAGATAAACAGGGTTAAGTGATTTAGAAAGGATCACACAAATGACAGGTATCTGAGGATGAATTTGAAGTCAGAAAGATGAGGCTTCCTTTTTTCCATCTCACTCAATCCACTGCACTACCTGTCTGTCCCCTACATAGATAGATAACACAAGTTGCACAAATAACACAAACTATATATAATATAGAAACACTAATAACTATATTCACATTTAAATATTTTACCAAAAAACAAACAAACAAACAAAAAAAAAAAAAACAAAAAACGAAAGATCCCATTTTATCTTTAGTTAACCCTGGGAAGTAGGTGCTAATATTATCCCCATTTTACTAATGAGAAAACTGAGGCAAGAGACAGACTAAAGATTAAATGATTTTGCCGGTCTCCCAAAAAAACTAGTCTGAATCCAGATTGAAAGAAGGGTTTTCTGAGTCCAGTAGTACTTACCTCTCCAGTTGAGAAAGAAATGAGATTTGTTCCAAATTATTTTTTTAAAATACACTTATATTTAATTACACACACACACAAATACACACACACACACACACACACACACACACACACACACTTACACACTCATACACACACAGGAAATCTCTAAAACTGCTATTTTTAAATCTATGAAATCACATGTCTAGTCCTTTTCCCTATATGTGTATATGTGTATATATATATATATGTATTCAGTCATTTCTAACTATTCCTAATACTATTTTACTTTGTTGTTGTTCTTTTGTTGTTGTTGTTGTTCTGTTTTATTAGTTTTTTTTCCAAAGATATTGCAGTGGTATACTATTTCCTTCTCCAATTCGTTTTACAAATGATGACACTAAGGTGGAGAGTTAAGTGACTTGCCCAGAGTAACGCAACTAATAAATGTCTTGAGGTCAAATTTGAACTCAGGAACACTCATCTTCCTGTCTAAACCAGACACTCTCTCCACTCAGCTACCTAGTTGTTCCTTTCCTACATTTAATTGCCCTCAAATAATTATATCTTACACATCCCTGAAAGCTACTTCTTATTAAAAAAAAAAAAAAAGAAAGAAAGAAAGAAAGAAAGAAAGAAAGAAAGAAAGAAAGAAAGAAAGAAAGAAAGAAAGAAAGAAAGAAAGAAAGAAAGAAAGAAAGAAAGAAAGAAAGAAAGAAAGAAAGCAAAAAGAATTGAGAGGAACAAATTAACTAAAGCATTGAGCAAGTCTAACATTACATAGAATGTCTATTCCAGTCTAATCCCAGGGAGAAGAGGCTATTCTTCAGAGAGATACTTAGTCATTGTACTTGAACGATACTGTTTCAATTTGTTGTTGTTATATTTTCTATTTTCATTTTTAGAATAATCATTCATATTGTTTTCCTAGTTCTGCTGAATTCACTTTGCATCAAATCCTTTATCTCCTTATGATTCTCTAAATTCATCATGTGCATTTTTCCTACATCTTATTCACAATCAATGATGTCCATGGGCCACTGATTGAATTTTTACAGCATAACACATTTATATTAATTCAATTCAACAGGTATTGAGAAAACTTTTACCACATGCAAAGAAATAGGTGAGCTTTGGGGACACACAAATGTGAAAATATCAGTGCCTGACCCCAAGGCCTTCCATTCTGTAAAGGCGAAAACCTTAGGCATGAGGGCCAGTCCCATGCAGAGATTTCCTGGGATCTGTGAACTTAGATGGAAAAAAAAAGTTCATTTCTGGTTTCAGTAATTGGTAGGTGGAAATTGTGTTTCCATTATGAGTTTTGCCAATGGAGTTCATGACCCCACAAAGCTAGAGAGAGAATACAATGTGCCTTATGTGAATATGAAAGGATGTATGTATATATGATATATGTATGTATGATAGGCTTGATCCTCCCGATTAGCGTGTTCCTTCTTAAAGTGAACCTGTATTGGACAAATAAACATATGCATCTACATAAAGGCACGTGAGTGCACACATGATATAGAAAGGAGGTTCATGAATGACAGCAGCATTTGGAATCAGATAGATGAGTTCAAATCTGCTTTCAGACACTGGCTAGATGTGCGATTCTACACAAATCACTTTACTTCTGTTTGCCTCAATTTCTTCAAATGCAAAATGGGGACAACAGCACAAACATTTCAGTATTTTTTTCCTCATCTATAAAAGGAACTGCAGAAGGAAATGGCAAACCACATCAGCATCTTTACCAAGAAATCCACAAAAGGGATCATGGAGAATCAAACATGAACATGAACAACAAAGATCAAAGGAAGAATGTCTCTTAACCATTTTCTTTTCTGCTGAGGCAATTGGGGTTAAGTGACTCACTCAGGGTCACCAAACCAGGAAGTGTTAAGTGTCGGAGGCCAAATTTGAACCCACGTCCTCCCTGACTTCAGGGCTGCTGCTCTATCCACTGTGTCACCTAGCTGCCCCTAAATGAAATATTTTTAAAGTCCTTAGTGCATAAAGTCCTGTATACTCTCTTATGGGCCAGATCTCTGAAACAAGGATTCTTTTTTTTTTTTTTCTTTTTTTTTTTTTTTTTTTAAATTTTTTTATTCATTTTTCCAAATTATCCCCTCCCTCCCTCCACTCCCTCCCCCCGATGACAGGCAATACCATACATTTTACATGTGTTACAATATAACCTACATACAATATATGTGTGTAAATCCCATTTTCTTGTTGCACATTAATTATTAGCTTCCGAAGGTATAAGTAACCTGGGTAGATAGACAGTAGTGCTAACAATTTACATTCGCTTCCCAGTGTTCCTTCTCTGGGTGTAGCTACCTCTGTCCATCATTGATCAACTGGAAGTGAGTTGGATCTTCTTTATGAAACAAGGATTCTTAAAAGATGTTAAGTCAGTGGAATTGATGAGACAATGGTTATCTAGTTCAGCATGGTGCTTAGTAGTTCTCTAAGTTCAGTATGATTGATTTAAACTTACAACAAATAATGGTTTCCTAGTGATATAATGATTGGTTTATACTCAGTGTAGAGCATATAAACTGGGAGCCTCAGCCAGAGTGAGAGAGGCAGAGAAAGCAAGAGAACTGGAGGCAGGAGCTTAAGCTCTCAGAGTCAAGGAGAGAGATTCATTTCCATTTTTATCAGCACTGTGCTGGCAGGCTCTCCTTAGCTTCTCCACTGACACCAAGACTCCAGAAGACCTCTAAGGAGGAGAAATACAGAGAGGCTTGGAGAGACTTACATCAACTGATGCTGAGTGAAACGAGCAGAACCAGAAGATCACTATACACTTCAACAATGATACTGTATGAGGATGTATTCTGATGGAAGTGGATTTCTTCAACATAGAGAAGAGCTAATCCAATTCCAATTGATTAATGATGGACAGAACCAGCTACATCCAGAAAAGGAACACTGGGAATGTAAACTGTTATTTTTACCTTCTGAATCCAATTCTTCCTGTGCAACAAAAAAATTCGGTTCTACACACATATATTGTATCTAGAATATACTGTAATATATTTAACATATATAAGATTGCTTGCCATGTGGGGGAGGGGGTTGGGGGAGGAAGGGAAAAAATCTGAATAGAAGTAAGTGCAAGGGATAATGTTGTAAAAAATTACCCATGCATATGTACTGTCAAAAAATGTTATAATTATAAAATAAAATAAAAATTAAAAAAAAATAAAAAAATAAAAAAAAATCTAAATTAAACAATGGTGCTTCCTCTAATAAGGGTGTACAACAAAGGTTCAAATGGAAGAGGATTTATCTATAAATCAGAAATTATTATAAGTGTGTGTGTGTGTGTGTGTGTGTGTGTGATCATCCTGCAGGTCAAGCTAAGATTTTGGACTCCTCAGAGTCAAGCTTTTAATTGCATAAAATAAATGTAAATTATTTCAAATAAAAATAAACACATCAAAGTATAGTTATCTATTTTAATAGTTACACACCTCATTTCTGCCATTACTGGGAAAGGCTTCTTGTTTGTTGGTATCCTAAACTCTCACAGATTTTTTAATAGAGATTCATGGTACACAAGGGCATTCAGCCTAATAAGCCCCCTGGGACAAAAAAAAAAAAAAAATCCAATTAGATGAAGAATGTCTCTTATCCATATTAAAGATATGCAGTATCCTAGGTAGTCTATTGAGAGGGTCTATCAGGACCCATCTCCTAGATGGACACTAATGATGAGCCATGTGTCAGAGCTACAACTGAACAGAAAGAAGAAAACTGGATTTTTGGAAAATGACTTTGTGTTCTCCATAATTTTCAGTTTCTTTCTCACACAAATCTCATCTATTCTTGCAATAAAATGATGTGGCTATGAATTATGGAATACTAATGGCTTCAAGAAATCAAAATGACCCAAGAGCAGTTGACATATTAAATAGTGAAAGTAATTAAATTGTAGGATGTTAGCAATATTTTAAAATTGTGTTTCACCCAAGAATCATCATCGTTTAAACATATGTTCAAAAACAACGTGGTCTAGACATTTAGAAAGAGGGAGAGTCATGATTGATATAAACACAAATAGGGAATGTTAAGAGACCTATGGGAATTCACCTCACAAACCTTGAGTTCTTTATGAAGAACTGATGAAAGTAAATGAGCAAGAGACATCACAGTGTCCATGGAGTCAAAAAGACCTGTGGAACTCTCAGAAACTTACTTAACCTGTCTGATCATCAGTTTCTTCATGTATAACGTGAGAGTCTTAAACTTTCATTACCTTCCAGATCTCATTCATCTGTAGTTCTTTGATCCTAGAATGGACACACGTGGATTTCATGTGTTCTGTAATCATCAGAGTGACTACTCTGATAAAATTATAAATTCATTTGAATCATTGAAGTAAAAGTCATCAATAAATAATCAATTACTCAGCAAATTTGTATACTGGAGTTAGTTTTGCATTTGGAGTCAAGAAGACCTTCATGAAGTTCATTCTCAGACATTTATGAGCTATATAACTCTTGAATAAATCATTGAATGGAGAAGGAAATGGGAATGCCTTCCTGTATTTTTGCCAAGAAAACACAAAGTAGGGGTAGGATGTGTCTGAAATAACTAATAACAATAATAGCAGCAACAAAGCATTGAATCTCTTTTAGCCTCAGTTAACTCATTTGTAAAATCTGAGTTCCCAGCTGGGGAAAAGGGGGTGGTGACATGTAGTGACCCCATTAGTACCGTGGATATTTTAGAATCAGCCGGAGTCAGGATAAGCAAAAGTCTTTATTCTTGGTCTTTTGGGGTCGCTGTCGGGGGGATTAGATCTAGGAATCTCCACACTTCCTTTCTCTCTCTGTACCATCCAAGAATGATCCTACTTGTCCTACTCCACCCTCTGATCTCTCTTCCCCTTCTCTGTCCACACCCACAGATCTAGCCAGCACAGAGTTGAGTAGGGTCATTCTCCAAGCATATGTCAATAGAGAATTGTCCAATTGGTAATTAGCCTCAAGTGCTAGGTTATCTTGCATTAAGTGCATCTGCTCAGTTCTAGCCCTTTACAGCGACATCCAGTAGGATTACATTTGTAAAGGGTACTGCTGCCATTAAAACCTATATAAACACAAATTTTATCATTGAAAATCATGGGTTAGATACTCTTCTATCCCCTGGGATATAAATAAAAAGTCCAAATTGTTTTGTACTTGACCTTAAGGAGCTTACCATTAATGAGATTGACAGCATATACATAAATTGCTCTATACAAAAAGTAGTCTTAGAAGGCTTGTTATCAGCAGCTAGCATAATCAGGGAAGAGTTCCAGAAGAAGGAATATTTTAAATGAGTCTTGAAAAAAACCTATGGATTGTAAGAGGCAATGGGATAAAGGCAAGAGAAGGAAATAAGCATTTATTTAGCACCTACTATGTGCCAGGCACTAAGCACTTTACAAACATTCTCTCATTTGTTTCCCCCCAACAATCCTTCAAGTAATTCCTGTTATTATGCCTATTTTATACTTGAGGATCCTGAGATAAATAGATGTTACATGATTTACCTGGGGTCACACAGTTAAGTCTGGGTCTGAACTGAAGTCTTTCTGACTTCAGGTTAAGTGCTCCACCAAGTGCCATTCACTAGATGACCATGGACACGCATGTGTTACATATGAGAGATACTGAATAAGACACTCTGGCTTGACTAGAGAGCACGTGGAGGAAAGCAATGGCTAAGGCCTGAAACCTTGGACAGAGATTTCCTTGAGTATTGAAATTCTCAGGTGAGAATTTAAGGGCCATGTAGAGGTACATGGGTGGGGGGAGGGAAAGGGAGATGGTAAGTAGGCTAAAATATAGATTATCCAGCAAAACTAAATTGTGTTGTGAAGTGCCTAAAGAAAATCTGTGGTCACGAAGGACAAGGCTGCTTGTCCAGCCACAGGAGAGGAGCCTGCAAGATTGTCCCAAGTGCCATACTTGTTAGGTTCTTACTAAGTGCTAAGTCGGTACTTAACAATTCTCTTGTTCCAGCCTTTCCGGGGAGTTTGACTTGCGAATTCCTGGGGAAGAGCTTGCATGCTTAGGAGGAGCAAGTTCATTGGTTGAAGTAATTTTTCCCAGAAGCCCTTGCATTATCCCACGCCCATTCTCTGGGAGGATAAAAGAGGGCAGCTCTGGAAGAAAAGGGAGTCTCTGCTCTAGACCAGACTTGAGGCAGCTCTCTGCAGGAAGGGAAATCACTTCTCTGGATGAGAGTGAACAGCAACTGTCTGGAGACAACAGTTCTCTACAGGAAGAAGAATCTGTCGGAAAGATTTGTGTTGACACAGCA
Organism: Sminthopsis crassicaudata; assembly: GCF_048593235.1. Lineage (NCBI taxonomy): Eukaryota > Metazoa > Chordata > Mammalia > Dasyuromorphia > Dasyuridae > Sminthopsis > Sminthopsis crassicaudata. The sequence continues at coordinate 1,834,421 of NC_133620.1, read as the reverse complement.
GATCTCCTTCCAGAGAGTGATCAAACAGCATGTTACACATACTAATCCTCAAAAAATCTTAAAATGTCTAGAGGGGACCTTCTCATACAAGGAATAATTTCTAACTGGAAGATTTTAGGGGCTCTAGAATTGTAAAAGAAGTCATTTTCATCTTCCCTCACTCTTCCCCCTCTCTCTCTGGCTCTTTCCCTTCCCCTCCCTCTTTCCTCCCTCTCTCTCCCCCTCTTCTTTCTCCCCTTCTCTGCCCCACCAATAAAAAGATTATAGCCACTTCATGAAGATCATGGATCTATTGAAGTGCTGGTTTACAACTTTTTTAAGAAAAGGATTAAGGCAAACATTGACAAGAAAAAATCAGGCCAGGTCTCTGGGGTACTATGGTCCCACAGATGATCCCTAGGGGCTAGTTGAAAGGACCAAAGAATTCAGAGCAGAACAGAGCACCACCAAAATGAAAACAAAATAAAATATAAACAATCCATCTCAGTTTTTTGTGTCATTTACTTTTAGAATATGTGACCTTTTAGAAAATCTGTTTTGTCTTTACACCCTAAAAAACACTGGAGCTTTCCAGTTGACTTCTAGCTTAAAGCTTCTGTATATGTTATCTCCCTCTATGTTTATAATGAGCTCCTTGACAATAGGGACTGTTTTACTTTTCTATTTATATTTCCACCACTTAGCATAATACTTTGAATGGAGTAAGAGCTTAATAAGTATTTGTCCATTAATGTTATATAAAGACTTATGCAGCAGTTTAGAGACTTCCTTATAAAGGAATATTTTGGAATTTTAAAACAAACATTTGCTGTCAGAATCCAGCTACATTTGTGAGATATACATGCATGTATCTTTTAGAAATCCTTGTGTAAATCTTTCACCTACCATTCCCTATGACCTGCAAAGGAAAACTATTTTGACTATATTTGAATGAACACTTTTTGGGGGAACTAGGTTAAAGAAGGGATACATTCATGGAACAAAGAGATGGACTAGAAAACTTAGAAGGTCTCTTCTAACTCTAGAAACCTAATGTTTAAAAAATGTTCATGGAATCCACTGCAATGCAAAAATCTGTCTATATGAAGGTCTCTTAAGAGCTCACTGTTAAGGTCTTTCATTGTGATTTAACTCTTAGATTTCTAATTTTCTCAATTATAATCTCATTTCATAGAGTACTGTGGAAATATGGACACTCATATTTGGCATTGAGGATGCTGCTGGTGGTGATGCTTTTCTTAGGAGGGGCATTCACATGAGGGATTTCCTCCCATCCACAATCCTTCACAATAACATTTAATGAAGAGCCACAAGATGAAAAGTACTAATTTTCCCCTCAAAATATATCCTAGCAGAACATGTAAATTGTACTCTAAATAAGAAAGTTTTTTTAATCTCATAAAATTTCTGAAGTCATCTAGTTCTCTTCCAGTCTGAACAAACCCATCTATAAGTAATTTTCAGTTGTCCAGGTGCCCCAACCCTAAGTCAGTTTAATTCAAATTGAGAAACAATTATGGCCCAAGCTAGACAGCTATTATTCACATGTCATATTTATAAGGACTCCCTGACTGTCTTTTTCAAGAATTACAAAGTACTCTCATTAGCTCTTTTTATTAGGTACTGGGTCCTGTCTTGCCCAAAACTACTCCTGCCAAGAGAGTTAATAGTATGAAATATGAAATTGGGTACAATCATTCACGTATCAAAAAGCAAATGTGAATTTAAATTCTAATTCTTCCAGTAATAATGATCTTATTTCTACCGTCAAAGAAACATCAAGGGAGCAACTCTTGGTTATTATACCAATGGAAGCTCCCTTATCGCATTTCCCTTTTCAACATCCCTTAGCTATTCAAACTTCAGTTCAAGAAAAGCACAGGTGTAAACTAAATCACTTATTAGTGTAATAAACTTTTCTAATCAGGTAGCACATTTTCCCTTCCAAATAAGCTTCTGAACTAGCACTTACTATTATCTAACAGTCCATCTTCCAACTTTATGTTCTTGTTGGTTTTTCTAAGTGGTTCTCCATTTAAGGAATTCCTTCCCTCCTCACCTCTTCATTGAATGAAACCCTAATTACATTCAAACAACTTAGATGCAATCTTCTACATGAGACCTTTCTTCTTTTTCTCTAGTGATCAGAGATCCCTCCCTCCCTCAAGAAATGGTTTTGGTTATAATTGTGCATGTATATTAGTGAGCATATTGTATAGAGAAGAGGTCCCTAAACTAGGAAGAGTTGGATTCCCATTTCCTCTTTGAGAAATACTGACTAAATAACCCCTGTCGAATCTCTGAGTCTCTCAGTGACCTAGATAACTTTCTAGAATTCTTAAGTCATGTGGAAGGTGGAAATATCTATCACTAATAGGGAATTCCTCTTCAGCAATTCTTTGCACAACAATAACAACAACAAAACCTCCCGAGTCTAGACCCAAACTATTGCTCCTGCTATCTTATCCTGTCAAGTGATCTTCAGAATCTTCCTAAGACAATTTCAATGGAAGAGATTCAGCTTTCAGGTAGGATGCTGGTAGACTGTCCAGGTTTCACAGGTGATCAACAATGAAGTTAGCACAACAGCTCTGTAGACTTTCAGTTTGGTACTCTAATACTTCTCTCTCACACTTTCTTTCACAGCCTGCCATATGTTGAGCTAACTTTGGCTTTGTGCGTGTCAACCTCATTATCGATGTGTACATTCCTGACAGGGTAAGGGTATTTATTCACACCCTTCAAAAGTTCTCCAATTTTTGTAGCCCATAGTTCCACATCTGGATGGTGTAATGCTGGCTGATGGAACACCTGTGTTTTCTTGATGTTAATTGCTAGCCCGACAATTCCAGGAGAAATGGCAGGAGTAGAAGAGAAGTCTGTATATATCTGCAGATATATATGGCCAACACCATTGAAATTGTCAATCTCCAGAGCTTATGGGAAATTATATCAAAATTTGGTGGCCCAGAGAAGTTTGTCAGCACAGTAAATCATTTTTTATGATAGTATGCTTGCAAAAATTCTGACCAACAGACAATGAATGCTTTTGAGCTTTTCCAGTCACCAATGGAGTGAAACAAGCTGTGTGCTTCCTCCCATGCTTTTTAGCATGATCTTTTTAGCCCTGATGTCAAACACCTTCAATGAGGATAAAATATGGCATCAAGATCCACTACCCAACTGACAGTAAATTCTTCAACTTAAAAAGGCTACAATGAAACTAAAGTGGAGAGTGTCCATGCATATTTTGTTCAAACATGATTGTGTACTCTGTGTAGACTTTGAACCTGAGCTGCAACAAAGTATGGATAGATTTGCTGCTGCTTGTAGTAATATATACATATATGTACATAAGTGTGTACATGTAGAGATATATAAGGACACTTAGTTGACTTTGACTTTGATTCCATTTCCTCAGAATTCTGATCGAAGATATTTCTCCCTGCCTGTTCCATGGAGAACAGCTTCAAAACATAACACAATAATGGGAGTATGGGGTTTAAAGTCTCCCATATACACTTCCCATGAAACTTTGCTGTACTTGAACTTGAACGGTATTTTTCCATTTATTCCATTGAAAAGGATAAATAGCTGAAAGCATTTCTTCCTGGGGTTCTGGGGAGCTTGGTGTCTTCAGAATGGATACCCCAAACATCTAGACAGACTTAGAGAAGGAAGGGAAGAGAACCCTGAAGGCTTTCAATGCCTTTTATCCCCCTCTACCTGATAGAAGGTAGAAACTGTCTGCTTTACAGGTGGCTATTGGAATGTTGACTTTTTTCTTCTTTTTTTCTAGTGGTGATCCATGGAGTGACTGAGTAAATAACCTCCTGCCTTTGGTTTTCTAGATCCATAAGCCAGAGCTCTTCGATGGAGTTAGTGAAAGTAAAGAGCTTTTTGAACTAAGACGAAAGTTGCTTTAGAAAAGGATTATAAAAAAGGAAACAAACCAACAAACAAAAACAAACCCCGCTTTGCCTTGAAATGGAAAGTCTCGCTTTTCGTTGACAGAGCTGTTGTACCTACTAAACTAGTCCTACAGCTCCTTCCCTGGGAAGAGGGGGGAAAATCCATTTTTGCCCGGGACTTTCAAGATGTCAGCTCTCTGGGAAACCGTAGCTCCGAGAGGCTACTTTTCCAATCTTACTCGCAATCACTGGCTTTCCAATCCCATAGCATAGCAAGGTGCAGGGAACCAGGTCAGCCTGGGCAGCCAAGCCAGTGGCGGGCCCTGAGCTTCATCCGGGATTTAGAGCTCGGGGAGCGAGGAGCCCGTGGGTGCCCACCGGGTCTAGTTTGGGGCAGATCTTTTGGAGTGGCCTTCGTCTCTCCAGGCCCCCCTGCTGGGGGGGGAGGGGCTGGGGGACGAGCGTCGTGCAGCCCGATCCCGCAGACGCTGCTGTTGGCTCGGGATTGGGCACGGGGAGCAGTGAGAGTGCCTCATTTGACAATGACTTCTCTAGCCCAGCAGACGCTAAGGCAAATGTTTTCATTCAGCCCCAAATGACTAACATTTTATTGATACTGGAGAATGCGGAGGAACACTCTGGCGCGCGGAGTTTCGAGACGAGCTCCGAGACTTAAGCCTTAATGCTAATAGCGCTGGGAACTCCGGCTGCACAACCCGCGCTTCATTGCTGAGCCTCCAAGTTCAAGTCTGGGAGGGGAATTCGGGGGGAGGGAAGGTCTGCAGTGTGGGAGCTCTCCCTGCATTCAGCGGGGGGGGGGGAGGTCAGTGACGAGGACTGACTCCCCCAAACCGCAGCACGCACTTCCTAAATCCGCTGGAAAATCCTCCGGGCGGGAGGAATAGGAAGCATCAGGCCAGACTCTGGCACACAGCTTGGTGCAGGGAGGCAGCCCAAGGCTGACCCCTGCAGAGATGATGGCTCTCTGCCGGCTCAGCCCGAGATGCAGCTAACGTCTGAGAGCGAGCGGGGAAGGGGCGGGGGGAGGGGGGCGTTTGCTTTAGGGGTTTATTTATCTCCCCACCCAGACAAGACCAGACGAACCCAGGATGGTCTTAGACCGACTGGAGGGATGGAGGTGGGGGTTGCTGTTGATTTTTTTTTGAGGGGTGGGAGGGCTTAAGAGAAAGAGAAAATGGGGGGAAACAGTGCAGAAATGGGCGAAATTCTGGGCGACTCGCTATCATGCCCGCATTCTCCCCCCCTCCTCCCAGGACTGTCCAAAGTTCCCCCGCAGGATCGATTGGTGCGAGTGCTCCTGCTCGGAGCTTCGCGTTTCTCATTGATCTGCAGAGGGCCCGGGCTCGCTCCGAGGACCGGGATGGGAGAGGGAGGGCTAAGGACAAGGCTGGCTGCCTCCCGTCCTCTCTCCAGCTCTGCAGCCTTCCTGCGGGGCCGCGGGGCAGCTCGCGGGAGCCCAGCGTGGCTTGGAGGAGACACTCGGAGCCTCGGGTTCTGCCCCTCCAGTCGGGAGGGGAAGCGTCTGTCTGCCTGCCTGTCTGTCTCTCTACTCGTCTGGCTGTCTTTCCTCTGGGCTTCCGCCGCTGTGGCGGCTTGGAGAAGCGGGGGCGACCCTGGAAGCCCCCCCGCCCCGGCCCGGGGGAGCTAACGCGGCTCTAGGCTGGCGTTAGAGGCTCCGGGAAGCCGGCGGCCCCCCACGGGTTAAGCCACCTCTTACATAACAAAAGCGAGCCCCACACAAGCGCGCGGCCCTCTCCAATTAAAGCGTTTGATTGAGGCCCCTCTCCTCCGTGGCCACCCCACACAACTGCCCCACCACGGTCCCCCAGCGCCGCGCGCGCGCGCCCGAGCAGGAGATCACAAAACCCGCTCGAAATCCGCCTGCATTTATTGACTGATCCCGGAGTCAATTCCACGCCAAAGCCCTTCCCCGGCTGCGCGCCCGAGGAGCGAGAACAAGTCCCGGCTCGCCTTTGCGGCCCGGCTCTTGGCACAGGGTACCCGCACTAAGTACCGCCGGCCGCGTCCGAGGAGCGATTGCCCGGCCAAAGGCGGCATGATGGCGCCAGGGCCGCGGCTCACGGGACTTGAAACTTACAGAGATGCCCCCTCCCCTGCTGCCCACCCCCCACGGCAGGAACACCACAAACTCCCTTACATCCCCAACGTGTGCTGCTTCACCACAGTGAAGTGTTATTCTTCTTCTTATTATCATGATTTTAATTATTCCTCTCTTATTCTCCTCCCCTTGATTGGAGTGGTCGTAATGTACCTCCTCTTGGTGTGTGTGTGTGTGTGTGTGTGTGTGTGTGTGTGTGTGTGTGTGTGAGTGTGTGTGTACATATAAGTTTTTTTTTTTTTTTTTTTTTTTTTTTTTTAACTGCTCCATCACCAGTCACCGGGAGGGGTTGCTAAGGAAACGGCCGCTTGGCAACGGGCTCCGAGCCTGGGGGCCGTCTGCCGCTGCCGAGGCTGAGCCCGAGTCGGCTGCCGCCGCCGCCGCCGCCGCCGCCGCTGCTGTGGCTGCTGCTGCTGCTGCTGCTGCTGCAGAGGCTGCTGCTGCTGCGGCTGCGGCTGCTGCTGCCCGCCCAGCCTCCGCTCCCTCCTCCGCCGCCGCCGCCGCCGCTGCTCCTCCTCCTGTGCCTCTCATTCTCCAGCGCGCTGCGCTCCTCGCTAGATGGTGTGCGAGCCACCCGAGAATTAGCCACACTCCGGACGCACCCGGCCAAAAGCAGCCAGGAAGAGCAGAAGGAGGAGGAGGAGGAGGAGGAGTGTGGCGGGAAGGGGTGGCTGGCCAGGGAGGGAGCGAAGAGGAGGAGTAAGAGGTGGTGGCGGTGCTGGGGAAGAGGGGGAAACCCCAACGACCAAAAGAAAAAAAAAAAAAAAAAAAGCAGAGAGAAACCAGGAGAAACGCACACTCACTCACACACTCACACACTCACACACACACACAGCCCTAGCAAACTGTGGAGCTGCGGAGTGGCGCCTGCTTCCCCGGAAAGGAGGACTTGCGAGCGCCAGGGGGTGGGGGACGGAGCGCTGGAGGCTGCCGGAGAGTGGGGAGCAGCTCTAGCAGGGATGGACATCATGATGCTGGTGCAGGGCGCTTGCTGCTCGAACCAGTGGCTGGCCGCGGTGCTGCTGAGCCTCTGCTGCCTGCTGCCTTCCTGCCTCCCGGCTGGACAGAGCATGGACTTGCCTTGGCCGGCAGTGGACAACCTGATGGTCAGAAAGGGGGACACGGCGGTGCTTAGGTAGGACAATCAGTGCCTTTTTCTCCCCCTCTCTCTTCCCATGCTACTTACTTCTCTCCGTCTCTGTGTGGTTCCCCCCCCCCTTCCAGCTCCCCTCCCCCTCTCCTCCGTTTGCTGCTCAGTAGCCAAATAATGATAATAAGAGAAGAAATGCGAGTGGGTCTCCTGAGAGCTGGCGAGGATGGGACCCGGGCTCTCCGAGGGGAGCGAAGCCGCCACCAGCCCACTGATCTCAAAGCACTTTGCTGAACCTCCCGTTCCCTGGGTAGGAGCAACTGGGCTGAGGAAAGTGTGAGGGCTGGCAAGGAGGCGCTGGGGCCCCTTGGAAACGGGTCCAAGGTCTCCCTGTTACTGTCAAGGTTTACTCTGAGTGTGACAAGTTAGGCAGGTTTGTTGTTATTTTTCTCTCGCAAGAGCTCTTGGAAAACCGCTAGCTCCTTCCCTCCCTCCTTCCCTCCCTTCGCCCCAAGGCTCCGCCGCTCGCAGGCGATTCTTTTTCCTTTCTTTCTTCCTCTCCCTCCATCTCTCTGCTCCCCTCTTTCCCCGCTCCCCTTGCTCTTTCCCTTAGCCCACACTCTCCTGTCACTTTTCTCCTCCCTTCCTTCTTTTCTAAGCATCTTCTCTCTTCTGCTTTCTCATCCCCCCTTTCTTTGCCTTTTTCCCATTTTTCTCACATTACCCACCTCTTGCCTCCCCTCCTTCCCATTTTCTATCGTCCCCCCTCTGTCCCATCCTCTTTTTAGCTCTTCTCTCTCCCCTGGTTTTCTCCCTCCTTTTTTCTTCTGCCCTTTCTTCTTCCCTCTTCTGTTTTCCTCCCGTGGCACTTCTGCCACACATACAGAAATGTTTCCTCCTCCTCTCTCTCCTTCCAGGCTCGATCTCCAACACTCTCCAAGCCTTCAATATCTATTTACCTTGCCCCAGAAATCCCCTGCTTCTGCCTGCTGCAACTCTCATCTGTAGATTTCTTGCACACATTAGCACTCTCCCCCACCCCCACCCCCCCTTCTCACACTCTATAATACACTTTTACACTTATAAACAGCCTCTCTTAAATTTCAGACACATGCCCTTTCACTGTTCACACAATCCTTACATTCTCACTCAAAAATGTACACACTATGTTCATCTACAACCTCTCTCTCTCTCTCTCTCTCTCTCTCTCTCTCTCTCTCTCTCTCTCTCTCTCTCTCTCTCTCTCTCTCTCCTTCTCTCCCTCCCTCCTTCCTTTTCCTCCATCTCTCCCATACCTCCCCCCTTTTCCACCCTTCTCCTCCACTCCTCTCCCTCCACACCTCTGTACCTCCTCCCTCAGTCCCTCCATCCTTCCCTCCTTCTTTCCTCCCTCCGTCTCTCCTCTCTGTTTTCATAAGCTTTTGAGCGGAAGTGGTTTGTCACTCCTGAACACCAACAGCCCAGTTTTCCCTTTAAACACAATTAAGTGCTGAAAATATTTCTTCTTCTGGGAAGATAGAAATGGATGCTCAGGGGGTGCTCAGACTTCAGGAAGCCTCAGCAGCTCTCCCTGAACCTTCTTTGCCCAGCAACAGCCAGACTCCTGCTCTGTAGCTCCACCGGACATATGGCTCAAAGCTACCTTCGATGTCCTCTTCTTGTCCAATGAGAGTTAGATAGCTTCTAGATGTGGACTACGAGATATCGGCCCATTTACGGACGAGGTGAAATGTAGCAATTGTTCTAGAATAGTAAATATACTTTGAAATGTCTCTTTGTGGGTGTGGCACATGATTCCCTCTTCAGAAACCTCCTGAGAAGACCAGATTTAGATGGGGAAAAAAAAAAAAAAATATATATATATATATATATATATATATATATATATATATATATATATATATGTATTCTTTAATCTTTGCATTTGGAAGATGTTTTAGTGATCATTTTGATCACTCTGTTGTGAACTTAGACTAATAGCAAAGGCATATCGCATTCAGGACTGTTTGGGGATCACTAAGCAAAGGCTTCCCTTTGGTTGGCATTCACATCACACACTTGAAAAGCCCCAGGTGTGGAGCGTTTGAATGATACCCATATTTGCCTCCTGAGGGATAAGTTTCTCTTAAGAAGTTCGGACCTCTGTGACATGGCTTGAAAAATGATGTTCCATGGTCCTAGGGGTGGGCCATAGGTGCTTCAATATACCAATATCCTATTTGTCACCCTATCGGGAAGTATTCTCTGTTATTCATGTTTCCTGTTGGATAGCATCATTGGGAGATGGTGTTTCAGAATGAACAAGACAAGCAGCCTCATAGTACTGTGGCTTCTAAGGCCCTGGGTTAGGACTTCAGGTTCTCTCCTTTTCTCCCCAAGTGATGTTTATGTTTGGTGTGGAGCCACTAATGCCCCCAAATTTGTGTAGCTTTGGATGCTCCATGGTAGTAGTTTGGTGCAAAATGAGTTCACTTGGAGGGCCTTGCATTAACCTCTTAATTTTTCTTACCTTCAGCCTTTGCCTTTTTCAAGCTCTCTCTTTAGTGGCTTATTTTATAGCTTCAACTTTTTTTAATGAAAATAATCACCACTTAACGATGTTCCTTAATAAGTCGATTTAAAAGAAAAGATTAAATGGAAGCTTTTGCTGGCCTTGCACCCAGACAGACACAGGAGCAAAAAACCACTTCATTCTACATACAGTCTGTACAGTATCCTACAGGCCTCTGGGGAGAGCTCTGTGCTTAGCGTCCTTCATATTCCCCATGGATGGAGAAATGCATTGAAGATGGTTATTCAAGTGAAGTTTTTCCATGTTTCCTTAATTGCTAAAATGAGCCCATTTACTATCCTAAACTGCTCTCAGGTGGGAAAATTTGCTGTTTGGGCCTTGTACCTAAAGCTTCAAGGGAAGGTGCTTGATTAATATCATTGACCGTGAATTGCACTGCCACACTTTTTTTTTTTCCCCCCTAGTCATTTCCTATAGCCAGGTCGCCTGATTTTAGTTGAGGGGACCTCCAGTTAGGCTGAATGTTCTCTAATTATCAGGATGATGCATTTTTCTCCTTCCCTCTGCTTTCCTTTTCCCTGCCTTCTCACTACATGGTTCCAGGAACAGTGCAATTTGTGATGGAACTGATTCCAATTCTGTATCAAGTAATAGCTCTATTTAAACATATATATTTGCATGTGTTTTTTAAAAAAAGCAAACAGTAATCTCAGCTTCTGTGAGAAGCTGCATTTTCATGTTTGTGTCCTAAAACAAAACAAAAAAAAAAAAAGGAAGATCTTTTCAGGTCTGCTTATAATGCACTTCAGGGTAACTTCCATGAGACTGCAAATTTCAGATCAAATGTTTGTTTTCATCTCCCAAGTGACAAGATCCATTTGGGGAGAGAGGCTGATATTGGGGATCGCAAAGCTTTTCATTGCTCTTTACTTAGACCTCATAAAACAACAAGAAAATCCTTGTTAGAATTATATATGAGAACCTCAGACTTCAGCTCTCTTATTTTGAAGGGCTGTCCTCTGGATTTAAGGCAATAAAGAAGCTTTCAGGAAATTCTCTTTTATATTTTCAGTATCTTGAACGTGTTCTCCTGACCGGATCAGCATAATGAAATAGCATAGAAAATGCAAAAGTGTCCATTGCTAAAACTAATATAATCCATTGCCCCAACTCCGAAGGGGGTGCTGAAAAGATCTGGCCCTCCTAATGGTAATGGATTTAATGAGGCAGCAGTGCACTAGGAGATATCTTTTAACATTTTCCCCTACAGGAAACTTGGGATTTAGATGAATCTTTGTCCATCTAGAATACATTTTAAATGGCTATCACCATTTAAGAACATGTTTCCATTAGCTTGTTAATGATAGAAATGGGCCGCAGCTATATTAAGAATATATGTTCCATTGAGCTTAATGAAAGATGATTCATGTGTGTATTGAAAGGTTAGTGGATTTTGTTTGTTTTGTTTCTTCTTCTTTATATTACCCTGCCTTCTATAAGCTATGCAGATTGCAGCATTTAAAGGTAAGTGTTGATATCTGAAACCTGACACTTTGCTCTTTATTCATCTCTGGGAGACTTAGAAAACCAATGGAGACTTTGCTCTAATTGGGCTTTTTATTGCTTCTTCAACTATTCCTAGGATTTGAAGGTGGGGGAATAAAGGAGAGATGATCAGAAAAGAGATAAATATATTTAAAGATGGGTAAATAGGATATTCTATATAATGCATGTCATACATCATCTCGTACCTACGATTTTCATCTATCTACTTTTCTTGAAATAATAGCCTTTCCAAAGATATTATTATTGCTGTATTGTATTTACTATGGGATTTTAGTTGATTTTATTTTAACTGTGAGAATATGCAGGGCTTAAAGGAGACAGATCATTTTTAGGTGAAGGGAGCTCGGTTTAGTTGGGGAAATTTGTACAATTAAACAAAATTGATAACCATCCGAGAGTAGTTGGAATATGATTCAACTAAAATGATGGCTACTGGTTATATTTGGTTAAGTTCAAAGTATCAAGAGAAATAAATGGTCTATTGAAGTGAAAATGGTAGAGAACCATGAAATTCAGCTGGGAAGAAGGATTAAGTTTTTCTCTTACTACAAACCTATCGTTCCTCTTCAGTTTTAGTAATAGAAGAAGAAATGACATTTATGTAAGACTTGAAAGTCCACAAAGCACTAACTCATTATCTCAAGTGATCCTTATAATACCCCTGTGACTTAGATAATATCATTATCCCTGTTTTACAGATGAGGAAATTGAGACTAAATGGGTATTTAAGTCACTATCTCAGGTTGTCATAGTGATTGAGTATCTGAGGTAGGATTTGAATTCTGGTTTTACCGACTCTGAATTTACAACTCTTGCTCTGTGTATGACCTGGTAGAGGTATCTGTGTGGATGTTTCCATCTCTAAGAGCTTTGCTTCTTCTTCCTTGAACCTGCTTTTCCCTGTAGCAGTGCTCTCAACCCACTTCTTGGAACATCTCACAAGGCACCACATGGAAGCAAAGTTGCCAGCAAGTTATCATCAAAACATCATATTGTCTTAGAAATCAGTGATTAGTCACTGAGGTCACTTCAAGTTTTCTGGAGAGGAATAACAAGAAGAAAAGAAAAGAAAAAAAAAAATATATATATAAGAAAAACCAACATTTTTTCACAATATCTGGAAAACAGAAGTGATTGTTTGAAAGTATTAATATCAAGGACAGGACCAAGATCGACAATCGAGAGGGGTTTCTTTTTAGAAACAAATTGATGACATCATATTGAACATATACATACATATATGTATTTATGTATTAATATAAGTGTATTAAAACACAAATCCACATTGACATCACTAAAATAGTTCATCTTTCTTAGACATTAAATTAGAACCTCTTTTCATTTTCTTCTTAAAATCTTTAGCCTTATTCATGGTGTCAACCACTTAGGAAAACCTGAGTTCAAATTTGCCCTAAGATATTTGTTAGTTGTGTGACAAATCATTTAAACTTTGCCTCAATTTCCTGCACGGTAAAATGAGAATAATGATGGTATCTGAATTCCAGGATTGTTGTGAGGACTAAGGGAGATATTACAAAAAGTGCTTAACGTATTGCGAACTTTATATAAACCTCCTCCTACAAAAATTAGCTCAGGTGCTATCTACCAGAGGACTTTCTTGTTCTCTGGAGATATTAGTTCTCTCTATCTCTTGAAGTGGATATATACTACTTTTCACATAATTATGGGGGGAATTATATTTAAAATAGAAACTCCACAAAAATAGGGGCTTCTCAATGTTCTCTTTATCTCCAATGTCTAGTCCAATGACTGAAAATAGCAGACTGTGAATAAATGCTTAGGGAACTGACCTGAATTAATTGATATTATGTCTTGACAATGTTCACAAACTTTTGGATAAAGGATTGTCTCTAACTTCATTCTTTTAACATGTTTCTCTTCCACCCATTGAATATCAATGTTATGGCTTTCTCCTTGATAAAAATTGAACTTATTCAAGCCACTTTTTGTGTTAGTCAAGAGAAATAAGGTTCTTTTCATAAGATAGACATTTGTTCTTCAATCACCAAAGTGGAAGAAAAATCTATTATCTGAAGGCAGAATAGGGCTGGATGGACTTGATGTGCTAGATTGTGGGACTTTCTCAGGTGAAAGGTGATTGCTGCTTCTACCCTAGTCAGGTTCTTTAGATGGTATTTCTTTGAGCATTCACAGAAGTTACACATGTACATAGAAAGCTGAATCCTGATATTTCTTATCTTGTCTTCCCAACTTTTTTCAAATTACATTAGGCTATGAGAATGAATGAAAGTTCCTTTTTTAAAATGTCTTTGAGATGTTAAATTCCAAAAACACAATTTTTGTACCAGATTCTTCCTGATCTTATTTTTTATTGTTTCATATTTTGTTCCCTCACAATCAGACATTTATGTATTTTCTATAGATATCAATATTCATTCTAGGATATCAGCAAGCAAGCTCAGCAATAGAAAATGGCGGCCAATTATTTTGACTATTTCATGAGTTGATAGATATTTTATTGATTCTTGTTTCATCAAATCTATCCATCTTTGGCATTGAAGGAATCATATAGAATATACTCCTTTCAATATTGTCCCTATGTATAAAGCTTAGAGTCACCACCACCAATTTATGAAATTATTGATCCTCACATTCAGTTGTAGGGAAATTGCATTTTACATTGGATGGAGTTCACAGTAGTCCAACTTCCCGGATGTAGTGCTTCTTTTCATATTATGACTTTTCACATGGCATGTTCAGGTCAAGTCCTCTTTTTGTTTCATAGGAATAATGTTATTTGTAATTTTTTTCATCTCCCCCCTTTTAAAACATTTTTACTGTAGGTACATTGACCTTAAAAGGTTTTGGGGGCAATATATAATCATGGTGATGTAGAAGCAGTTTAATGTGTTGGCTTATTTCTTGGACAAACTAGAAAGATGCAGGGATTGTGTAGATTAAGTCAGTTGATCTCCATCCTTACTTGAGAGTTTACTAGGGTATTAATATTAATGGGAAAGTTGTAGTAGTAATAGTCACTATTTTGAGGTGAGTTCAGGGCCCTGCCATTGGTGCGTAAAAAGAGATGTATAGAAAGAAGTAAATAATGATTGACTAGTGGGCTTTCAGCTTGTCTCATTTGAGACATACAAAAGTTTTAAAGAATTTCAATGTATAATATGACTTCTTTCTCTGTAGAAATAATCATAAAATACTTTTAATAAGACATCAAAAATGCTCTGGGTTGTAATTTTATTAGAAAAAAAAAAAAACACCATTGATTGTAAAGCATTTTCCTGTAACAATATGTTGATAAGATTTGATAGCTTATCGTCTTTTGTGATCTAATAAAACAAGAATAAAATTCTTTCTGTGAATATATCAACTGTATATATAATTACTATAGTGAAATCTACTCTTTGGAAATTACTAGACATTTCTTCCCCCTTTAATTTTCAGTATCTTCAGTTAATTAGAATGTAAAATACTTAATGAACATAACCCCCCCACACACACACACATACAAAGGACCCTTTATCAAGCTGTATCATTTTTTAACAAAGCTTATTGCACAGCCCCAATTTTATCTCTCTTCTAGGTTGGGCTTGGGATTTCACATGGCTCTGACTCATCAAGACCACTGTCCTTCTCTTCTTTTAGATTTTCTCTTTCATACTTTATCTGAAAGTTTCTGTTCTTCCTTTTCTTTTCTGTTTGTTAAACTTGTGTTCTTAGTATCTTTATATTGTTAAAAATTATTGAGGATCTGATCAAAGAGTCAAAGCTACCCCCATTTTTTGTTTTGTTTTGTTTTTATTTCTAGTACCCCAGGAGCTGTCTCCATCTGTTTTTCTTCTTTCTTACCTCTATGGACTCCACCCTCAAGTGGATGCAATTAGATGAACTTAAATACAAATTTAATCAGGTTTCCAGTAGAAGGCAGATTTCACTCAATGATGTAAATTGTCTTAGTTTTTTAGATTTTTTTTTTACTCCTACTTTATTTTTAACTGGGATAATCCCTGCTTTCAAAAAACCTCAGTCAGTTAGCAAATATTAAGCAATGTTTTATTTTCTAGGAGTCAATAACTGAGCACAGTAGATACCAGTAAATGTGAACGTTGTCCCTGCCCTCAAAGAGCTTTCATTCTAATGGGAGAGACATTCTATAGAAAACTAGGCCTTTAGAGCTATGGACATCGCAGGTAAAGAGCAAGAGCTAAGAAGGGCCAGATGTGCAGGGAGGGATATTTGAAGTGAACCTTAAAGAAATTGAGCAGAATTAAGAGTTGGAGGCAAAAGGATGAAGAATTTGGGCAGGGTGGATGGACAGTAAGAAGCTGTGCTTAATGAACTATTGGGAGGCTGATGTTGCTATTAGGTGGCATGGAGTAAAGTTTAAGAAGTCTGGGAAAGAGGGAAAGAAGAAAGGAAAAGGTCAAGAAAAGCTTTTAATGTTAAAGAGAGAAGTATATTTTTGGTGCTTCAAGTTACAGGCAACCACCAGGGCTCATGGAAAGGAGGAAATTCAGTTCTCTGGTCTGACTTTTTTGCGAAATTCTCTGTCTGTCTGTCATAGCAGTGATTTCTCTTAAGGGAAGTCTCAGGAAGTTAATCCTGTTGAAGTCCCAACTATCTATCAGCTCTTTGGCCTGCCAAGTTGCTTTATGAATTTAAAAAATACTTGACTTGGGACCTAAGGCTTAGCTTGCTTACCCTATGACATATCATAAACTACAGTGCCATGTTTCTTTCACTTGTTTTATCTTGTCCAGAGAGAGACACAGGACGAGACAGAGAGAAACAGAGAAAGGGAGACAGATAGACAGAGATAGAGACAAAGAGAGACACAGGATGAGACAGAGAGAAACAGAGAGAGGGAGACAGATAGACAGAGATAGAGACAAAGAGAGACACAGGACGAGACAGAGAGAAACAGAGAGAGGGAGACAGATAGACAGAGATAGAGACAAAGAGAGACACAGGACGAGACAGAGAGAAACAGAGAGAGGGAGACAGATAGACAGAGATAGAGACAAAGAGAGACACAGGACGAGACAGAGAGAAACAGAGAGAGGGAGACAGATAGACAGAGATAGAGACAGAGAGACACAGGACGAGACAGAGAGAAACAGAGAGAGGGAGACAGATAGACAGAGATAGAGACAAAGAGAGACACAGGATGAGACAGAGAGAAACAGAGAGAGGGAGACATAGACAGAGATAGAGACAAAGAGAGACACAGAGGGGGAGAGAGAAAGAGACTGAGATAGAGACAAAGATATGAATTACTCCTTTGGCAGTCTGGTGAAGTGTATAATTCCCTTTTCACAATATTTTAAAATATATAAAGTAAAACACAGAAGGAATAGAAAAGAAGTAAATCACATTCAAATACAATTCTTAAAATTAAAACAAAACAAACATGTACCCTAGGATAAGACCCTCTGTTGGCTCTATTAAAAATTAGGTTCTAGTATCATCTATTACAAGCTGGCCATGTGAACTTGATCAAACTTCCTTTTCTTCTAAGTTTCCTTATCTACAAAATGCAGAGGTTTGTTTGGTGAGTCACTATGTTCTCCTTCAGCATCCAACTATTTCCCTTATATTTATGCTTTGGATTGAGAGACTATAGAACTAAGATAATTGACAGATTCTGAGCATAATGAATAACTAAGGGTCCCATTACCAATTCCACCCACTTCCTAGTGTATCATTTGATGAGTCATCCTTAGGTGGACCTTTCTGTTTCTCTCCGCCCCTGACTGATTTTTCTCTAATTCAGGGATACTTTGTGTTTTCGCCAGGCTGGATTTTCCTTTTACCAATATAGAACGGAATTAAACTAACTAGAATGGCAATCACAAGATCACAAGATCATAACTAGAAGGATTCTTTAGGGCAGAGAAGGCAAACTATACTCACAAGTTCAGATTAAGCCAGAACAAATTGCAATTAAGAAAGATTTA